>NC_044395.1:87572274-87881718 GCF_006542625.1 Nomascus leucogenys | reverse complement strand
GTGGAGGCCTATGTCAGAATCAGGAACTTTTTAAATACTGGAAATTCAGGGACCCACAGAGACCTTCTGTAATAGAATCAATGGAGATGGAATCTTGGAACTGCTGTATTACAAATCTTCCCAGGGTGATTTACATGCAGACAGCCCTGCATCAGTCAAAACTCTTCAGTACCTAGCAGAGTACATTCTGAAAAGTAGGTGTGTGGTAAATAGTCCTTGAAAAACAAAATCCAGCTGGGTGCGGTGGCTCATGCCTGTAATTCCGGCACTTTGGGAGGCCGAGGTGGGGTGGATCACCTGAGGTCAGGAGTTCGAGACCAGCCTGGCCAACATGGTGAAACCCCATCTCTACCAAAAATACAAAATTAGTCAGTCATGGTAGTGCAGGCCTGTAATCCCAGCTACTTGGTAGACTGAGACAGGAGAATTGCTTGAACCCAGGAGGTGGAGGTTGCAGTGAGCCGAGATTGTGTCACTGCACTCCAGCCTGGGCAACAGAGACTCCATCTCAAAAAAAAAAAAAATTCAAAAAATGTTGAAAAGCTTGACAAGTTTGTGTTATTTTAGAATAAAAGGGGCAAATTAGCAGAATTACTATAATGTTTTTCCCTATTGTCTCAACATCCTTCATTTTCTCTTTCATATCAAACATTTTCTAAACTTTCTCTTACGTTCCACAGATCACGAAGTATGTTTTAACATTAGCCTGAGGCAGAGGGAGAATGAGAGAGAGAGAGAGAGAGAGGAGAGAAAGAGAGAGATTAGCAGATATTACCAGATTTTGCCAACCAGTCCTAGAAAATACCATCTTCAGCATCCTGACATCCAGCACCACTAACCCAGCCTTGAAGCTTTCTTTGCTTTGCCCCTTTCCAAAATAATCTTGGAAATTACAAATGGTTGGCAGTTTGCCTGTGTTTTTAAAAGCACTGCTTCAGGGTGTTTTATTTTGAAAATTAAAAGACATTTTCAAAAACTTTCGGATTGTTAACCTTTTCATTCTGACTGCCGCTTTTCTTATTTGAAGATAGCCATGGTAGCTGTCACTAGACAAAAATAACTTAACAGCTTGGGAATTATCAAAGAGGTATTTAAGAGTGTCTTTATTTATTTATTTATTTTTTGAGACAGTATTTGGTGTCTAGTTAGGAAAAAGACAATTTACAGAATATGGAGTCTTCCTTCCACATCCTACCCAACATTTCTCCTTGGGTCTACATTTAATTTCCTCTTTCCAGATTTCTTTCAAAATATTTCATGTAGACAAAGAAGAGCTTTTCAGAACATTTCAGCACCACTACCACCACCACCACAGCCCCCTACTCCACCCTAAGTGCTGGTTTTCTGATTACGCATCATCATGGCATGCACAGATTTTGCATGTAGTTTTTTGAAATAATTGTGTCATGCTAAGATCTTTCTAAAATGTTCAAAGTTTTATTTGGGATTCTGAGGAAGTGAAAACTACCCAATTCCATGGCTGAACTTCGTGTTGGTATTTTGGTCTTAACAAATTATCAGCTTGACCAGGTGGTAATCTTCCTGCTTTTCTATTCTGATTTTTCTACCTTTACTTTTCTGTCTCTTATAACATCTGGTTTCTTTAACAATCGTTTAATTTTTGCATACTTGTATTTCTCACCAGTAGTTTATGCACTCAGACTTCGGAGCGAACCCACACGTGGTTCCGTAATTCAGAAGTTGCTCCCTTGAGTCTCATTTTTCCTCTTGTGTTAGAATTGAAAGGGAAAGATCAGGAAAAGAAAATCAGATTTAGAAAAGATTGGGCATGGCCAGGCATGGTGGCTCACGCCTGTAATCCCAGCACTTTGGCAGGCCTAGGCGGGCAGATCACTTGAGGTCGGGAGTTTGAGACAAGCCTAACCAACAGGAAGAAACCCTGTCTCTACTAAAAATACAAAATTAGCCAGGCACGGTGGCACACGCCTGTAATTCTAGCTACTCGGGAGGCTGAAGCAGGAAAATCACTTGAACCCAGGAGGTGGGGGTTGTGGTGAGCCAAGATTGTGCCATGGCACTGAAGCCTGGGCAACAAGAATGAAACTCTCTCGAAAAAAAACAAGAAAAAAGAAAATGAAAAGATTAGGCATTTCCATATTTCTGATATTTATCCAAATGTTTTCAAATTTTGGGTCAATATGGGTCTTCAGAAGTATTGAAAGGCTATCTAACCCCGTAATATCCAACCAGCTCAAAAGAGTAAGATACTTTTTGGTGATGTTTTGAAAAAGGGCTGTCTTTAAGAATGGCCTTCAGCCAGTCCTGCCAGAAGCCTCACTACCAGCCCTCACATCCCAAAGGTCCCATCAGTTCTACACAAGTGGCATATGCTGCTCCCAGCCATCCTTCACCCTTGCTCGAGCTCTAGGTACAGTAAAGAGGGCCCAGAGCGCAAATTTGGTCACATGTGTAGCTTAAAAGGATGTTTAAAATTTGTCGACAATTTTACATTGTTACTTTTTGTTCAAAATAAATCATTGTTTTCAATTAGCCCTAAAAAATTAGATGTTGTTTCCTGGGTCCAATAGTACCACTAGGGATGTTGATAAGGTGTGTAAAAGTACCTTATTTGAGACCATGATAGAATAACTGCAAGCCTCTGGGGCTTAATGTGAAAGCTGTTCCATCCCAAAGCTCCCCATGCAAATATGGAGGCATCAAAGCCTAGAAACTATGCACTACCTTGAAGATTCATTCACTAGAGTGGGTGCATATAAGATATCTGATCAGTAGGGATTAGACTTGATATTCTTTTCTTTATTCCCTAACCCTATCATGTCTTCAAATATTTATGTATGTATGTATATTTATGCATTTATGTATACAAATCTTTATGTGTGTATTTATAGGTATATGTATATAAATTTATATGTATATAAATACACACACACACATAGTTTCTTTTTTTTTTTTTAGACAGAGTCTTACTCTATTGCCCAGGCTGGAGTGTAGTGGCATGATCTTGGCTCACTGCAACCCCCGCCTCCTGGATTCAAGCGATTCTCCTGCCTCAGCCTCCCCAGTAGCTGGGATTACAGGTACCCACCAATTTTGTATTTTTAGTAGAGATGGGGTTTCACCACGTTAGCCAGGCTGGACTCGAATTCCTGAACTCAAGTGATCAGCCAGCCTGGGCCTCCCAGGCTGTATCTGCGCCCAGCATAGATACGTGTATACATATATATACGTATACATACACGTATATATATACACATATATATACGTGTATATATACATATATATACACATATATATATATACACATATATATACGGCCTCCCAAAGTGCTGGGATTACAAGCGTGAGCCACCGTGCCCGGCAAGATGTAATGTTTTACCAGCTATCTGGCCATCCTTTGCCCATTCAAGTTGACACATAAAATTCATCATTATACTCAGTATTTATTTATCCATCCTCTTGGTTAATATTATTTTTATTTTTTCTAATAATTCAACTATGAATATACAAACGCAAAGGAAATGAATGGGCAATGCATAGAACAGCACACAAGAATGTCCAATAAATATATGAAAATATGCAATTGGAATCAGGGAAACTCAAATTTAAACCACACAGATTTCATTTCCTATGCATTAGACTCATAAACATTTAAGCCTTACAATATCAGGTATTGGTAAGATGTTGAGTAACAGGGGTTGTTTTTCCCTTCTGAGGGAAGCACAACTAACTGCAGTCACTTTTGAGAGCAATTTAGCATCAACATCTAATAATGGTAAATGCATATAATCTACAACCTAATAATTCTGTTTTTTCTTTTTTTTTTTTTTTTTAAAGACAGAGTCTTGCTCTTGTCCCAGGCTGGAGGGCAATGGCCCAATCATGCACTGCCAAGCTAGAGTGCAGTGGTGCAACTTTGACCTCCCGAGCTCAAGCCGTCCTCCCACCTCAGCCTCCTAAGTAGGTGGGACTACAAGTGTGGACCACCAAGCTTGGCCAATTTTTAAAATTTTTTGTAGAGATGGGGTCTTGCTATGTTGCCCAGGCTGGTCTCAAACTCCTGGGCTCAAATGATCCTCCCACCATGGCCTTTCAAAGTATTGGGATTACATGCATGAGCCACCGTGCCCAGCAGCAATTCCACTTCCATTCACACACACATACACACATATACACGAGTATTTAAAGAAAATATACACATTTTAGAGAAACTCTTACATGTATGAACAAGCAAATATATACAAAAATATTCATAGTTGAATTATTAGAAAAAATAAAAATAATATTAACCAAGAGGATGGATAAATAAATACTGAGTATAATGATGAATTTTATGTGTCAACTTGAATGGGCAAAGGATGGCCAGATAGCTGGTAAAACATTACATCTTGCCGGGCGCGGTGGCTCACGCTTGTAATCCCAGCACTTTGGGAGGCCGAGGCGGGCAGATCACGAGGTCAGGAGATCGAGACCACAGTGAAACCCCGTCTCTACTAAAAATACAAAAAAATTAGCCGGGCATGGTGGCGGGCGCCTGTAGTCCCAGCTACTCGGAGAGGCTGAGGCAGGAGAATGGCGTGAACCCGGGAGGCGGAGCTTGCAGTGAGCCGAGATTGCGCCACTGCACTCCAGCCTGGGCGACAGAGCGAGACTCCATCTCAAAAAAAAAAAAAAAAACCATATTACATCTTGGGTGTGTCTGTGAGGGTATTTCTGGAAGAGGTTCAGTAGACTGAGTAAGAAGATGCCCTTCTGCATTCCATTGAGGGCCTGAATAGAACAAAAAGACAATGGAAGGCCAGGTGCAGTGGGTCGCATCTGTAATCCCAGCACTTTGGGAGGCTGAAGTGGGTGGATCACTTGAGGCCAGGAGTTCAAGACCAGCCTGGCCAACACGGTGAAACCCCTTGTCTACTAAAAATGCAAAAATTAGCTGGGTGTGGTGGTGCATGCCTGTAGTCCCAGCTACTTAAGAGGCTGAGGCAGGAGAATCGCTTGAACCCAGGAGGTGGAGGCTGCAGTGAGCTGAGATCACACCACTACACTCCATCCTGGGCCGCAGAGAGAGACTCCATCTCAAAAACAAAACAAAACAAAACACCATTTAAAAAAACAAACAAACAAAAAATGGTAGAAGAGTGAAAAGATAAATTTGCTTTCTGCTTGAGCTGGGACATCTGTCTTCTCTTCCCCTCAGACTTCACTGCTCCTGGTTCTCAGGCCTTCAGACTTGGACCAAAACGTCATTGACTCCCCTGGGTCTCAGGCCTTCAAGACTGGACTAAAACAAATCCACTAGCTTTCCTGGGCCTTCGGCATGTAGAGGGAAGATTGTCACTTAGTCTCCATAATTGTATAAGTCAATGCCTCACGATAAATCTCTTTCTGTATTTCTATATATATCCTATTGGTTCTGTTCTCTGGAGAACCCTAACACACTGGGCATATTCATTAAGTGGAATAGTAATGAAAATGAAGTTACAAGCCACATAGTTCATGAACATCGATTACGCTCACAGGTTGAGTGAAAAAGCAGGTTGCAGAACAGTATGCAATGATGTTGATTTATATATGAAAAACAATGCTGTTTATTGTTTAGGGATACATGCATATGAAAAGCATGAAAATATGCATGGGAATTAACTACAAAGTTTAGGAAAGTGCTTACTTCTCAGGGAGAGGAAGAAAAGGAATATGATTGGGGAGTGGTACAAAGGGAGCTTCAACTACATTTGTAACATTTCTTAACCTGATTGCTGTTAACTCGTTTTCTAAGTCGAAATAGTTCATAAAAAGTGAAATTCTACATGTCTGAGGACTTTTATCCAATCAATCATTACAGCACTCAGAGCCCCCACTGTCTCTGAGCTGTTGTTGTAACAGGGCACCTTGAACCGTTCACCCAACAGGTAGGGCCTCTGCATATACTTATTCAGGTTCTATGTTTACAAGAGTTCTTGGGTAAAGGGGTGATAGAACCGAAGTCCAGCTTATCCATCAGTCAACAAGTCCTATGTGCTCTGTACAAAGACACCAAGGCGAGCATCACTACGATAGGGTACTTTCTTCATGGCCCATAAGCTTCATGCCACATATGCAGAGGGGTTGCAGCCCAGTTCTATTTTTTATCAAGCCTGTGGATGCCGCAAATTTACTTATATACAACCAATGAAAACTTTAAGAGGAACTGGTCTGTAGACAGAGACCCTATTATTTTTTGCTTGCCATCAATTTTCATTTGGTTCATCTCAGTTATCTTTCCAGTCCCTATGATTTAAGAGCTGATCATTTTTCTCTAGTTATCTGAGCTATTACCTTAATCATTGGTTTTTTGTTTTGTCTTTATACTCTCTTGGGACATCTTATCCAAGAGATGGAGACCAATTGACCAATTCGTCTCTAATGCAAAGCATACAAAATGTACCAAATAAGAAATACAAACACTTTAATATAGCTTATCTTTTCTGTTCCCTACCCAAGTGTTTTGTTCCTGATCTTTTATCTTCTTGGCTAAGCTGCAAATTTGAATCTTCCTTTCTTACATTTGTCATCTAATAGACAATAGGAATTTATTTTTTAGTAAAATCTGCATCTCCCCTTTTTTCAAAATCTAAATCTCTCCTTTCACCTAAGTTTTCAGCCATAAGATTTTATTATTTGAAGACAAAGAATAAAGTTCTCCAAGTGTGGTTCATGAATCACCTGCATCACTTTCACTTGCTGTGCAACAGAATGCTGGTTTCTGGGCCCCACTTAGGCCTACTAAATCATTCTGCATTTTTAATCAAGATTTGCCTATAAGCCGGGCTCCGTGGCTCATGACTGTAATCCCAGCACTTTGGGAGGCCAAGGCAGGTGGATCACTTGAGGTGAGGAGTTCGAGGCCAACCTGGCCAACATGAGAAACCCCATCTCTACTAAAAAAAAAAAAAAAAAAAAAAAGTAGCTAAACATGGTGGTGGTCACCTGTAATACCAGCTACTGGGGAGGCTGAGGCAGGAGAATCACTTGAACCCGGGAGGTGGAGGTTGCAGTGAGCCAAGATTGTGCCACTGGACACAGTGAGTGAGACTCCATCTCAAAAAAAAAAAAGAAGAGATCTTAAAGAAACGATTACAGAAACTAACTTTACAATTTCTTCCTTACTTCATTTGTTCATGAAAGTTGCTAGAAAATAATGGAAATGATTTAGACGATGAAAGCCAATCTAGGGAAGGCCCTAAGAGCACCAGATTAGGAGCCAGGAGCCCAGGAGCTGTTCCGTGACGATGTTGGGCAGAGCACACTCTCTCTCGAGCCTCAGATTTCTTATCTATAAAACCAGAGTTTTCTGGGGGTCTTTAACTTGTCTTTCAGCCCTGCAGTGAGAGGAGATAAAACTTGAAATGAAGGCATATGTGTATTTATTAACTCTCTAGCTTCTAGATAGATTTACTATATGTGACTTATGTGCCCAACCTGACATTATCTTTTAGATAAACTCCCAAATACAAAGATGATAGAATTTTTTCATTTTAAACTTACAGGTCTGCATCAACCTGTTTCCATTGTCCTAAGTTTTATTTACATACGATGGCTAGTCAACTTTATATGATAATTATTTTAAAATCCTTTTTTTTTTTGAGACAGAGTTTTGCGCTTGTTGCCCAGGCTGGAGTGCAATGGTGCGATCTCCAGCTCACCGCAACCTCCACCTCCCGGACTCAAGCAATTCGTCTGCCTCAGCCTCCCGAGTAGCTGGGATTACAGGCATCTGCCACCACACCCGGCTAATTTTCTATTTTTAGTAGAGACGGGGCTTCTCCATGTTGGTCAGGGTGGTCTACAACTCCCAATCTCAGGTGATCCGCCCGCCGCGGCCTCCCAAAGTGTTGGGATTACAGGTGTGAGCCATCGCGCCCGGCCGAATACTGCTTGTTTTAATGTATTCATTAAAAATGTCTCCATTATAGAGTAAAACAACTCAACGTCATAGCAGAGAGCAAGAAAGGAAGTACCCCTAAAGCAGTAGTTGGTACAGGTAATGATTCCGTGGGGTCTATTAGGCTACAGGGACTCAAAATCCAGAAGAGGAGGGAATGCTGATAATTACCTAACACCAACGTTGCTGCTGGCTTCTCAGCCGTAGTCACCTCCCACTCAGATGTTTTGGAAATTGTCCATTGTTCAGAAACATCACTTTCTCTGACCTTTTACAAAATTCCTGTGTTTCAGGATTTTAAAGTGAGTGAGAAAGGAGTCTGATTTGCAGTCACCAAAAACACCAAATATAGAGAGAGGACTGGGGAGAATGAATTGCTAAGACTTAGCTACCAAATGTGTATCAAGAGAGGTGTAAAGATCCCAGGTGAGGTGAGGCACTGGAGAGAGTACACTTTTAACTTAGTGTATAGCTAAAACCCAAAGATGTGTGTCACATCGAGGGAAAAACTTTTTTCCTCCTCTTCAAAATCTTTTTTCCGTTTGCAGAGCTCCAGACGTCCTCGCCCTTTGGAACAGCAGAGAGTCATTTGAAACTTAACTGAACGCTGGAGGGAAGTTCTACTTTCCAGGTCATCCAATTTAGGAGATCCAATTTCTGCGGAGGAAACAAAAAGACGGGTGGGGGAGGGAAAACTAGACCCTTTGTCCTCATATCCTTCTACCTTCAATCCACAACCTGCCAGACAAATCCAGCCAAGTCAAGATTTTGCCTTGAACCACCACCACCACCACCACCACCACAACCACCACCACCTTGTCACTCATGCCCGAGAAACACGCCCCTCTGGTCCTACTCTTGGCCAATGGCGGCTCTCCTCTCTGCATAGTAATGAGCTCGAGACCTCCCCGGGCCAATGGCGCTCCGGGAGACGGGATAGTTTTGCATGTACCTAAGTGATTTGCATAAGCCAGCGGCCGGGGGCTTGGGAACCAGAGCGTGCAACCCTAGAAGGGAAAAGGACGGGAAGAGATTGAGCTGCGGCTGGGAGAGAGCGAGCCAGAGTCTGGGTGTTTGTGCGAGAGCCACGGCGGGGGCTGGGGCGAGTGGCCGGCATGGCTGAAGGCTGCGCTCTGCAACCTTGAAGAGCCGCTGCATTGGGAGGCCGGGGACAGGGAGACCGGTGCGATGGCAGAGGGCGGCCCCCGCTGCTGCGCCGGGCCGGCCCGGCTGGCCTGAGCCGCCGGAGGAGCGGGGCTGCCTCTGCGCGTCCATGGAGCAGCGGGAAGGGCGAAACTCCGGAGCGCCGCGTCCCTGCGCCGCTGCGGCGGACTGCTGAAGGGGCCGAGCCCGCGCGGACCGCCGAGGAAGAGACCCCCGCCCCAGCCCGCAGGCCGGCTGCCCGGGGGCGGCGGGGGGCATCGGAGGGCAGCGGAGCGAGCAGCGCCGCGGGAGAGGCCGGCGCGGGAGGCGGCCGCAGCAATGCCGGGCCCGCTGGGGCTGCTCTGCTTCCTCGCCCTGGGGCTGCTCGGCTCGGCAGGGCCCAGCGGCGCGGCGCCGCCTCTCTGCGCGGCGCCCTGCAGCTGCGACGGCGACCGTCGGGTGGACTGCTCCGGGAAGGGGCTGACGGCCGTGCCTGAGGGGCTCAGCGCCTTCACCCAAGCGCTGTGAGTGCGGGCGGCGGGGACGCGGGGTGGGGGGGAGGGGGCCCAGCGGGGGGCGCCGCGGGGCGGAGCCAGGGGTCAGTCCCACCCCACCCCGCCCCGCCGCCGCCCGGGCCTGGGGAGGGGGTCCGCCGGTCACCTGCGTGCGGGCTGCCTGGCACCCACTCCTGCGCCACGGGCTTTCCGCACTTTGCTAGTCCGGGTTCGAGCCAGCAGTAGCTTTCGTTCCCAGACTTTTTGGGCACAAGCACCCTCCCACCCCACCGCGCACACCCCCAACTCACAAGTGCATCTGGGGCCAAGGAGGAAGAAGGAATCTAAAACGCTTGCGCCTGGCAGCCTGTCCACGCGACCTTCCCGTCTCATGAGGGCCCTCGCTCAGCGGGCAGGAGTTCCGCCACTGGCGGGGCTGAGGGCGCCGAGAACTTGGCCTCAGTCTGCATACCGAGGCACGTCTCGTGGGGAAGCACCTGGAGCCTCCTGGGTTCCAGCATGTGGGGAGAAGAAACACCTGTACCTCAGTCACGGCGAATCTCCTTCCAATTTGGCCCCATCCAGGTAGTGCGTCCCGGCACCTACCTCGGCCCAGTTCCACTCGGGACTACCCCACTAACGCCCAGGCTTCTGCAGCACGCAGGGGAGTCCGAGAAAACAAGGGAGAATTACAGGGTTCTGTTGGTGGACATGCTCTTACCCAACAAGGCCTTTTAAAGAAGGAATGCTGACCTGAGAGGTGCAGGATGTTGGAAGAGAAGCAAGTTCCGGAGCATATGCTCAACCCAGGCTGCAAGGTAGCAGCAGGTTTCTAATGCACCTTCACGCAGCCAGCAGATCTTTTCTTTTGAGCTCCCTGAGATCGAGAGAAACACTCAAATGTTTCGGACTTCCAAAATCTCCCTGCTAAACCAGGGACTTGAGAGCTTTAGACGTTCCCTTGAGAAAAGAAGAGGGATCTCAACTAGGTTGTGGAGGTGGTGGCAAAGGCCACGGATAGAGGAGGAACAGTGTGACTGAGGGCAGGGCTTGTGTGTTCTTATTGCTTCTTGTGTTGCGTGGCCAGCTGAATGCTTAAATCAGGAGCAGTCGAAGAAACGTGTGAGAGAGGAAGGCATCCTGAGGGGCCCTAGGGTAGAGGGAATTTCCTTTTACCTATAGTGGAAGGGACCTCTTAGAAATAGACAGTTTTAAAGTACCCTGTGAAGAAATCTTTATGCAGGCAGGAGCATTGCTGTGTTTCCAGGTGGGTGGTGGCAAAGGTGTTCCGCTTGCCCTCTCAGGATGGACTTTAGGCCTGTTGTCTTGGAACCTGTTTCGTTCTTCCACCTTCAGCCTTCCCCTCCCCATTTGGTATTTTTCCTGTCTCAGGTTAGTTTTAGTTATGTATTTGAGGTCTTTTTTTTTTCTTCAGTATAGTGAAGTTTAACTTGTCATTAAAAAAAAAAGTTAACTTTGCAGTGAAGAGCATTTTGTTCATAAAGTTACATTAAGTGGGAAAGTTTGAGCAGGAATTGATTGAATCAACAGAAAGAAGACCTGTGGAGAGGAAGTGGGACTAATTTTTCCCCAAGTTCTCTAGAAACGTTTAGGGAATTCGTGCAGAAAGAAAGGTCCCTTTACCTGAAACTCTTGCAAGGCTCTGCATAGAATAGAAAAGCACAATTTTACTATTTTGACTAGTTGTAAAGACCTTGTTTAGCAGATTCCTCACATGTTAGTGAGTAGACTTGTCCTGTAAGGAAACGGGCTGTTTTACATTAGTATCTAAAACCACAGAGAAATAATCACGATTTTATGAGAGTATACTCCTCTCTCCAAAGCATCTTCTGGTAGAACTCACTGAAGGTAGTGAAATGCTGTATCTTCAACTTTGGGCCTTAGAATAAGTTAGTGTTCATGGCTTAGGAAACAGAAAAATAATTGGTACCAGTCTAAATTAGAGTGCCTAAACTAGCATTATCTTAGAACTTTCTGAGCTTTGGTGGTATGCAAATGTGTTTTATTTTCTTAGATTTGGGACCTATATAGGTAGAGTGATCGTACATTCTGGTGACTCCTTATTTCTCCCTAGTACTCATTTCACCCTCAAAAATATATATAACCACCCTCTCTAAAAGGATTTTCAAGGGCAGCATATTTGCATTTTACTCATGGGGAAAACTAGCTCATTCAGTGATTCTCAAAAGCAATGTATGAAGCGAGGCCAGTGCTGCAGGTTTGCACACTCCAGTCGATCATATATGGGACATGTTGTGATCATCTAGGGTCTTTTTCCCAGTACTTCCAGTCTGCTCTCCCATCGCAGCTTTACTGAGATACAGTTACACATCAGGAGACTAGTTCCGTGGTCTCTAAGCGTTTGTTCACCTATTCTTAATTGCTGGAGCATGTGAACCAAAAACCTCTGTAGTTATACAGAAAATTACAATCATGAAAGTAGAAGTTAAAAAGATGAGACTATAATTACTAATCAGAGTTCTTCATTTTCTTCTCATTGCTCAATGGCTTGTCCTGGAGTAGTGCTTTCACCTTCCCTGGGGACAGGGGCGGGGGGTGCATTCCACTTCAGAGATCCTGGGACTGACAGAGCAGTAATTTT
The DNA here is from genome assembly GCF_006542625.1 of Nomascus leucogenys. Taxonomy (NCBI): domain Eukaryota; kingdom Metazoa; phylum Chordata; class Mammalia; order Primates; family Hylobatidae; genus Nomascus; species Nomascus leucogenys. Next base: position 87,869,558 of record NC_044395.1, on the reverse strand, counting down.
ATTTTACTCAGCTTGGGATCCCCAGAGCCTGGTACACAGGAGGCACTTAAAAATGCTGGAGTGAATAAATAAGGATGCAAGGCCACACCGAGGAGCAGAACCGTGGCATGGAGTTCAGACACCATTCCCACGGGGGATTTTCAGATTCAACATTCTCAGCACTGAGCCTTTTGTCCAGATTTGAGAAGGTCCCAGAGAGAGAATACCTGTTTCTTCTCCTTGAGGCTGGTCGAAACTTGTTCAGTCTAACAGTGTCTATTTCCTGGTGAAAGCCGCTTTACCGGAGTCTGGGGACAGCGTCAGATGTGATCCTCAGTACTGTGAATGAGATTCCTGTATTCACACCATTTGCTGCACCTGTAGCGACTATTTATGTTTTTGAACAACAATGTTCAATCTTGTGTCACAATGCACTGGCCTGTCACAATTCACCCTGAGGAGTATTCAAAGCAGTAATCTTACTAATATTAAAATTCCGAAGTGTAATCAGAAGGATTCAAGGTTATTACTGTATTTGTGGTAATAACTCAATCACCTACATTCCAAGACTGGGAGAAGAGATGAAGTCATGGGGAGGGGAATGTGTATGTGAGTCCTCTGGTTTTTGTGTTATTGCTATGGTGTTTGAGAAACGTAGACCTTGAGCACAAATTTGCACGTCCTAGGTTATGTTTGGCACATAGTTTTAAGATTAGCAAGGCTATTTCTGTGACTTCATGAAGAAAGTGGTGGACCTGAGTCCTTGATCATAGCTTTACTATGCCACTGAGTAGTTGAATGGCCTTGGGCAAGTCATTCACTTTTTTTTTTTCCGTGACAATTTCCTCATCTGAAAAGTGAAGCAATTGGATTCACTTGATCACCTCTAAGGCTTCTGCTTACTTCCAGAAGTTCTATGACTTTATATTTTTTACACAATTTTAGGGTGGCAAGGTGACAATAAGGTTATGATCCTCTCATAAAAACATCCCAGGAGTAGCAGAATATCCTTTTAGTTGAACTCACACCAACCTATTTATTACTTGGAGGAGTTCTTTGTGTTTAGAAGTGTGTGTTAGGAAATTTGCCATGGAGACTTGCTGCAGAATGCATGACTAGCTAAGGCACTTTGCTAGGGTAGAATAGCCCCGGTTGTTTCCTGTGGGTATGGCTTAACACTTGGAAAATAAAATCACTCTGTTTCAGTAATTTGGAGACTGTACAAAAAGTTACTCAACATCCTCACTTCCATCTAATTAGGCATAATCTCTCAAGCCTTCACAGTGTATGTATCCTGCATATGAGCAGGTTGTTGAGCTTTTTATATAGAATTGAGTTACCTGAAGGACTTTAAAGTGTTTTTAAAGAATCTCCTTTTGGAAAGATCATCTCAGATTCTTCCCTAAGGTATATATATATTTTTTTTTTCACTACAAGCACCTTTCTTCTTTTACTAATACCATTTGAAAGTATTTTTTTACATATTCTCTGATATCTACTGTGTATTTCCTGGCAGGTCAGGTCAGTAATCAGTGGCTACATGTTTGTATTTATTGATGGTAGAGTTTTGTTATCCTTTGATTTCTGAATTACAGAAATCAATTGTTGGCTTAGTTTGTGTTGTGTGTCTTTCTAGAGATGTGTTAGTTTTATATACAAGTGAACTTTGTTCAAAACAAGAACGATGTATGAATATCTTTAAGTATAGGTCCTTTATTTTCCAAACTAGTGAACCATGGGTTCTCTTTACATATAAGCAAGGAAAAAATATTCTGCCAGGCATAGGGAGAGCTGGGTTCCAGATCTGTCAATAATTCACAGGAGTGACCTTGAATGAGTCATATTCTTAACCCTTCAGGACCTTATTTTCCTCATCTGTAAAACAAGTCAACAACTCTTACTGCCAAAAGTGTTTTTTGTTGTTGTTCTCTATATAATTTGATTTTTTTCTCTTTTTTTTTTGAGACAGACTCTTGCTCTGTTGCCCAGGCTGGAGTGCAGTGGCATGACCTCGGCTCACTGCAACCTCTACCTCCCAGGTTCAAACAATTCTCTGTCTCAGCCTCCTGAGTAGCTGGGATTACAAGCACCCGCCACCATGCCTTGCTAATTTTTTTGTATCTTTAGTAGAGTCGGGGTTTTACCATCTTGGCCAGGCTGGTCTTGAACTCCTGACCTCGTGGTCCACCCGCCTTGGCCTCCCAAAGTGCTGGGATTACAGGTATAAGCCATCGTGCCCGGCCTTAATTTGATTTTTATACATTCCTTGGGTCCTCTCTATTGTGTTAAATGAAGTATACGTGTCTAAACTGTAGAATCTCTCACCCACCAAGAGACTCCTCCAGTTGTCCAGTTCACCTGGGATATTTACATTGCATGGGGAACTCATGCCTCACAGGCAAAAGTGTACTGGATATGATCTGAGCAATTCTTAAGACTTGAGGCCAGGTGTGGTGGCTCACGCCTGTAATCCCAACACTTTGGGAGGCCAAAGTGTGTAGATCCCTTGAAGTCAGGAATTCAAGACCAGCCTGGCCAACATGGTGAAACCCCGTCTCTACTTAAAATAAAAAAAATTAGCCGGGGTTGGTGGTGCATGCCTGTAGTCCCAGCTACTTGGGAGGCCGAGGCAGGAGAAATCTCTTGAACCCCAGAGGTAGAGGTTGCAGTGAACTGAGATTGTGCCACTGCACTCCAGCCTGGGCAACAGAGTGAGACTCCTCTCAAGAAAAAAAAAAAAAAAAAGACATGAACCAGTAATTCCCTCACTTAGGGTTCTTTAACACTTGCAGTAACCAATAATGTTTTATAATTTCCAGTCAAACTAAATGCTGTGCCGGTTATGGTATCGTAAGTGTTTAATGTCCAGGCCCTTGGCTCTTAACATTAGGATTGTAAGGTAACATTTGACAACTTAATCTCTTAGGAAAGATCAAAGTTCTGTATTAGTAGGTGGATCCAGGCAAGTTTAGGCATATTCTTGGCCTCTGTTTCTGTCAAGTCTATCTCTCAGCTTCTTATTTTAGTCATCTTTATAATAATGGAAAGTACTGGCAGCCTGCAAGTTTGGATTTTGGTTTCTGGTCTCCTTGATTGTGCCTTTTATTCTCATTCTTCTAATCAATAAATAATGGACATTTGACTAGATGATGGCTAATGCCTCTCTCTTTGCTTTGAATTTCTGTGAATCTGAGTAGAATATTAAGTAAAGTTGTAAGAATCATTTAGTAATTTATGGAAATATTTTTAAGACTGTCTCTCACCTTTTCTCTATTAAGAAAAGATAAATACCTATAAAAGTACAGTATTTGTTGGTATACTTGGGTTAAAAGTTAAAACCCTGCCAAATGTGCCTTTAACTCTGAAAAATAAAAGTAATGTAACTTAGAGTATTCTTTATAAGACAGCTTTGCTCTTTTAATTTTTTAAACTTGATCTCAAGGTTTTGGAGTGAGAAATATGTTACCTAGCTTGCTATTTAACCGTCCCGTGCGGCCTTCAAGTTGTTGGCAATGTTAAAGCTTGTTTAAGAATATGGATGACTTTTTTCTTTTTTCCCCCAACTTTGTTCGGTGAAGTGTGGTTTTTTAAAAGCTTGATTGAAGATGATAAAATGCTGTAATTGTAAATCCTGTCAGTGAAGAAAAAAAATCTAGGACATTTAGCAAATCAGTACTCTCACACAATGGCTAATTCGTCTGCCTCTCTTGACATTTCTTTTGTGCTTTTCAGCACCTGATGGTCACACGGTATGCTAGGTGTCAACTCTATTGTCTAAAATTGGGTGAGTTAAAAATTGAGTTTAGGGATCAGTCTTAGCATGAGACAGATCGTGATTTTTTAGCTCATGTGCAGTTAATAACTTCTCAACTTTCCAAAGACTAACAAGTTAGTATTCAAACACCTCTTTTAAATTGCAAGATGTAATTGTGTGGTAGTATACTCTGAGTTCACTCACACATAGACAAATATTTGTTATTAAACTTTGTGCATGGCTGAGCTATTTTTAGCAAGATTTTTAAAGCATACTAAAATATTCTGTGTCGTGTCCAGGCAATTAAAACTCTGAATGATTGGGTTGGTTGGTTTTAATCTCTAAAATATGTTTTTTATACCATTGCGTATTTTAATTGTCAAAAAAGCTCACTAGCCTGGTCTTCCCCCAACCACAAGATTTGGCATTATGCATCTCTTATTTTAGATGCAAGTGACCGAGGTTCAGCAATGCCTTTCTAATAGTCCAGGTCCCAGAAATGAATAATTAAAATATATATACTTCTTAGCTTTCTGTCATGAAAGATCTTATGGGTAAGGCATTGAACCACCCTCCTGTGGCAACATGTTGGTTCATAAGAATATAAGCATATCCTTGTAAGGAAACGTTAACCATAGATATTTTGGGAGGCAGCTGGGCCAAGATTGGGTATACGTTTAGATCCCAGGCTGGCCTGCTGTTTGTGCTAGTGAGAAAATGTGCAGAGGAAGCATATTTAATATATTACAAGACATTTAGTGGTTCTTTATTCCTTATATTTAATTTGTAATTAAGTATTCTGAATCAAGATAAGCCTTTTTAAAAGGCTATGTAAACCCCTTTAGCTGGTCGTGTTTTCTAGATTTACACTAAGAGAATGCAGGTTTTTTTTTTTTCAAAGTTTTAAAAACAAAATTGACCCTTGAAAGAGTGAAAATCTCATTGTACCCTGGCAGCAAAATACTTTTGGTATTTGAATCAGAATGTAGAACCCGATATCCAGAAAAAATAACAAGTTAGATTCTGTCTATCCCCTTATATTTTTAAAGTTCTATTTGGGGAAATTTTTCTTCCTAAGAAGAGTGACATAAATTTGGCAGGGAGATAGCTCCTTACCTTGGAGCTGTACTAGGCATAGCTAAGGAATGTGCCTGGGATTGCTTCAGGTCACACTTCTCCACTCCCCTCAGGCTTTGAGGTTCCTTGTGTAGCTCTTAGTGTAAACAGCAGAGTCATTTAGTACAAGTGGTGACATCGAAACTCCCCTAAAGAGCTTTATTAGAGCTGTTTTCATGCGAGGGGAGATGAATTTTATAATTCGCACTCTCTTCAAGTGTCTGGTTTTGAAGTTGCTGAATGGGAAGTGTGTTTGCAAACTGGCGATCTCTTCTCTGAAACTCTAGGGAGTAAGGAGTGGGCTATGGCTAACTTCCTGGTTTCTCCCATTTCCCTAAGGGATCAGCCGTATGCCTAGAAGCCTTTGAAGAAACCATAAGGGTGATATATGAAGGGCTAGGCAGACCAGCTATTTTCAGGAGGGAGGAAACTCATGGTTGCCACTCCATTCTAGATTGCCAGGCTTCTCCTGTGTGCAAACCATCTCAGAGAGCTGCATTTTTGCAGAATAATTCTCCAGAAAATGAGAGAACACTCTCTCTTGAGTAACTTAACAGGAACTCTTAGGCTAGCCTATCAACTCTTTCCTGTAGTAGGGGAGAGAAAGCAGATATGTTAACTGTGGACCTTCAGATTTCAGTTCGTAGAAACTGTTCATGTGCTCTTCAGCCTTCTGTTTTAGGTACTAAATTAATCCAGATTTTGCATATTTTAAATGTGATAATTGCTCTTTAGTTGCCCTTCAGGATCTCCTTCTCTCACACAAGTTGAAGTGTATGCAGAATTCTTACTTAATTTAATCAGAGTTCATAAGAAGGGAACATTAAATGAATTTAATACATTTCAAATATCTTTCTGTCATGTTTTTTTGTTTTGTTTCGTTTTTTTGAGATGGAGTTTCATTCTTGTTGCCCAGGCTAGAGTGCAGTGGCACGATCTCGGTTCACTGCAGCCTCCGCCTCCTGGGTTCAAGTGATTCTCCAGCCTCAGCCTCCGGAGTAGCTGGGATTACAGGCACCCGCTACCACACCCGGCTAATTTTTGTATTTTTAATAGAGACGGGGTTTCACCATGTTGGCCAGGCTGCTCTCGAACTCCTGAGCTCAGGTGATCTGCCCGCCTCAGCCTCCCAAAGTGCTGGGATTACAGGTGTGAGCCACCACGCCCAGCCAAGTGTCATGTTTTAAATATTACATATTATGGGTTTATTAACTGATATTTAGCAGTTTATCATAATCTTAGTTTTCATCCCTTCTCTGCTATTTCTGCTATTTATCTCATTTGATTAGTTTTTAAACATCTTAATTTTTTCTACAAGGAAAAATTTTCTTGTTGGCCTTCCATTCTCCAAGTTCATTTTGAGTCCATGGTCATGTCATCTAGCTTTTTATGTTACTGTCAACTCCCCAGTCTTTTTATTTTTGAGACAGGATCTCACTGTGTCACCCAGGCTGAAGTGCAGTGGTGCAATCATGGCTCACTGCAGCCTCAACCTCCCAGGCTAAGGGCATCCTCCTTCCTCAGTCTCCGAAGTAGCTGGGACTACAGGTGAGTGCCACCATGCCTGGCCAATTTTTGTATTTTTCTTTTTTTTAGAGACAGGGTCTCACCATGTTGCCCAGGCTGGTCTTGTGCTCTTCTGGGCTCAAGTGATCTGACTGCCTTGGCCTCCCAAAATGCTGGGATTACAGGTATGAGCCACTGCGCCAGGCCCTCAGCCTTCTTTTGTAGGCATATTTTTATGAATAGATTTTCAAAAACGGTTTTTTGCCTTTCTTTTTTTTTTTTTTTAAGAGTCTGGCACAGGAAATGAAGACATCCAAGTTCAGGAGGACATAGTAGAGCTTGGGCAAGTCACTTAACCACTTTGTACTTAGCATTCCCCATGTGCAAGAAAAGGCAGCTTGCATTATCTTCAGGGTTGCACCAAGGAAACGCTTCAGCATGACTTTTTTGAGTGACACCGAGTGAGAACGCAATTTGTTGTCATTTCTTGTGGGAGTGACTAAGCCGTTGTCTGTGTGTTATAACAGTGAATTAAAATTCTAACCCTGTTTCTTTAGTTCTTTGAATGTATATCAGGTTCAAAGCCCACAGACTTCACAGGTGAGCCACTGTGCTAATGGAAAAAGGCTACTCATCTGGTAGATTTTTCATGTAAAAATCCATGAAGACCCTGGCAGAGAAACAGTAGTACATCTCATTTTATAAAGATACCTTCTTGTAGATGGTGCTACTTCCCTCTAACAAGAAAGCCTTATGGAGGAGAGGTACAGTTTATCTGGAGGAGGGAGCTCAAGGGAAATTTTACATTTTTGCCTGGGTCTCTGTAACTTGTTGCTGCCTTCCTGGACCAGATGGCTGGTCAAGTAGAAAGGTGCTGTCCTAATATGGGAACACAGGGTTTCTCTTCAGAGGAAATGGGCGTATGATAGCCCATCCTTTAAAGACAGTGTCAATGTGATCTGTAGATACTGACTTTCTACTTCCAGACTTTGCAACACTGAGGACTTTCATTAAAAGTCCTAACTCAGTGGCTGGGGGCTGTGGCTCACGCCTGTAATCCCAGCACTTTGGGAGGCCGAGGCGGGTAGATTACCTGAGATCGGGAGTTAGAGACTAGCCAGGCCAGTGTGGTGAAACCCTGTCTCTACTAAAAATACAAAAAAGAAATTAGCCTGGCATGGTGACAGGCACCTGTAATCCCAGCTACTTGGGAGACTGAGGCAGGAGAATTGCATGAATCCGGGAGGGGGAGGTTGCAGTGAGCCAAGATCCAGCCTGGACGACAGAGTGAGACTCCACCTCAAAAAAAAAAAAAAAAAAAAAAAAAAAATCCTAACTCAGTCTTCAGGAACCTTCATGCCAATGAGAGCCCACTGTAGTTTCTTAGATCACTTTCTTTCTTTCCATGTGGACATAAGGAGCAGGAGTGTCCAATCTTTTGGCTTCCCTGGGCCACGCTGGAAGAAGAATTGTCTTTGGTCACACATAAAATATACTAACGGTAACAATAGTTGATGAGCTAAAAAAAAAAAAAATGTGCAGAAAAATCTCATAATGTTTCTAGAAAGTTTATGAATTTGTGTTGGGCTGCATTCAAAGCCGTCCTAGGCTGTATGCAGCCTGTGGGCTGTGGGTTGGACAAACTTGATGTAGAAGATGGGTAAGATTTACTTATCATGGACAATTTGGCTGCATTCTTATTCTTCACATCACTTTGGTTCTAGAAATATGCAGATTACAAAAGAACTTTTTAAGTATCTTGAAAGTATTTCTTTGACGATTTTACTGGTTATTGGATACCTATGTGTGTTTTTTTTTTTTTTTAATTTATGGAGATAAGATCTCATTTTGTTGTCTAGGCTGGTTTCGAACTCCTGGCCTCAAGCGATCCTCCTGCCTCAGCCTCTGAAAGTGCTGGGATTACAGGTGTGAGCCACCGTGCTCCTGTATTTTTTTTTACATTTGAGATTAATGCTTGGTTTTGTGGCTAAAGAAAAGCTTATTATCTTAAAAGTAAATTTAGAACTAAAATCCTTTCTTTAAAGTATTACATATTTTTAAAAAATTATATGACATTCTTAAGCATGGTTAAATCTTTCTCAGAAACTTTAAAAACTTTTCTGAGTTTTGATTCAGACCTGATTTAAACATGAATTATAAAGCCAGAATAGTAGCTAACGTATGCAGTAGCACTCACAACCTATTTAGATTGGCTGAGTGTTTCAAATACAGTTGTGCATTTTCTACCGTGGGTCTCTTTCTTTAAAAAAAAAAAAAAAAAAAAAAGTTTGAGATGTTTTTCCCATTACCATCTTGACATCTGCCTGGTTACACATGAATAGCTTGACCCAGTCCCTCAGCAGGGAGACCACCGTGGCCTTGCTTTCAATAGCCATGTCACTGACAAAGAAAACATATGGAATATTTCATTCCTACCCTTCACACACAGAGTCTGGGGCTGTGAGGGCATGCAGCAGAACGCTTCATACTTCATGGTAGGTTGGCAAATCTGTGCACAAACCACAGGCTCTGCTGTTAGCAATCAAACTGTGTTTTCCAGAGCCCCATTACATTCTGTAGAAAGAAAATCCCTTGTTTTGGATAAATCAATTTCTAATATCAGTTTGAATTAACTTAGGATGGTCTGCTTCTATGATGGGTTTTCCACCTAATCATGTATTTCACCAAAGGACATTTGTGTATGTGTGAGCACAGGGGATCTGGGTATTGCTCTCCCAGATTTGATATGTGGTGTGTGTTGAGATCACAGATGCTTGAATTCCCAGTAGGGTAGGCCTTGAAGACTGCCTGCCTTTATGTTTATCTTCCTGTCAGTCCACAGAAAGAGATCAATTGATCATTGTCCTGCTAGCCAAACACTGCTGCAATGACCTTTAAAGGTTTCCATTGCATATAGTATTAGCCTTCTACTTGGGGGCTCTGTTTCAGCTCAGCTAGCATTGAGGGCTTTGGTCTGTGGCATCTGAAGCTATAGTATTGAGGCTCATCAGCAGGTGTGACAGGAGATGGTCAAGAACATGAAATAGAAGGGTAAGTTAATTCCTTTCTCAGCTCTTATTCTTTTTTTTGAGACGGAGTCTTGTTCTGTTGCCCAGGCTTAAGCATAGTGGTGCCATCTCGGCTCACTGCAGCCTCTGCTTCCCGGTTCAAGTAATTCTCGTGCTTCAGCCTCCCGAATAGCTGGGACCACAGGCACATGTCACCACGCTTGGCTGATTTTTGTATTTTTGATAGAGACGGGGTTTCACTATGTTGGCCCCACTGGTCTCGAAGTCCTGACCTCAGGTGATCCACCTGCCTTCGCCAGGGATTACAGGAGTGAGCCATTGCACCCAGACCCTCAGTGCTTATTCTGTGTTAAAAGAATTTGCTGGCCAGGTGCTATGGCTCATGCCTGTAATCCCAGCACTTTGGGAGGCCGAGGTGGGTGGATCATGAGGTCAGGAGTTCGAGACCAGCCTGGCCAAGATGGTGAAACCCCGTCTCTACTAAAAATACAAAAATTAGGCAGGTGCAGTGGTGGGCACCTGTAATCCCAGCTATTTGGGAGGATGAGGCAGGAGAATCACTTGAACCCAGGAGGTGGAGGTTGCAGTGAGCCGAGATCGCGCCACTGCACTCTAGCCTGGGTGATGGAGCAAGACTCTATCTCAAAAAAAAAAAAAAAAAGAATTTGCCCTTCACACCATCCTGGCTGAGGTGGCATTCCAGAAGGAGGAAAAAACCCCCATTGTGACATCCAAGGATAAGAAGATTTATGACGTTGGCAGAGGAAGTAATGACATCCATTTCATCAGGGTCCTTCCCAACCCTCAAGTTACTGCAGCCTGAGTTTCTAGTTTCATTGTTTTTCAGACATGTAGACTGGTTTTGACAGAAGTTGATGATTTATCTAAAAGGAAGCAAGGTCCTGTTGATTATTTTATCTCAGATATAGCCACATATTTAAATTTATATAGACATCTCTTCTAGAAGTTGTTTCTGATGGTCCTTAGTATCATTACTGAACATAAGCTGAATAACAACGTGCTAAAAGAAATTATTGCCTTTCACATTTTCTCATAAGAGTGATTCCTTTTGTAGTTCTTGATTATAATAGATTTCCTTTAAATTTATTGGCTCATTTAAGGTTAAATTTTTAAAAGTTTCTGTTTTATAGTTCTTCATAAATGAATCTATTTGTGGTTCCCTTTTTATTTATTGCCTCCATATTTTTATCCTAAAATAAATGGTTTAATCTTAGATGTTCCATCTTCCTTACTTTGACTGCTTCCCTGACTTTCAAAACTATGAATTCAAGGCCCGGCACGGTAATTCACACCTGTAGTCCCAGCACTTTGGGAGGCCGAGGTGGGTGGATCACCTGAGGTCAGGAGTTCGAGACCAGCCTGGCCAACATGGTGAAACCCCATCTCTACTAAAAATACAAAAATTAGCTGGGCATGGTGGTGGGTGCCTGTAATCCTAGCTACTCGGGAGGCTGAGATAGGAGAATTGCATGAACCCAGGAGGCGAAGGTTGTAGTGAGCTGAGATCGTGCCATTGCATTCCAGCCTGGGTGAAAAGAGCAAAATTCCATCTCAAAAAAAAAAAAAAATATTTAAAAAAATTAAGAAAACAAAAAAACTATGAATTTATAGAGAAAACGCCCCCAATCTCCTCAATTTTAAAAGTCATCCTTTTTGGTGTTCAGTTCTGTGAGTTTCAAAATGTATACAGTCATGTGACCACCATCACTGTGAAGATATAGAGCATTTCTTCACTTGCTGAATTTCCATGCCTATCTGTAGTTATCTCCTCTCTTCGCCTCCAACCTCTGACAACTGCTGAACTGTTTTCTACCTTGGTTTCCTCACTTTATGTGGTTTTGCCTTTATTAGGATGCCATATAAATGTAATAAAACAGTGTAGCCTTTTGCGTCTGGCCTCTTTTACTCACCATACTGCATTTGAGATTCTAACATGTTGCATATATTAATATGTAATACTCACTTTCTTTTCTTTTTCTTTTTGAGATAGGGACTTGCTTTGTTGCCCAAGCCGGAGCACAGTGGCATGATTACAGTTCACTGCAGCCTCTAACTCCTGGGCTCAAGCAGTCCTCCTACCTTAGCCCTCCAAATAGATGGGACTACAGGCATGTGCCACCATGCCTGGCTAATTTTTTTTATTTTTTGCAGAGATGGGGTCTTGCTGTGTTTGCCAGGCTAGTCTTGAACTTCTGGCCTCAAATGATCCTCCTGCCCTGGCTCCCAAAGTGCTGGGGTTACAGGTGTGAGCCACTGTGCCTTGCAGTACTCATTTTCATTGCTAAGGAGTGTTCCATTGTGTACGTATACTATAAATTGTTTCTCCATTCACCAGTCGAGGGACATTTGCCCTATTTCTAGTTTTTTGGCTATTATAAATAAAGCCACCATAAATATTCACATAGACTTTTTATATGAACATAGGTGTTTATTTCACTTGCGTAAATACCTAGAGTGAGATCCTGGGTCATATGGTAAATGTATATTTATAAGAAAATATTGGTCTCAATTTTAATGTCTTAGACTGTGGTGAGGTTTGTTATCACCAATTACTTATAGTCACAATATATTGTTAGCATGGTATGTAGTATTAGCAAAAGCTGTTAAAAACTGATTTTGTTTAAATGTCTGCTTTCTTTAAGTTCTTTAAACTCCTCTATGCTGAGAATGTCTGCTTTTAAAAGAGAAGAATTCTTAGCTCCCTTTATGATACCTAGCAGTTGCTGTAATCCCTGCCAGAGACTCCTGTAGAAATTACCCTAATGTGAAGCATTTTGCTTACAGTGAAAAAAGTTTGAATTATTAATGTATTCATATTTGGAATGTCTGATTTTTTTAAAAATGGAAATTTAGTGAAGAATTGCTGGGCCTACCTATATATTACACATTTTACATGTGCTAACTAGAATTTCCATAGTAACCATCTTGGTCCATGGCAGGATTCCCATTTTATCACTGAGCAAACTGGAATTTAAAAGGATTAGGTAACTTGTCCAAATATCCCACAGTTAGTGGGTGGTAGTTGGTGAAGCTCAGGTGTTCTATATTTAAGTTTGTTCATCCCTGTAGTTTGCTTAGATATTTGACAATTTATCAGAAGAGGAAAGGGTGAAATGCGAAACAAAATGGTGAGAAGCTACAGGTTATTACAGGAAAAAAAAATCAGAACAGAAAAAAATGTGTACCCAAAAAGCACACATACATCTGTATGTCTGCATACACTGGGAGACTATGACTGGATTTGGAGTCAAAAATCTACACAGTAGATTCAGAATCTATTGTGTAAAATGAACTTATCTGTTATTTGTAGCAGAACTTTTAAAAAGTATCTCTAACTTAGTCTTTTTGCTTTTTATACATACTTGTTTAAAAGCTTTCACATCATTTCCCATGTTAATAGTGTTTTTTTGTGTGTGTCTGGAAAGTATCAGTCATATGCTTTTTGACTTGCTTTTTCTTTCTTCCGTGGACTTCACTTACACAGTATATGAGGATCAGATCTGTTAGCGGACTCACTTTTCTGTTTCTAAGGGAGCAAATTTCTGAATGTGCTCCTTTAAACCAAAACTTTGCAGTAGATTAAAAAGCAAAATGTGCAGTATGATGGTTTCCATATATCTGCCCCCTTTCACTCACTGGAATTTCCTGCCTCTCCTATTGAAGATGTTTTTATAGGAAATTCAGCATAAAAGTGAATCACCCATGAGCCTTTTTTTCCCCCAAGGCATTTCATTTAGTCAACTTGGTATTAATTTAGTTGGTACTCTTCAGTTGACTCGAACACTGTGTGTGTTGATGGTGTGAGCTGATGTTTATTAAGCTGTTAACGTTTTACAGACTTGATGGGTTCCCATTTGGATCTGTGTGCTCTTTCCTTTAGCAGCAGGGCTATTATTCATGATTGAATCTGTGGCCACAGTTTTAATTTTGAATGTACTGGTGATAGCCAGCCTCATCCTAAACAGTCATTTGCTTGGTGATTCTAAAGGTTGTCTTCTTCCCCTGGAAGCATTTTGCTTTCTCATTTCACTTACGTTGCATTCTTAGTCATGAAGAGCTCTCTGATCTGTCCTGCCATTCAGATAATATCATCACCATCCTCTTGTTACTAACTTAGATGCTCATAATACTGTTATTGAATGACAGGCACTAAATGAAGTGCATAACACGTGTTATCTATTTAATCCTCCCAATAGGCCTCTAAAGCAGTGCTATTATTCTCCCCATTTTAGAGATGGAAAACCATGGCAAGTGAGGACTTATTACCACTAGTAATGAGAGGTTTTGCAGGTAGGGTGTTGGATCTTGCTTTTATAGACTAGGGTTATTTGGCTGAGTGGGCTGTATAACAGTATCTTTCAGTGCTCTTCCTAAATGTAGGCGTTCATCCATTGTACGTGTCTTAGGTATCGGAAACTTCTCATTATGTAGATGGGGAATTAATTCTGGAGAGGTTTTGTTTTGTTCTGTGCTTGAAGTGTTCTCAGCTCCTTAGAATGTAGATTTGGAAAGGATCTTAAAGGTCATCTAGTGCAGTGGATCTAAAACTCTTGTTTATTATGGTCCACCCATCAAAAAGGCTATGTCTTTCCATGGGAAAAGCAAAAAGTCAATTTCTCCCAATGGTGTATATTATATTAACCTGTTTATAGACATGGTAGTTATTATTTGTTAAACTTTTCAATCACATAAATCATAACACCAAATTCTTGTTGATTTTTTTTTTAGACTTTTCCTCCCTTCTCAGTGTACTTCTATTAAGAGCTGGCAGTTGATCTGGCTCCAATTCCTCATTTAATGGGGGAGAAATCCAGTTACATTTAGTTGTATGACATGACAAGAATCATTTATAGCGCTCCAGGGTATGTTAAAAATGGAACACCCCATCTGTACAAAAAATAAATTAGCCTGGTGTGGTGGCACACACTTGTAGTCTCAGCTACTCAGAAGGCTGAGACAGGAGGATCACTTAGAGACCAGGAATTTGAGGCTGCGGGGAACTATGATGGTGCCACTACACTCCAGCCTGGGTGACAAACTGAGACCTGGAAAAAAGAAAGAAAAGAAAGGAAAAGAAAAGAAAAGAAAAGAAAAGAAAAGAAAGAAAGAAAGAAAGACAAGGCAAGTGGAAGAGCATTATCAGAAAATATTAACTTTTAGTGAGACTTTTGACTTGTGTTGCTGTGGCTTGTGTCTGTTGGATGACAAGATAAAATTTCCTGTGCTTCTTCCTTGTCTTCCCAGTTTTCCTTGGGCTCAGTACTTTGTTGAAATTGTAGGAGATAGTTTGTGGAGGTGAATAAAAATGTTTAATGCAAATAATTTTGCTTTTTTTTTTTTGAGACAGAGTCTTGCTCTGTCTTCCACGCTAGAGTGCAGTGGCGCGATCTCGGCTCACTGCAACCACCACCTCCCTGGTTCAAGCAATTCCCCTGCCTCAGCCCCCCGAGTAGCTGGGATTACAGGTGCATGCCACCACATCTGGCTAAATTTTAGTATTTTTAGTAGAGACAGGGTTTCACCATCTTGGCCAGACTGGTCTCGAACTCCTGACCTCAGGCAATCTATCTGCTTTGGCCTCCCAAAGTGCTGGGATTACAGGCATGAGCCACCGTGCCTGGCCAATAATTTTATTTATTCAAACTATTCTTTGAGAGCTACAAATATTTGTATAGTGGCTCATGGAATTGTCAACCCAAAAGTATCTGTGACAGATCTCAATCAATTTAGAAAGTTTATTTTGCCAAGGCTAAGGACTTGCCTGTGACACAGCCACAGGCAGTCTTGAAGACATAGTTGGGGTACAACTTACTTTTATACTTTTTAGGGAGACATAATACATCAATCAATACCTGTGAGATGTACATGGGTTTGATCTGGAAAGGTGGGACAACTTGAAGCCAGGGAGCTTCCAGGTTATAGGTAGATTTAAAAATTTTCTGATTGGCAATTGGCTGGAAGAGTTTAGTTATTATCTAAAAGCCTGGAATAAATAGAAAGGAATGTCCTAGTTCCAATGATAAGGGGTTGTGGAGACCAAAGTTTTATCATGCAGATGAAGCCTCCAGGTAGCAGGCTTCAAAGAGAATAGATTGTATTATAAATGTTTCTTATAAGTCTTCAGGTCTGTGTTGGTGCTAATGCTGGTTGGCTCTTACTGAATTCCAAAAGGGTGTAGGATATAATGAGGCATGTCCAACTTCCCCTTCCCATCATGGTCTGAACTAGTTTTTCAGGTTAACTTTGGAATGCCTTTGGCCAAGAGGAGGGTTCCATTCAGAAGGCTGGGGCCCTTAGAATTTTATTTTTGGTTTACAGAATCAGTACTCTTTCAACTTTAAAATAATAATTACTTACTGAGATAATAAGTCAGAACTTTAAAAATTAATTTGTTCAACATTTGTTTATTAAGTGTCTGATGTGTTAGGTACTGTTTTTGGTGCTGGGGACACAGAATTGAACAGTATCTGATGCCATCCTTGCACTCCTGTAACTTACCTGGCAGGGGGGTGGGGGTTAGTGGTAGACAGTAAATAAGCACAATGAATATAAAAGGTCAGGTAATATTAAATACTATCAAGGAAAATAAAGCAAGATGAAGGTGGTTTGCTGTTAAAGTAGGGTAGCCAGGGAAGGCTGGAATGAAATTTAGATATTAAGATAATTAGTCAATATCTATAGGAATATGAATCCATCTTAAGCAATGCAAAACAAAATTTAAAAAGTTCCTCCTGGCCAGGCGCAGTGGTTCATGCCTGTAATCCCAGCACTTTGGGAGGCTGAGGTGGGCGGATCATGAGGTTGGGAGTTTGAGACCAGCCTGGCCAACACAGTGAAATCCTGTCTCTACTAAAAATACAAAAATTAGCTGGGCATCGTGGCGGGCGCCTGTAATCCCAGCTACTCGGGAGGCTGAGGCAGGAGATTTGCTTGAACCCAGGAGGTGGAGGTTGTGGTGAGCTGAGATTGCACCACTGCACTCCAGCCTGGGCGATAGAGCTAGACCCCGTCTCAAAAAAAAAAGTTTCTCCCTACCCCATAGTGACAACTTAATTAAACATAAAAGTCACTGTGCATGTAGGAGCATTAAAAAAGAAAATAAAAGAAAAAAGAAAAAACATAAAAAGGTTTGAAATCAATGTGGCAGAATAAATTGGTATGTCAATACAACAGGCTATTACACAGAAGTATACAAACTATTGATACACATGACTATGGATAGTTTTCAGTGGTATTAAGGCTGAGTGATTAAAACCAAATTCAACAGTGAAACCCCGTGTCTACTAAAAATACAAAAAAAAAAAAAAAATTAGCCAGGCAAGGTGACGGGTGCCTGTAGTCCCAGCTACTCGGGAGGCTGAGGCAGGAGAATGATGTGAACCCGGGAGGCGGAGCTTGCAGTGAGCCGAGATCGCGCCACTGCACTCCAGCCTGGGCGACAGAGACTCCGTCTCAAAAAAAAAAAAAAAAAAAAAACTCAAAAAGTTGTATACTGTATGATTCCAGGTTTACTATAAATGACAAAATTATAGTGTTGGAGAACAGACCAGTGGTTGCTAGGGTTGGACATAGGAAAATGATGCGAGAGAAAAGTGTTTCAGGAGGGCATTTCTTTGCAGTGATGGAGCAGTTCCTTATCATGATTGTAGTGGTAGTTACATGAATCCATCTGAGTAGGGTCTGTAGCTTTAGTAAATAGTGTTGCATCAAAGTAAATTTCCCGGTTTAGCTAATATATTATGGTTATGTAAGATGTTGCCATTGGGAAAAGCTGGGTGAAGGGTATGCAGGAACTGTCTGCACTATTTTTGCAACTTCTAGTGAGTCTTAAATTATTTTTAAAAAAACAACAACCAATATACCAGATCTGTTGAGAGTCCTGAGAAGTCTTAGCCATGGCCTTACCCCTTAAAGAAGATGAGGAAACTGAGTCTCTGAGGTAAGATGACAGCTGGAGATTGCAGAGCCAGAGTCTCAATCTAGCTCTTTTAACTTTCACATCAACATTATTTTGCTCCCTGAGAGCATAACCAGTTTTAATTTGCTATTGAGCAATTGTTGGAAGATTACGTGGGTGTCCATTTTTCTCCCCAGCTTCATGCCCACATTCCCCCCAGCTATGTATGTGTGTATGTGAATTCTCTTTTATGTTCTGAAGCAGAGAAAGTACAATATGCAAATTAAGCATTAGGTTTATAATTTAAATGGTTTGAATCATATTTTTGAATGGAATGGACATGGATCTCCTATTATGAAAGTATTTGATTACTGAGTGCTTGGTACAGTCTAAGTAGTATGAGGAATGACCTTGGATCTCTGCCTGTGAATTAGTAGCTGAATGGTGTTTTACTTCTGATGATTCAGTATATTTGCCTTAATTACTGGATTAACCAATTTCTTGCCTCCCACTAAAAGCACACACATTTATCTAAACAGAGGATGAATGAATGAAGTTTTAGGGACTAATTTTTGTGGTATTTAAGCAACAATAGTCTAGATTACCCACAACCTTAATTTCCTTTCATGAGTCCTATAGATGGGCTTTGTCACCATTTACACTTGATTACTTCATTGTTAACCCCAGTGATGTGATTTAGCATGCAAAGACTTAATTATTCCTTTCTGGCCTAGTGAGAAATTTCCTTCCAATAATTGCCTCCACTGCCCTTTAGCCTCTTTAAAACATTTAGTTTGTTTGAAACAACATGGTTGCTCAGTAAGCAATTCCAAGCTCAGCAGTGCCTGGCGCTGTCTTTGGACCATAATTTATACCTTTGACATAGTGACTTAGGCCTCAGTTCTTAAGTGATGTCTGGTGGATACTCTTCATTAAAGTAGTGGTGTGAAGCATCTGTCTGAAGTTATGGTTCCTAACTAAATGGTTCTAAACAGTTCTCTGGTGGTCTCTTTAAATTTAACATTTCCTTATTTTTAGTGAAAAATTGTGCCAACTTTGGAAATAAAAGTAGACTCTTTAAACTTTAGTTTTAAGTATTGAAAAGTACCGTTCATTTAGTTGTGAATACTAAAAACTGTAGTGTTTTTAAGAAGTGTTTTTGTAAGGAGTCCTAGAAATAGTATAGATCCTTACATAACTTAGAAATAGTAATCCTGGAAATAGTATATAGATCATTACATAACCTGCCACTGGACATTATTCTGTCCCGTGGTATCAGACTTGTTGGAGAAATTGAAAGGTTTATGAAGAGTGGGCAAAGAAATGGTTTTGTTTTGTTTTTAAATATAGGTGCATCACATCTAGCACCCCAAAGCAAGGAATGGATATGAGAGCACAATTTTCTTTCTTTCTTTTTATTTTTTATTTATTTATTTTTTTTGAGACGGAGTCTCGCTCCGTCGCCCAGGCTGGAGTGCAGTGGCGCAATCTCGGCTCACTGCAAGCTCCGCCTCCTGGGTTCACGCCATTCTCCTGCCTCAGCCTCTCCGAGTAGCTGGGACTACAGGCGCCCGCTACCCCGCCCGGCTAATCTTTTTTTTTTTGTATTTTTAGTAGACATGGGGTTTCACCGTGGTCTCGATCTCCTGACCTCGTCATCCGCCCGCCTCGGCCTCCCAAAGTGCTGGGATTACAAGCGTGAGCCTCCGCGCCCGGCCTCTTTCTTTCTTTCTTTTGAGACGCAGTTTCGCTCTTGTTGCCCAGGCTGGAATGCAATGGCGCGATCTCGGCTCACCACAACCTCTGCCTCCCGGGTTCAAGCGATTTTCCTGCCTCAGCCTCCCGAGTAGCTGGGATTACAGGCGTGTGCCGCCACCCCCAGCTAATTTTGTATTTTTATTAGAGATGAGGTTTCTCCATGTTGGTCAGGCTGGTCTCGAACTCCCGACCTCAGGTGATCTACCCACCTCGGCCTCTCAAAATACTGGGATTACAGACGTGAGCCACCGTGCCTGGCCTGAGAGCACAATTTTCTGTGTGAGTATTTTTTATTATACAGCAACAACATTATGGGAAGTTCCGTTTCATTTTCCAAGTGGAAGTTTATGGAATTGAAAGTGTCTATTTTCTACCAGGAGAAATTGAAGATATTCTGCCAGAAGGAAAGCATTCTGCCAGGAGGAGTTGAAAAGTATTAATTGTACCATGTTTCAAGTAGAGGAATATACCCATGTTTCTACTGACAATTTATAAGGCTTGTTGAATGTTGCTTTTTAAATTTTTTTGGTAGCATAGTTTTAGAGCTTTAGTCTTAAGGCTCTATTGCCCATCTTCAAAATTCTGTCCCTTCCGGTGTCCTTAATATTAACAGCTTCATTTTGCTCAATGGATCTAGAATAACAGTAGCATATAGGGAATTGGATATTCTACAATGAAAATACTAGTATGCCAGTCTTTTGGAAAGCAGAATATCACATTCATCAGACTTAACGAAAGCGTTTTTCAGGGAGATGTAGCCAAGTTCTGCCTTTCAGTTTCCATGTTGTACAAGGCATTTTTGCCCCAAATCATCAGCTTCTAGGGGAACCAACTTTTAGCTAACCTAGAAATAAGTCAAAGGAACACTCACTGAAGAGATATTGGTAATAAAGCAGTTCTAATTGTTAAAATATTGATCAGGAAGCATAGCAGAAACAATTGAAGCTCATCCTGTTATATTTTCTGGAGTGTGTTTAAAGAGTTTAGAATATTCAGCTAATTATAGACATACATACTTTGAATTCTGGAAGTGGTATCTCCTACAGAATTTTTCTCAGAAATGATATAATTGTCAACATTTTAAACTTTATTTTTATTTTTATTTACTTTTTATTTATTGGTCTTCTTTTTTTTTCTTTTTTTTAATAATAGTAAATAACCAAGCAAGTTTTTGATTTTTTTAAGAGACAGCGTCTCACTTTGTCGCCCAGGCTGGTGTGCAGTGGCGTGATCATGGGTCACTGCAGGCTCAAGCTCTTAGGCTCAAGTCACCCTCCTGCCTCAGCCTTTTGAGTAGCTAGGACCACAGGCACAGGCCAACATACCTGGCTAATTTTTTATTTTTTGTAGAGACAGTGTCCCGCTGTGTTGCCCAGGCTGGTCTTGAACTCCTGAGCTCAAATGATCATCTTACCTCGGCCTCCTGAAGTGCTGGGATTACAGGCATGAGCCATCCCGCCTGGCCGACATTTGACAAAATGATTGAATAGATTTTTGTTAAACTTTAATTATTATGATACTATACATTCAATATTAAAAAATAAACTCTTAGGCATGTCTTGAGGATTCACTCATTATACTTAGGTAGGTATTGGTTATTTTACAGCAGCTGATAAATATCTGGACAGTGTTGATGATGGGCAGCATGTTCTCTTGGATGAAGGTAATACAAATAAGATTCTTGACTTCTGTTAGTTTTATTATTATAAGTTAGCTAACTTATGATAGTTAGATATTGTCAACTAGGTGAGTTTTACCTCCCATTTGCATACTTCCATAGAAAAATAAGAAAAGATGTAAACATTTATTATAGTATGTGTTTATTATGTTTTATTTAGTTTTATTAAGTATCACTGAGTGAATGAGAAAGGCATTTGTTGGTAGTCTTAATCTAGTGAGAGTAGAGGTGAAAGGCAATACTCCTGCCCTCAGGGGGCTTGTTCCAGTGGTTGATTTAAGGAGCTCATTTTTGTTAGTCTCATTACCCTCTTCTAGAAAAATGGAATATAGTAAACCTACCTGATATTTTCAAATGCAAATACATATCTGTAGCTTTAATATTTTATTCAGACTCATGAAATTAGTGTTTCATGACAAAATAATTTGGATTATGAACAAATGTATAGCAAAATCCTTTTGTTTCCATACATTCTTTTCAGCTAAAGAACAACTGAGGCGGGGCACAGTGGCTCACGCCTGTAATCCTAGCACTTTGGGAGGCTGAGGCGAGCGGATCACCTGAGGTCGGGAGTTTGAGACCAGCCTGACCAATGTGGAGAAACCCCATGTCTACTAAAAATACAAAATTAGCCAGGCATGGAAGCACATGCCTGTAATCCCAGCTACTTGGGAGGCTGAGGCAGGAGAATCGCCTGAAACCAGGAGGCGGAGGTTGTGGTGAGCTGAGATTGCACCATTACACTCCAGCCTGGGCAACAAGAGCCAAAACTCTGTCTCAAAAAAAAAAAAAAAAAAAAAAAAAAAAAAAAAAAAAAAAAAAAAAAAAAAAAAGAACAACTGAAACTCTGGATGATTTATTCTAATTTAAACATGATTCTAACTTACTGATGATTTTATTAAACTAGGTCTTACTAGATTGCCACATTTAAGCCAGTGATCCTGTATTTAATGGTAAGGTCTTTGAAAGAGCATTATGGAAACAAAATGATTTTACCACACATTTGTTCATGATCCAAATTCTTTAATTTCATGCATAAGTAGTTTTGACTCTTACAGTGCTACAGAGAGCAATAACTGTAATCATAGAACCACAGGATATAGACCTGGAACTCATACATGGTGCTATGTTAACATGGAGCATTAGTGAGAATTATAAGGTTCATTGAAGTATATTAAATATAACATGCATAAACCCTATTACTTTCTATTCCTTTAGTGAAATGCGATACTTTGGTTGTACATATATTTTTAAAAATTTAAAGACTTAACACACTGTTGACAAAATGCACATTAGTCAAACATATTGTGAAAGCATAATGTCAGCCATGAATACAATAGACATATATTTCTAGATGCTTTGTCATAGGATGAACCCCAAAATTTAGGTTCACCCTAAGAGACCACAGGAATTCTTGGCTTTGCACAGGAAGGAATTCAATAAGAGTGACAAAGTTAAGTGAAAACAAGTTTATTAAGAATGTAAAGGAATAAATTGGCAGAGCAACCCCAAGGGCTGCTGGTTAGCTATTTTTATGGTTATTTCTTTATCATATGCTAAACAAAGGGTGGATTATTTATGCGTTTCCCAGGAAAGGGGCAGGGAGTTCCCCAGAACTGAGGGTTCCTCCCCCTTTCAGACCATATAGGGTAACTTCTGGACATTGCCATGACATTTGTAAACTGTCATGGCACTGGTGGGAGGTTCCTTTAGTAAGCTGATATATTATAATTAGCATATAATGAGCAGCGAGGATGTCCAGAGGATGCTTACACCACCTTGGTTTTGGCAAGTTTTGGCCAGCTTCTTTATTGCATCCTGTTTTATCAGAGTGGTCTTCATGACCTGTATCTTGTGCAACCACTCCTGCTGACCTCCTATCAGCTTCATGCTCGGAATCGTTTGTAAGCGCTCTTTTTTTTTTTTTAATTATACTTTAAGTTCTAGGGTACATGTGTACAACATGCAGGTTTTTTACATATTTATACACGTGCCATGTTGGTGTGCTGCACCCGTTAACTTGTCATTTACGTTAGGTATATCTCCTAATGCTATCCTTCCCCCCTCCCCCTACCCCATGACAGGCCCTGGTGTGTGATGTTCCCTATCCTGTGTCCAAGTGTTCTCATTGTTCAGTTCCCACCTATGAGTGAGAACATGCGGTGTTTGGTTTTCTGTCCTTGCGATAGTTTGCTGAGAATGATGGTTTCCAACTTCATCCATGTCCCTACAAAGGACATGAACTCATCCTTTTTTTTATGACTGCATAGTATTCGATGGTGTATATGTGCCACATTTTCTTAATCCAGTCTATCACTGATGGACACTTGGGTTGGTTCCAAGTCTTTGCTATTGTGAATAGTGCCACAATAAACATACGTGTGCATGTGTGTTTATAGCAACATGATTTATAATCCTTTGGGTATATACCCAGTAATGGGATGGCTGGGTCAAATGGTATTTCTAGTTCTAGAGCCTTGAGGAATCACCACACTGACTTCCACAACGGCTGAACTAGTTTACAGTGCCACCAACAGTGTAAAAGTGTTCCTGTTTCTCCACATCTTCTCCAGCACCTGTTGTTTCCTGACTTTTTAATGATTGCCATTCTAGCTGGTGTGAGATGGTATCTCATTGTGGTTTTGATTTGCATTTCTCTGATGGCCGGTGATGATGAGCATTTTTTCATGTGTCTTTTGGCTGCATAAATGTCTTCTTTTGAGAAGTGTCTGTTCATATCCTTTGCCCACTTTTTGATGGGGTTGTTGCATGACTAAAACACCAAAAGCAATGGCAACAAAAGCCAAAGTTGACAAATGGGATCTAACTAAACTAAAGAGCTTCTGCACAGCAAAAGAAACTACCATCAGAGTGAACAGGCAACCTACAGAATGGGAGAAAATTTTTACAATCTACCCATCTGACAAAGGGCTAATAACCAGAATCTGCAAAGAACTTAAACGAATTTACAAGAAAAAAATCAAACAACCCCATTTTTAAGTTCTCTAAGGGCAGGAATCAACTCTCACTCAGCATCTTTGTAGTTCTTCCCTTGCTTATACTTGTGCCTTGCATGTAACATATTCTTAAATGTTGAATAATTTGAAGGACATAGACAGATTGTCTTTCAATATTCTATTATATTTTACTGGTGACATTTTATTGATTATCTTGCTTAGCCAAAGTTTATACATGAACATCAAATATGTGCCTGCTGCACTTTTTTGTTTGTTTGTTTTTTGAGACAGAGTCTCACTCTGTTGCCCAGCCTGGAGTACAGTGGCGCCATCTCAGCTCACTGCAACCTTCACCTCCGGGCTCAAGTGATCTACCGGCCTCTGCCTTCAGAGTAGCTGGGACTGCAGGCATGCACCACCAGGCTTGAATAATTTTTAAATTTTTCTGTGAAGACGAGGTCTTACTGTCTTGCCTAGCTGGTCTCAAACTCTTTACCTCATACCATCCTTCTACTCGGCCTCCCAAAATGCTTGGATTACAGGTGTGAACCACTGAAACCAGCCTCTATCGTACTTCTAAGTGTGCTGCTGTCTTCGTGGGGGGAGGAGGGACAATATGAACTGTGCTTCCTGTTTTAACATTTATGAAGCCCTTCGTGTGTACCAGATATCATGCTGAGAGTTTTATGTATGTGAGTTTACTTGATCGTCATAACGGCTGTATAAGAGGTATTCTTTATCTCCATTTTAAGCTCAGAAAACTAAGTACAAAAGGTTTAAATAAGCATTAGTCAAATATATTGAAAATATATATCCAAGGTTATGATTTATAATCTCTAACCAGAATTTGAACCCACATAGTCTGACTGCAGAGTTTGTGCCCTCCAGTCTCTCACACTGGCCCACACGTGTCCGTAGGTGATAGGGTTTGGTGGAAAAGATAGACATGCACAAATTAAATACAGTATGAGAGTACCCTAAAGGAGGGATGAACAAAGGGCTGTGGGAGCAAAAAGGAGGGGAATTTACTCTGCCTTGGGGATTGGAAGGCTTCGCAGCAGAGGTGACATTTGAGCTGGGTCATTTAGTCTTCTGTAGGGCAGCTGCCCGAGTTCTGCCTTGTTTGAAATAAGCACATTTACAAGAGAATAGTGGAGCACATTCCACTTGACGGATTGGATTGACAGATTGAAAGTAACTCCCCAGAATGATGGCTTTGTTAGGTATTTGTTCTCTGAGAACCCTACCTGCCACTCCCCTTTGGTGAATTGTGGCAAGAAAGCTGTCACATTAAGCTGTCACTCAGGATACTTGTGAGAGGGGGAGGGAAGAACAAATTATGGGCAGAACTAGGTACTTTCAGAACAGTCTAAAACCCGGAAAGATTATATTTCAGAGCATTTAAAAGTGAACACAACAGCCTTTTTTTTAAGTTGCGCAAAAAGAAAATTGAATAATGAAAACTTAATTAGGCTATGGATATTTTTAAAGCTGGACATTCTGATTCTTATCCACCCTAATTATATGAAGCTTTTTAAAGGCCAAAATAGAAAAAGAAATCAATTATAGACCTACACAAAAGTTCTTATAGAGATTGTTTAATTGTAAAAATAGCTTTCCTGTGTGTGATTTTTAAGGAGTGTTTCAGAAGTAGATTCAATTCCAACTTGTACTACCCTTTGTCTTGGTTGACTAGTAGTTGTCTGCTCTAAGAATATTTCATGTTTTGCTGTTTCTTTCAGTTTGTAGGTGCTAAGCTATTGAAAGGTTTAGAGACTAATCTAGGTCTTTCTAAATTATGGCTGCTTGCAGTTTTATTCCTGGAGAAATGGTTTAACAGCACTTCTTTGAGTTGGCACTCTTCTGCCTGTCTCAGCCCTAACTTTCCCGCCTCCTTCTCAGTAGTCCCTCTTTCACCCTCCACTCCCCAAGCCTGAAATGGAAAGAACTTGCTTTGTTACTGATGATAATATTTAAGCTCTAAAATTTTAACAGTATTTCAGTTGCCAATAAATGGAAATTGTGTATTCTGTTTAATGTGTTTCAGAAAATCCCTGCTATTTTTTTTTCTTTAAATACAAGAAAACAGGCGTGTAATGCCTCATTGAAAAAAGCCTGTAGGGGTGCTTTGTGCAGGTCTTAATTAAGGGCTTTGAAAGACCAAACAAAAGGAAAAAGGAAAATGCTACAGGGTTATTGTTATTCCACCCCATTGGCTCAGCTAGCTGACCATCCATTGGAGCATTTTGTCCATTTTGAAACTGAATGACACTTTTGTTCGTGATTAACAGAGGTGAAAGAAGCCAATTATTGGGCCGTCTTTTTCCATAGAGCAGCTGCTGTTGGATTTAACTGCAGGCAAATATGGCCTTTTACTACCACAAGGATGTTGTGATGACAGTTTATTTTTATAGAACTCTGGTAGAAAACAAAATCTGTCTGACTCCTGTTATGAATATGCCCTGGAATTTTCATGAAAGGGTCATTTTAATGTTCTAGCTGTCCCAGAGTTCTCTTTAAAAAACAACATATATGTATATAAATACCTATGTACATATTTTTAACAGCTCCTTGTGTATGGATTCAGCCTTAAAGTTATGTAAAGATATTTTATAATTTGTACATTTGTAAGCTGCTTCAGCCTTTCCCCATTTTCATTTTAATAAAATCTTCCAAAGCTTGTTAAAGTGGCCAAGTAATTAGCGGAAAACAGAGTCGTCTCGCTCAAGCTGTTTTGATATGCAGGCTACTTAGGTGGGACGCATGAGTCTCAGAGACCACCTACCCATTAGTTCAGACTTCTAACCTCTCTGGTGTTCAGTGGTAGGAATGAGCTTGGGGAGGAATTTCCCATCGTGCGATGGTATTACATGAGTGTGTAATAACAGGTGTAGCTGGGAGAGGGGCACATGGTTCAGCTCTCAGGATCCACCCAACTCTGATATGCCCCTAGACAATGGAGTGGGAGATAGGGTTCGGAGACCCGAGATCAGCCAGGATTTCTTTCAGTAAGACTCTAGGCCTTCCATTTTTGAGGCATCCTTGTGCTGTGGATAAAGTGCCCTGTCCAGTGTTTCCTTGGGCAAGTTTCTTAACCTTTCTGAGCCTCAGTTTCATCCTGCAGTTGGAGTTAATAATACCTGTCTCTCAGAATGGTTGTGAGAATTAAATGAGTTGAACACGATATGTGTCTAGCACAGTCCCTGTTACATAGGAAATATTTGATGAATACTAACTTCCTTTATTTCTCTTTTGCTGTGAACAGCTCCTTATACCAAAATCGGAAACCAAACTCTGCTTCTTACCCAATTAGTCTTCTTCCTCCCAGATTTTCCAGTAGCAGAGGATTCAGTTTTCAGGGATTATTTAATGAAAATAAATGGCTTCTCTCTATAGCCCTCTCTTCTTCATTTGTCTAGAATAGAACCAACACAGCTCTGTGTACAATGTGCAGAACATGGAATATTGACTCTTTCTTTGTGAGTGATTGTCATAATTCATTTTAGAGTCTTCTCAGGTCTGGTGCTGTTTTGCTCTGTAATCTTTTGAAAATCACCTGTGTGTTGTTTTTTTTGTTGTTGTTGTTGACAATGTAGTGGTAATAACATTTAACTCACTACCCCTCAGATGTGTTTGAAGATGATTATAAGTGGTTTATAAGCCTCTGTAGATATCACTACATTAAAATGGAAGGATGAGGCCCCTAAAATTGTAAAACAAAACAAAGTAAAGTTTTGTGGCAAGGTAGGTAACGTAGTTGTGTAGCTGCATGGGACTCAGTTATTAATTGAATGAGGTGTTTAATACTGAGGTTCATCTTGTGGCCTGTCAGGCTCTTTGGATGGCATTTTCACCCCTACAAAAGAGTGAGTAGTTCTATTTGTAGACCCCCCATAAAAGGTGGTATTGGAGCTGGGTTGCTTGTCTCTTCTTCTCTGGTTTAATTTCCCACTCCTCTTCTTAATCCCAAGCCCTTGCTTGCCCCATTCTGTCTAACCCTCTTCCATGGTTGATATGCTTTTCTCCATCTCAGCCTCTTCACTAGCTCTTCCCTGAAGAACTGCTTCCCCTGCAGACTTTTGGTTAGAGGCTGCTCATCTTCCTACACTGTTAAGAGAATAGCATTGATTCTCACCACTCCTGGTTGCTGCCCGTATGTCACTGGGCTTTCATCTTCACTCACAACCTCTGTTCCGCCTGTGGTCCCTGACCTTTAGTTCTGATCCCTCGCAAATACTGTCATCTACTGGCTTGTCTGTTGGTCCCCTTTAAAGGAGAATTGGGTGCCAAGTTCATGATCTTATGATTTCTGCCATCCTCTCCCCTGCCGTAAGTTCTGTCACTCACCCAACATGGACAATCCTTTCGACACTTTTGCCTCTCATTTCATTTATCTCCATCACATTGGTGAGCCCTGTCTCAATTCCACTTCAGCCTTTTCCTCCCATGACCACATCTTGGACCTTGTGAACACAGAACTGCTAAATCCCTCTGACTACAACCCCTCTCTCTCTCTCTTTTTAAGAAAATTTTTAGCTCAGTGTATACAAATTTTTCAGCCTCATTAAGCCCTCATGTCCCTTGAACTTTTTACTTTCTCTCTATCATTCATTTCTTTCTCTGGTTAGATTAAGATCTGTCCATTCCTTTAGCCTCAGTGTCCTTAACCCTCTTACCCTGTTGTCTTATTAAAGGCGATTTTTTATGTAATGATTAAATCAGTCTTATTTAGTCACCCATGCCACTTTTTTGTGTGTGAAATACCTAGTAAGTCCCAAACTAAGTACTTATCATACACGACTTAACTCATCATTTGAGGAGGTAGTTAACTAGTAGAGGCTGACTGCTTAGATGTAATGGTTTAATGGAGAATGAGAATGGAACTTTGACAGGAGAAAAGGCTCTCCATTATGGCACTGTGTGATCTTGTTCACATCATTTAGCCTCTGGGTTCTAGTTGCCTCACCCATGCATTGAGGATACTTGGCTACGTGATCCCCAATATTTTTCTAGTTCTATGAATTTCTTATTCTGTTTGCTTAACTGTGTCACTTTAGGTAAGTCATTGCCACTTTAGGTAAGACTCCTCTGGGCCTCAATTTCCCCATTTATAAAAGGGGACACTCTCCCAACCCTACCTGCCTTGTAAAGTTGCTGTGAAGTCCAAATGATTTCACGAGCATAAAATTGCTTCGTGAGAGCTGGGCAGTGGTTCCCCTTTGTGCCACCATAATGTGTATTCGAATCACCGGGAGGGCTGTGTGAAACACATTGCTGGGACCCACCTCTAGGATTTTTGATTCCGTCGACCTGGGTGGGGGCCCAGTTACGTGTATTTCTGGCAAATTTCCAGGTGGTATTGGTGCTGCTAGTTCTGAGAGCACAATTGGAGAACTCCTACTTTAAGGAGTTCTAGATATGTGAGATACTACCTTACCCTTTCAGACAGTTCCATGGGAGTATGTTAACCATACTTCTTAGTCAAAAATAAAGAGAAGCCTCTGGGTCTTTGTGGGAACAAAGTTACAAATTAATTGAAATCTATACTCTTCCTAAGCAGCTTGGACCTACTACTGTCCCATATGTCAGTATGCAAAACTATGTTTTGCCAAGAATTAACTCATGAAAACAACTGAACTTGTATTGAAAGTCACCTTAGGCCGGGCGCGGTGGCTCACGCTTGTAATCCCAGCACTTTGGGAGGCCAAGGCGGGCGGATCACGAGGTCAGGAGATCGAGACCACGGTGAAACCCCGTCTCTACTAAAAATACAAAAAAATTAGCTGGGCGTGGTGGTGGGTGCCTATAATCTCAGCTACTTGGGAGGCTGAGGTGGGAGAATCGCTTGAACCTGAGAGGTGGAGGTTGCAGTGAGCTGAGATCGTGCCACTGCACTCCTGCCTGAGCAACAGAGTGAGACTCCATCTCAAAAAAAAAAAAAAAAAAAAAAAAAAAAAAGAAATCCTACCTCAAGGAAAACCAGAGAGTGACAATTCATATTTAAAAAATCACTCCCTAGGGTGTCTTTAAAAGTGTCCCAGTTTTTAAAGTATTGGCTCACTACCTGCTTCATAAAATGGCCAGGGTACAGGGAGGGAAGTGGAGCAGCGAGAGGTAGACAGAAGAAAACTTCTGCTATTGAGAGCATTGCCGAGTAAAAATGCACCCAAGGGAATGTAAAATGACATAGCTTCTGTGGAAAACAGTGTGGTGGTTCCTCAAAAAATTAAAAATAGATTTGCCATATGGCCCAGCAGTTTCACTCCTGGGTATATGTATTCCCCTCAAATTGAAAGCAGGATTTTAAAAGAAATATTTGCACACCTGTGCTCATAGCAGCATTATTCACAATAGTCAAAATGTAGAAGCACCCCATGTGTCCATTGATGGGTAATTGGATAAACAAAATATGGCATATACACACATACAATAGAATCATTTAGCCTTAAAAAGGAAGGAAATCCATCCTGACACATGCTACAAAATGGATGATCTTTGAAGACATGCTAAGTGAAATAAGCCAGTCACAAAAGGAGAAACACTATAATTCCATTCATATAGGTACTTAGAGTAGTCAAAATTCATAGAGACAGAAAGTAGCATGGTGGATGCCAAGGGCTGGGGGAGTGGGGAATAGGGAGTTACTCATTAATGGGTAGAGTTTCAGTTTTGCAAGATGAAAAAAGTTCTGTGTGGATGGATGGTAGTGATGGATGCTACTGAATTGTACATTTAAAATGGTAAATCTCCATTTACCATCACAACATCTCCATTATGAAAATGTCAATATTCTTATACATCAGGGTTTTTTAACCTTGGCATTGACATTTTGTGCTGGATAATTCTTGTTGTAGGGGCCGGTATTAGCCTGGGTTTTCCAGAGAAATAGGACTAGTAGAATATATATAGGATATATGTATATATGTTTACTGAGATTGATTAAAAGGAATTGGCTCAGGTGGTTATTGGAGGTATAGTTTCAGTCCACGACTGAAGGCCTGGGGCCCAGGAGAGCTGATGGGGTAAGTTTCAGTTAGAGTCTGAAGGCCTGAGAGCCAAGAGAGTCAATGGTGTAAGTTCTAGTTCGAGCGTGAGTCAGAAGGCCAATGTCTCAGCTCAAAGACAGTTAGGCAGAGAGCAAATTCTCCTTTACTTTACCTTTTAATTGTTTTCTAACCTTCAACAGATTGGATGAGGCCCACCCATATTAAGGAGTGCAATCTGGTTTACTCAGTTTACTGATTAAAATGATAATCTCATCCAGAAACACCCTTACATATATACCAAGAATAATGTTTAACCAAATATGTGGGAACTCCATGGCTTAGTAAGTTGACACATAAAATTAACCATCATGGGGTCTGTCTTAGGCATTGTAGGAGGCTTAACACCATCCCTGGCCCCTACTGACTAGATACCAGTAACCTCCCAGCTTCTGCCTGCCAAGTGGTGGCAAACAAAAATATCCTCAGACATTGCCAACTGTCTCCAGTGCCAGATCACCCCTGGTTGAGAACTATTGCTATACATGTTTCAGAAGAGTATAAATGTCTTAGGTAAGGAAAATAGATATTCATTCTAGACTTGTTTTTGTTTTGCCATCCCTTGCAATTTTTAGATTCTGATGTTTTTATGTAATACATACTAGTTATCAGTTTGTATTGGGAGAAATGTGGAAAATGCACAGACCAAGATTTAGGTCTTGATTCTGGTTGTGTGGCTTTGAATAAAGAAATGGCCTTTGATTTACTCATCAGTACAAGTTCCAGAGGTGGGGGTGAGAATGACTTGAACTAGGTCATCTCTATGGTTTCTATTTCTTTTTTTTCCTGGGGCGGGTGGAGAGTCTTGCTGTGTTGCTCAGGCTGGAGTGCACTGGAGCGATCATAGCTCACTGCAATCTCAACCTCCCAAGCTCAAGTGGTCCTTCCATCTCAGCCGCCTGGCCCCAGTCCTGAGTATCTGGGACTACAGGGCACGCCACCCCTCCTGGCTGTATTTTTTAATCTTTTTTGTAGAGACGGAATCTCCCTATGTTACCCAGGCTGATCTCAGACTCCTGGGCTCCAGAGCTCCTCCTGCCTGGACCTCCCAAAGTGCTGGAATTATAAGCTTGAGCCATTGTGCCTAGCTTTATGGTTTCTTTTAGCATAAACACACACACCCACACCACTAGTCCTTTAAACGAGATTCAAGTAAAAATCCATAAAGACTTTAAAAATAGGACCACCTTCTTTTCATGCCTAGCATTACAAGGATTGGAAGGACGGATCTAGTCCCTGTTCCTGCAGGAAATACCTGACCAGGTGACATGCAATAAAAAGTCACTCCTTCTCAATTTTAACTCACTATTTATAAAGCATTTGATAAAAAGTGCATTTTATGGAGGTAACGTTGGTTTTAATTATTGCTTCTAGGTAGCACTTTGAAACTTTTCTCAACACTAGAAAATAGTAGTATGTCTTTGGTCTGTTCAACACACATGGATAATTATAATTTCTTTTCAAAATAGCAATTTATAAAAAAAAATTTGGCCAAAACAGTAGGGTTCCTTGGCTATTTTTAGGGAAGAAATTACTAAGATGCAAAATAAGTTTTAAAATATAAACAAGCGTGTGTATATTTGGACTAACTTACATGTTTACGTTGGTTGTCCTGACGCAGCCACATAAGTGGCAGTTTGCATTCTGGGCCAAGCTTTTTAGCCTGCTGGCCCCCAAATTTAAGACCCATCCCAACTTTTTTGGCTTATGTTTCTATCTAAATATTGGGTGGAAACAGCAGAAGAACCGAAGTAAAATGGAAGGGGGGATTATTTGAAATTAAAACTAGTTAGTAACCAAACAGGCAGATATATGCCAGATTTTTTAGTGCCATTTCCACCCCCTCAAATCCCTCCATCTCCCTTCAACACTCACTCCTATCCTGGCAATGCAGTGCAAAGACTGGTATAGCTAAGGGCCCGTCTATCAAACAGATTCAAGATTTGCAAGAGTAAGCCATGTAGGGTTAGAGTTACCTGCAGCTGTGTGATAGGTACGTAATAACATATGAACAAACGATATTAACACCTGTGATGAGTGAGTAGTCCAATAGCTATTTTTTGTTGCCATGTTGTAAACTATAATGACAAAAATTGTAGGGCTTGTAGAAAATATCTTTACTGCTATCATGATTTATTTTCCTGAGATTTTGTTCTTTTTCCTCTCCATATACATGATAAAAAAATATGGTGAAAACACTATTACATATATATTTTTAGTTATATAAGTGTTGTCTTCACTTTTCACCAAGCCAAGTGAAACATCCATCCTTATAATTTATCCATCCAGGATAAATTTCCTGGATAAATAAGTAGTTTTAGAACATTTCTTAAAATCATTCATTAGTGCCTGACAGTTTCTTTCCTTCCTTTCTCCCATCCCCTCCCCTCCCCTCCCCTCCCCTCCCCTCCTCTCTCTCTTTTTCTTTCTTTCTTTCCTTCCTTCTTTCTTTCTCTCTCTCTCTCTTTCTTTCTCTTTCTTTCTTTCTTTCTTTCTTTCTTTCTTTCTTTCTTTCTCTCTCTCTCTCTCTCTCCCTCTCTCCCTCTCTCCCTCTCTCCTCTCTTTTCTTTTCTTTTCTTTGCATTATGGTGTAGTGATTCTGGGACACAGGATTTTGAAGATTGTCTGGGTATTCAGATCCTGGCTTGACATCATTGTGAGGTGACTTTAAGAGGTTCCATTTGGCCAGGCGCAGTGGCTCACACCTGTAATCCCAGCACTTTGGGAGGCCGAAGTGGGTGGATCACGAGGTCAGGAGATCGAAACCATCCTGGCTAACAAGGTGAAACCCCATC
Organism: Nomascus leucogenys; assembly: GCF_006542625.1. Taxonomy (NCBI): domain Eukaryota; kingdom Metazoa; phylum Chordata; class Mammalia; order Primates; family Hylobatidae; genus Nomascus; species Nomascus leucogenys. Next base: position 87,836,025 of record NC_044395.1, on the reverse strand, counting down.
TCTACTAAAAATACAAAAAATTAGCCGGGCTTGGTGGTGGGCGCCTGTAGTCCCAGCAACTCAGGAGGCTGAGGCAGGAGAATGGCATAAACCTGGGAGGCGGAGCTTGCAGTGAGCCCCAGATCGCGCCACTGGCACTCCAGCCTGGGTGACAGAGCGAGATTCTGTCTCAAAAACAAAAAAGGAAGTTCCATTTCCAGTTCTGTAAAATGAGAATAGCGATAGAACCTACCTCTTAGAATTATTGTGAGGTTAAAATATGTGAACCATTTGCCTCCAGCCTGGCACTAGATGCATTCAAAGTAGTTGATGAGCTGGGCACAGTGGCTCATACCTGTAATCACAGCAATTTGGGAAGCTGAAGTGGGAGGATCACTTGAGGTCAGGAGTTCAAGATCGGCCTGGCCAACATGATGAAACCCCATCTCTACTAAAAATACAAAAATTAGCTGGGTGTGGTAGCAGGCGCCTGTAATCCCAGCTACGCGGGAGGCTGAGGCAGGAGAATAGCTTGAACCCAGGAGGCGGAGGTTGCAGTGAACCGAGATTGCACCACTGCACTCCAGCCTGGGCAACACAGTGAGACTCCATCTCAAAAAAAAAAAAAAAAGTAGTTGATGAACAGAAGAGGCACTTGGTCAAATAAGTGTTATCTAGAAAGGATAATACCATTATTAGAATTTGATCATTTAAGAGACTCTGTCTAGTAGCATTGTTATCTCTGAGTTTTTTTTGTTGTTGTTGTTTGTTTGTCTGTTTTTTGAGACAGAGTCTCACTCTGTTGCCCAGGCTGGAGTGTAGTGGTGTAATCTCAGCTCACGGCAGCCTCTGCCTCCTGGGTTCAAGCTATTCTCCTTCCTCAGCCTCCCAAGTAACTGGGATTACAGGCGTGCGTCACCATGCCCAGCTAATTTGTATTTTTAGTAGACATGGGGTTTCACCATATTGGCCAGGCTGGTCTTGAACTCCTGATCTCAAGTGATCTGCCAACTCGGCCTCCCAAAGTGCTGGGATTACAGGCATGAGCCACTGCACCTGGCCAAGTTTTAATCTATAAGTAGCTCGTCAGGAAGGTCATCTGGTGTAGTGGTATGGGTTTCCAGCTGCCTGTTTGACACATTGCATGACAAAATATGAAAACTAGTGGTATTGTCGTGATTTTTAAGTGACTCTATTATTAGTCACTTTAAAGGACCATCTTTTATTCTAAGATCATACCATTTGGCTTTGGGGGAGAATATTAAATTTAATATTCCTCCCCTCTCCCCTCTTTAGATTGATGGAGTTGTTTTATAAATGTGCTTATAAGTCAAAATAAAAAGTTGACAACCTTGAATTGGTCTCTCCAGTTGTGTGGTATTTCAGGGGCTATGAGTAGGCATTGTATTGATTTAAGGTACCAGAATTCTAGGAGTCACATTCATGGTAGGAAGCTTTTCTCCAGTGTCCTTGACAGATTGTCTTTAGCCACTGCCTTTAGTATCTCTAGCAAGGCAGGGGCTTCTCTTACTGAACAGCTCAAGACATTAACAGTAATCTTTTTTGTTATATTTTGTGATACAGTTAGCTTCCTAGTTCAGTATAGTGGACAGACCACAGGCCTCTACTTCACCAAAAATTATTTTACTTTGCGTATGTAAGGCCAGAGTTGTGAATATTAAAAGGGAAAATGAGATGTAAACACTAAGCTATATTAAACATTTTAGAATTATTAGTTCCTTTCTTCCTTCCTTTCCCATCGAAAGCATCTATTGATTGTACTTAATTCACGCATCTAGAGCAATGGAGATATTCTTCTCTTATTTACGTGAGAGCTCTTCAGGTTTCTTCCTCAATCTCATCTTCTCCAGACCAAATAGCCTCTCTTTTCAGTGGCTGCCCTCGTCAGGTTCCAGATCCCTCACTGTCCTGGCCTTCAGTTTTGGAGGCTGAATACGTGAAGTTTCTATGTTTGGTTCATGAATTCTGCTTGGGCACCTAGTATATGTAGACTAGTAATAAAAATGCCTTAAGTTCCCAGAAGACTCTGTGGTTTTAATGGTGCTTTCCAATCTTCCCAACCCTGGGGCAGGGGAGATATTTTCCCATTTGACTGTGAGGAACCTGAGAGCCTTTCTAAGAACAAACAGACATCATTTAATTTTAGAGTTGGGAAGGCTTTGCATGCCATGCCGACCTCACATCCCAGAAGAGAAACTAAAAGCTCAGAAGAGTTAAGGGACTTGCTTCAGGTCACATGGCCAAAGTTTGGCTGTGGCCCATGGGAATTGGACTCCATTTTTAAGTCCCTTTTTAACCCAGAAGTTGAACCACCACGCTGTGCTGCCTCTGTGTTGTGCAAAGGATGAGAGAAGCATAAAGCAAATAACGGGCTCCTTAGTGCAAAGAACTTGCACAGGAATAGACTGAAAGATTTGTTTTGCCTTTCTGTTTAGTTCATTTAAAAAATTCCAGCAGCTTACGTGATAATAGGGTATAAACTATAGGAGAAACATTCACAGGGAGAATAGTTTAGAGCACACTCTGAAGAACATTAGGTTGTGGGAGAAAAGAATAGAAGAGTGGGCTGGGCATGATGGCTCACACCTGTAATCCCAGCACTTTGGGAGGCTAAGGCGGGCAGATTACGAGGTCAGGAGATCGAGACCATCCTGGCTAACACGGTGAAATCCCGTTTCTACTAAAAAAAAAAAAAAAAAAGAAAAAGAAAAAAAATTAGCTGGGTGTGGTGGCAGGCACTTGTGGTCCCAACTACTGGGGAGGCTGAGGCAGGAGAATGGTGTGAACCCGGGAGGCGGAGCTTGTAGGGAGCTGCGATCACGCCACTGCACTCCAGCCTGGGCAACACAGCGAGACTCCATCTCAAAAAAAAAGAATAGAAGAGTGTTCCCTGTGAGTGATCTATGGTAGTGTTCCTTAACATTTCTTTGCTGATGTGCCAGTTTTTTTTTTTTTAATTTCCAATCCAATATGGTTCATGTTTTTATAAAATATAAAGATTAATTTTCAGGAAAATAAAATGAAACAAAGAAAGCCTACATAATATAAACGCAAAGTTCTTATTATTGATTCAAAATCATAAAATTTGTCATGTTGCCATGATGTGAACTTTCAGTGGCTCTGCTTGTCTCATTGTGGAATGTTAACAGTTTACAGACTACTCAGGTTTTGAGTAGCAATGGTGTAGTGGGAACAAAAGTGGGAAGAAACCAGCTGTTGTGGTGGGCAGGATATAGAGGTAAAGAGATCTAGGGGAAGAGGACCTAGCCAGAGTGGAAGAGTATAGGTGAAGTATGCAAAGAAAAAGATTAAGGTAGTATAACTGATGGAGAATCTCAGTTTCTTCCAGTGGGTGGAAAGGAGTTTAAATTTGCCTCCAGAAGCAATGGGGGGCCTCTATATGATCTTAGGCTTAGTGTCAGAGCTATGCTTTAGACACTCTTGGATGTCCTAGTAATTCTAAGATACTTGCTGCTGTCTGTAAGTTCTATGTATATCCAGAACTTCTTTGTTATATGTCAATTGTTCTTCCATGATTTCTTTTCTCTTTATTTTCCTCTATTATTTGAAGGGCAGAAATAGGCTGCTTTTTTCTGTGTCCTCCTCTTTGAATTTTGCCATTGGGTCTTCTCTGGGACAAACACTTTATATGAAGTAGGTCAGCCAGTCTCCTGTACTCCTTATCCTGTGGCTTGACCACCTCTGGGCAATTTCATTCAACTGCAGTCATCTTCCAGGAAATGTCTAATTTGTTAAACAAATGCTTGTTTTATTTCTGAGCATTTTGAAAGCAAGGTCAAAGATGGTGGCTGGGGAGAGAAGGTGTTCAAGTGGAAAAGGCTACTAGAGTACAGTAGGAAAGTGTGGGAAGGAGGATTTAGGGAATTGTAAAGACTAGCCCATCTTAAGTAGGGTTAGTGCTCCTGGTATGTGGAATGCCTTTTTATTCCTTGCCTAGGAGTGAGTGGCAATGCTCTGCTATATAGATCAGTATTTCAGTCCTGAACCACCAGGGCCAAGAATTTGACATCCTGCTGGGATTTGATAGAAAGTGCCTTTCTATCAAATTCTCATTCCCAGGTGACATTGGACCACTTTCTGAGAACCCCTAGCTCAGTGGTTAATGCTGAAGAAAGTCTGTTTTCTAATAAAGTAAAAGGAAAGAAGATAAATCCACATCCAGCAGGATGTGACATATTACAATCAATGTACATAGAGTACTTTCCTTATGTCAGCATGATCCAAACACTTTACATGATGAGTTACGTTATTCTCACAGCAACCTTGTGAGGTGGATGCCATGATTCATTATTTATAGATGAGAAGATAAACATAGAATTTAATCCATCTGTGGAAGATCACACAGCTAATACATGGTAGAACTTGGATTTGAACTCAGGCAGCCTTGCTGAAAGTCATGTTCTACTGCCTGAAACTGAAATAATATTGTATGGATGGAGTGCTCTTGAATATTGGTCATCTTACACGGATTAGTAAGTTGTTTGGATGGACAATCCTTTTGTCCTGAGTGCCAAGAAATATGGAAGAAAAATATAGTGACTCAAGAGTCATGGAAGAAGAAAAACAGAAGGAAGAGCAAACCCAGGCTAGGCAGTCTCTTTGGGGGATGATGAAAAACAACAGACCATTTAAACGTCCATGGTGTTTACATAGCTTTAGTTTAGTAGCACAAATATTGGTTATGGAATAGGATGTCTCCTCCCCATAAATGTTTACAGTATGTTAGGTGTTGGGCTAGGGGGTTAGAAAATTGGTAGTGAACAAGGCAGACTAGATCTTTGTCCTCATAAATGTTCTTTTCTAGTGGGGAAGACCATGAACACATAAGGGGCCATTGTAATATACTGCAGTGGTTCTCACATGTGAATGTGCATCAAAATCACATGGAAAGTTTGTTAATACCCCTAGAGTGTTTGATTAGTTGGTCTGGAGTAGGGCACAAGAAAGTGCCTTTCTGTCAAATTCTCATTCCCAGGTGACATTGGACCACTTTCTGAGAACCCCTAGCTCAGTGGTTAATGCTGAAGAAAGTTTGTTTTCTAATAAAGTAAAAGGAAAGAAGATAAATCCAGTGATAACTAGACAGAGGAAATAAACTGGTTGGTAATATAGAGTTAACTGGGGGCCATTTTAGGGGGGCTAAGGAGAGACTGTCTGAAGGGCTGACATTTGAGAGAAAACCAGGAGGTAAGAAGGAGGTGCTATGGGAAGAGCTAGGGAAGAATAGACCAGGCAGAGAACAAGTGCAAAGGTGGAAGGAGGAGAGGTTTGCGTGCTTGTGGGAGTGGGGGAGCTGGGAGTGGGGTGGGGATGATTTGAGATGATGTTGGGGAGGATGCAGGAGCAAGTTCAGGTAGGGCCTTGATATAGAACAAAGAGAGCGCTAAGCACTGGATTGGCGTGAATTGTCTTCTTGTTTTTAAAAGATTGCTTTGACTGCCATATGTAGGTTGAATTCAGAGGGACAAGCATGGAAAGAGGGAGACCAGACAGAAGGCTACTGTCGTGGTCCCGGGAGAGATGGTGATGGCTTGGATTGAGGCAAGGGGTCGAGGGGTGGAGAAACAAGACAGAAGTGAGCTGGAGGAATGCAGTGTTTTTTTTTTTTTTTTTTTTTTTTTTGAGACGGAGTCTCGCTCTGTCGCCCAGGCTGGAATGCAGTGGCGCAATCTCGGCTCACTGCAAGCTCCGCCTCCCGGGTTCACGCCATTCTCCTGCCTCAGCCTCTCCGAGTAGCTGGGACTACAGGCGCCCGCCACCACGCCCGGCTAATTTTTTTTTTTTTTTTGTATTTTTAGTAGAGACGGGGTTTCACCGTGGTCTCGATCTCCTGACCTCGTGATCCGCCCGCCTTGGCCTCCCAAAGTGCTGGGATTACAAGCGTGAGCCACCGCGCCCGGCTGGGAATGCACTGTTTTTGTTTCTACTGGCTTATCACCGCCTGGAGATGCTCATAATGGAGGCCCATGAAAAGCTTAAATTATATTTCCTATGTGCCGTTTTAGAAAACAGAGAAGCACAAATAACATTTTAGAAAAATAGTCATTATCAAGTTATTTAAGTGTCTGTGCCTCCACCTCCTCCATTCCCCTGAAGGTAAACCTCAGCTATCTGGAAAGCTTGGCTGTCCAGGGCAACTTGTTCTCTGAGATCTCTGATTTAGCCCTGTTAATGTGGAGTATAATCTGTGTGTGTGTCATTGCTTAATTGTTGGCATGTAGTGACTCAACTGGTAATTTAAATTAAAAGACTGCATATAAGCATACTATTGTTCTTCTTGGATCTCGATGGAGCTTTGATTGGCACTTAAGTGATGGTGTCTTTGAATTAATTACTATAGCTGGGGAAGAGCTGGGAAAACACACTAGGGAAAAAATACATAGTTGTGATGTAGGAGTGAGAGGAGTACGTTCAATGTAAGAGTGAGCCTAGAATGAACCATACTGGAGTTAGAGAATAAAGGAATAGATGCCAAGTACTCACAGATGTCTGGGGCCCCATCTACACCACTGCACCCTGCTGAGGTGTGGTCAGCTGGTAGCCCCACCTGCTCACCGATGGGGAACTACCCCCTGCCCTGCAGGGCTGCAGGGGGAACAGTCACATGGAGGTCCCCCCTCTTCCTGTCTCTCAGGATCCCAGCCCAGGCAGTTCCACCTCAGGCAGTCTCTTTCTCACATGTTTACACACATCCTCTTCAAACCTTGTGTTTCTTTTCCTTTGCTCTTTTAAATCTTGCCCAGTCACCTCAGGAAATTCTCTCCTTTTCTTTGTTCTATTCCAGAGCCAAAATAAGGGAAAAAAATTTTTAGTCATGGTTAATATGCGTGAGATTCATGCTATGATAAACATATTGACAAATGATCTCATTACCAAATCCTGTGGCTCCTCTATTTGCAAGTTGTTTGGACAGCAGAACACTTTCTGTCCTGGAAGCTTTTCTTTTAGGTTCCTCCTCCACTTCCTGATCACTCCTGTTTCCCACCTCCCCACCTCCCCTTCCTGTTTCTATTCCCTTTTTTTTTTTTGAGATGGAATCGCGTTCTGTCGCCCAGGCTAGAGTGCAGTGGCGCGATCTCAGCCCACTGCAACCTCTACCTCCAGGGTTCATGATTCTCCTGCCTCAGCCTCTTGAGTAGCTGGGACTACAGGCACCTGCCACCATGCGCAGCTAATTTTTGTATTTTTACTAGAGACAGGTTTCACCATGTTGGCCAGGCTGATCTTGAACTCCTGACCTCAAGTGATCTGCCCACCTCAGCCTCCCAAAGTGCTGGGATTACAGGCGTGAACCACCGTGCCGGGCCTGTTTCTATTCCTCAACTTTGATTATGTCTAGAAATGTTTTTCTCAGCCGTTTTCTTTATTTTTCTCCTCTTTATCTCTAAGTAATGCCATCCACTTCTGCAGTTTTAATGCTCCGTGTTGCCCACTCCCTCACCTTTACCTCCTCTTTGACATTTCTTCTCAATTCTAGGCTTGAAGTTACAACTCCCTGCTGGATAACATCACATGACCCAACAGACCCAACACACTTTTTCCTCCTATTGTGTCTCCAGGTGACAGCAGCATCACTCTACCGGCTACATGGACAAAAAAACCACCATGTCATCTTCAGAATTTGCCTTTAAGCTGGGCACAGTGGTACATGCCTGTAGTTCCAGCTACTTGGGAGACCAAAGCAGGAGGATCCCATGAGCCCAGGAGTTTGAGTCCAGCCTGGGCAGCATAGCAAGAGCCTATCTCTTAAAAAAGAAAAGAAAAGTTCGCCTTTTTTTCCAACCTCTAATCAGTAACATTCAGTAACCAAGTTCTACTGGTTCTGCCCCTGAGGGGGCTCTTATCTATCTATCCCTTTCTGTCCCTTGTGCTGCTGTTTTGGTTCAGGATCTCATTTATCCCTCATAGTTGATCTTTCCTTCTTGACTCTGCAATCACCTTTTTATACCTCCAAGCAAGACATATTTGTGCATTTGTTGGTGTATGCATGTCAGGCACATAGAGGGTGCTCACAGGATACTAATATAATCCATTTTATTCCAAAAAAAGCACAGGATAGGCCGGGCGTGGTGGCTCGCGCCTGTAATCCCAATACTTTGGGAGGCCAAAGCAGGCAGATCACTTAAGGTCAGGAGTTTGAGACCAGCCTGGCCAACATGGTGAAACACCGTCTCTACTAAAAATACAAAAAAATTAGACAGACATAGTGGTGGATGCCTGTAATCCCAGCTCTCGGGAGGCTGGAGAAGGTGAATCACTTGAACCTGGGAGGTGGAGATTGCAGTGAGCTGAGATCGTGCCACTGCTCTCTAGCCTGAGTGACTGCATCTCAAAACAAGGAAAAGAAAAAAAAAAAGAATGCAAGATAGCTTACCAAAAAAATGCGTAAGATAAAATGCAAAATAAGTCGGTGAGATGACCAGGAACCACTCCCACCCCCGGACTCTTGCCAAACAGGGCAAGAAAATATGAATCCAGGACAGGAATTACTGAAGCTACTCACCTAATTTATGCATTTGTAAACATCTGGTTACAATTTTGGCTGACAGAATCTTTAGCTGATAGGGAAAGAGGGTCCATTTCTGTGGTTCCATGTTGTCCATAAGATAAAAAAGACAAGTTGTGAAGGAGAAACGCAGCTATTCTTGGAATGGAGGTCAGAGAGAACTTTTTTCCCAAGGGCTCTAATAAGGGAATTCGATGTAGCTTCCTGAATAGTAACTTCATTGGCATTCTTGGAATATTCATAGCAATCAGTTTCTTGAAGCTGCTACTTCTAACATCACTCATTGTGGGCCAGGAGAAGAGTGCCAACGTGCTGTTTCAATAAAGGTAGTTGCGAAGGTGTAGGAATTGTAAAAATTGTGTCCACCCACCAGAATTTCTTTGTAAAGCAACCTTGTTTATGTTTCTTAAAAAATATTTCATACCTTCTTGCTCCCTTCTCAAACTCTGTATTATATGGAGCTTCCCTGGCAACTGTAATATGAGCCTAGGTTATCTTTCTAGGTTGTTCTGAGACCGCAGCCTCTACCTGCCAATGTGCAGCCCCATAACCCAGCCATACTTGTCTACTTGCAGTTTCCTGAATGGCTCTGTCCTCTAGACTCTACCTTCGTGCCAGCTGTTCTTTTCGTTTCGGAGGCCCTTCCCTGTACTCCTTTACTTGGCTGTTTTTCCTACTTGCATACAGCTGCTCTTTTTCCCCTTAAGATCAGAGGGAATGTTTTGCTCCTCATGCCAATAAAGATATGTTGATCAACAACCAGAAAAGCTGTGAGTTTTTTTAAGTAAAACTGAACATACTACCATCAATAATACATCCACTCCCTTTAAAGGTACCCAGAATTCCATGTTATAAATTTTACCTCATTTTAAATTTATTAAACTTCTCCAAGCACCACTATTATTAATAAGCAGGAAGAGACTTTTCCTGCATTTCCTTGGTTAGGTACAGGTAGTACTGTTTTTCTCTTTGTTTTGATGTTTTGTTGTAACATTAGGTCATTACTTCAGCTACAGGGAGGGACTCACCCCACTCTGACCCATTAACCTCATAGTCTAAGCACCATTTGACCATTGTTTCTGGAGAAATTATTTTCACAAATTCCAAAGCATATTTTTAAAACATCACTGCAACACAATCCAGCCTAAGGTAGTGGAAAGAATCATGAACCAGGATTTATCATTTAGAGTCTGATCTTGATGCTTTAATTAATTATTTAACCCCCCTGGGTCTCAGTTCCCTCATTATTAAAATGAGATGGTTGGGTTAGATGGTGATTGCATGTTGGTGGTAATAGAAAAATAATAATAACTGACATTTTGCTATGAGCTGGGGACTCGCCAGAGGTCATGTCATCTAATCTTTATAGCAGTGTTCTAAAGTCAGAATCGTTATCTCCGTTTACACTCGCAGAAACTGAGGCACAGAGATTAAGGGACTTGCCCAGGGTTATACAGCCAGTAAGAGTTATACAGCAGGCTCCTGGGCTGGCTTGGGGAAATTGTTAACCACTATGCTTTCTAGTTTAGTGGTTCTGTGAGATACTATTTATAGGATAAAGCCTGTATTTTGAAATTTTGAGGAAGAAAAATTAGTTTTACTGAAATCCAATTTTACATAATTCCTCCCAAGCTATTTTTAATGCAGTAACTTGTATTTAAATGAAAACCTTACTGTCTTTCCTGCTTTTCCCCCAATGTGTTTGCATGTAAAGTTATTATTTGGTTGTAGCAATAGACAGGGAGGAAATCTGTTGTTAACGCTCTTTACCGTCCATAGGAAATGTTGGTCTTTCCCAGAAACTTATTAGGTGTCGCATGTAAAGAAGATATTTTATATGTCTTCCCTTTCTTTCCTCCTGCAACCAGCCCTTTGATTTAGATGGTTGGAAAATTGTTAAACCTGTTTTTCTTTGGAAGTGCCAAGTAAGTACTTACTACTATTACTAGGTAAAGCATTTAATGCAATGTCTGGCACATCATTCACTCGACAGATGCTATGACCACACATGGTACTGGAGGCTTGGCATACAATAGTGAGCAAAACACAGACCCTACCCTAACAGAGGAGCATAGGGGTCCAGGGAGAGGAGCAGGGAATCCATCAAAGAGATATTTATAAACTTTACACATTCTCCATAGGTTTAAGTTTTTCATAATATTATCATAATATTGTACAGATGAGGAATTAGCCTTTTATTCAAGCCCTTTTCCCAAGGCAGTCCAAACCAAAAATTCCACCTCTTCCCATCACAATCCAACCAACTTCATTCAGCCATACCTACTGCTATTAGTGGGATGGTCAGTTCATTTACTGTTGATAGTAGGATACATTTGAGAGTGAAAGGGTGTACTATTAATATTTATGATGGAGGCTGGTTATGGTGGCTCCTTCCTATAATCCCAGCACTTTGGGAGGCTGAGGTGGGATCTTCACTGAGGCCAAGAGTTCCAGACCAGCCTGGGCAACAAAGCAAGACCCTGTCTCTACAAAAGAATTTTAAAAATTAGCCCCTGCATGCCTGTAGTCCTAGCTACTGAGGAGACTGAGGTGGGAGAATCTCTTGAGACCAGGAGGTCGAGGCTGCAGTGAGCTCTGATTGTGCCACATGTACTGCAGCCTGAGTGACAGAGTGAGACTGTCTCGAAAAAAAAAAAAAAAAAAAAAAAAAAGAAAGAAAAGAACTATGCTGAGACAATAACTATAAACTGGAATTGTATCAGGCCAACCAGAATATATTATTGTTGACACCTACTTCACGGTATCTGAGTTGACCCTCCAATCTTATATTCTTTATTTTTTATTTTATTGCTATGTATCTCTTCAACCATGTGAAGAGCCATTACTTTATTTCTGATTGTCAACATATTGAAGTTCAAAAGCCGACTCCACATTATACAAATAGACTGATAAAGTTAAGCACAGGGGATCAATGTACTGGATGGCTACTAATCTTAATATTATCACCAGGTGCGATGGCTCACACCTATAATCTCAGCACTTTGGGAGCCTGAGGCGGGTGGATTGCCTGAGGTCAAGAGTTTAGACCAGCCTGGCCAACATGGTAAAACTCCATCTCTACTAAAAATACAAAAATTAGCCAGGTGTGGTGGCACGCCCCTATAATCCCAACTACTTGGGAGGCTGAAGGAGGAGAATTGCCTGAACCGGGAGGCAGAGGCTGCAGGGAGCTGAGATCGCGCCATTGCACTCCAGCCTGGGTGACAAGAGCGAAACTCCATCTCAAAAACAAACAAACAAAAAACCTAATCCTAATATTACAAACATGATCAGGTCGGGTTGCTAGTTTAGATGTGGGTGGTGAGCTGAGCATCCATGGCAATGGGGCTTCTACTGTCATGGGCTCCCTCTGTGATGTGGCCTTCCTTCTGTGATGAGCTCCCTGGGGTTTCTCCTGCAATGGGCTCCCCCTGCAATGGGCTTCCACTGTAATCAGCTCCCATTGCATTCTGGTTTTAGGTGACAGCAGAGGGACTACCTGGAGAAAGTGTGCATCTGGGCCTGGGAGAATTAGTAAGTGTAGGGTCTTACTTTACCACCTAGGCTGGAGTGCAGTGGTGCCATCTTGGCTCACTGCAGCGTCAACCTCCCAGGCTTAAGCAATCATCCCACCTCAGCCTCTGAGTAGCCTCCCTCAGTCTCCCGAGCAGCCTCACTATGTTGCTGAGGCTTGTCTCGAATTCCTGGGCTCAAGCAATCTTCCTTCTTCGGCCTCCCAAAGTACTGGAATTGCAGGGGTGAGCCACTGTGCCTGGCCTTATATTCTTTAAGATTATGGTCTTTATAATGTGTACGTGTGTGTGTATGTATGTGAATTAGAGGTATGTGGCTGGTTTTGATGGAGGTTAGAGGAATTAGGTATTCTCTTCCTTGTAGGATCTCATTTTCTAAGACATTCATTTCTCTGCTTACTAATTTAGTAACAGAAACTGCTTCAATAAAACACCAGATCAACTGCAGAACTGAGAGATTTTCTGAGGTAAACGTCATAAAGCAGTAACTCTCAGTCATCATTCTCTGGACAGAAAACTATGTTCTGCCGTGAAATTTGTGTTTGTGTCTGGGTGTGTGTATGCCTCTTTCTCTATTTTTTTCTTATTAAGCAAATTTCATGGTAGCACGTTGTTTTCTCCCTGGAGAAAGAAACAAGGGACCATATGATTCATATTGATTGCAAAAATTAAAAATAATTTAAACTTTTTGTTTGTTTCTGGGACTTTTTAGAACTTAAAGACTTGTCACAAGTGGAGCTATCCAAGAGTATTACAAACCAGGTCTAAGAATATTTGCTCCCCAAGATTCAGGACCTTGTCATGCTCTGATGGCATAGCCTCTTCTCTACTGAATAAATCATTAGTGATTTTAATGAGTTATAAGTCATTCCCAGGGGAATATCTCTAGTGACATTTTATAAACCATCATTATCAATGTCTGTTGTCTTACAGTTAATAGAAACAATTGAGTCATCCCAGTTGTAATTTTGAGTCATTTCTTTAAGGATAGAATACATTTTTATAAGCCTTTAAAAAATGGCCATCAGAGCAGAGGGGAGAAGGAGAGAGAGAGTGTGTGTGGGGTATGTGTTTGGGAGGGGAGTCTGCACGCCTCATCGCCTGAAGGGAAGTGATTGCTCCACAAGCCTGCATTACGGGGATGGTGAAATCCCAGGAAGCCTGCCTTTGGGTTCAGGCTCTGACGGTTGGCAGCTGGTCTTTAGGGTATATAGATTGCCTCATCATTTAGAATTCTTCTCTTGCCTCAACATAATGAGGTCAGTGCCTTAGAAACTGGAGCTGTTCTTGCTTAGGTCACTTATTGGATGTACAAACAGTGCGTATTGGAAGGCCCCTTTCAGACTGGGGGCATTAGGAGGGATTTACTGGAGTGTAGCTTTTTTGTGTTTTTTTCCCATTGTTTTGTTTTTTTAATCTTAAAATCAATATGTTATCTAGGGATGGTTTTATCAGGTTATATATAAACATTTTATGCACAGTAAGTGAAAAAAATGTCACGATGTTAATGTATACTTCTAAAAACTCAATAGAACCCAGGAGTAGCAGAGTGAAAATACAGCTAACTCAGTTTATCACCGGTTCTATAGAAACAGTTGAAAATAGAAGTGTAAGAAATTCTTTTAAATACCCCATGGGATCTCAGTGGCATTCTCTCACACTGTTACTGTCAGTTTTAGGGGGCCCATGTCACTAAAATATTAAAGATTAGGGTGTGGACAAAGAAAAGGGAAACTTCAAAGGTTTTTAAAATCACTGGGCCAAGCTTGTGGTACTAGGAAGGCAGCTGTAATTTTGGTTCAGTTTAAATGGAGAAATAAGAAATATTTGACTTGAGTAGGCAATTCCTTGAACTCATGGTTTTGACTCTATTTCATGGACAATATTTTCGAACTTGAGGCTAAACCAGGGCATTCAGAGTTTGCAATCAGGAAGAGAGAAGCAGGTACATGCTGAAACAAATTTTCCTGAATTGATACTTACCTTTACAACATTTGATGCATTCTGGCATTTTTCTGTTCTATTCTTTCCTATTTCAATTTTTTTTAAAAGTTGGCTATGACCCATTGAAATGATTTCACAATCTATTAATTGGTTGTGAGCTGAAGTTTAAAAAATACGCGTCTAAACAGAAGTTTTCGTGGGTGTGCATGTTTGAAGGCAAGGACGGTGAAGTAATGTTTTCCTATCAGTCGTGTTAATAAGTGTAGCCATAATAAAACATAAACCATTTAGTTAATTAGAATATTTACCATAGTAAATGCTGTTGGATTGTTTTCTTTATGAATCGTGCATTTTGTCTGCTAGGATGAAGTAATGGAGTGTTTCCAATTTGCCCAGACGATAATCTTTATAATACTTCTTGTTGATGTTAAATGGACTATTGAAATAGTATTTTGTCTGTGTGTTTTGGCTAGTAATAAACACTGTTTTGTCATCGTAGGGTTACCAGAACAGCTGTTGACACCCAAAGAATGCCTGGGAACACCAGTTAGGTAGGAAGAAAACGAGGAATATTATAGTTTTAACCCTTATTTATTCCCTGTGTTGCCAGATGGTAGGGTTCTTGATCAAATTAGAGACAGGAAAGTAATTGTTTTTTGTCTTTGGCATTTATTTTTCTTTGCCATTTAATAGACATTACTCCAGAATTAGAGCATTTTATATTTTTCTCTTTAGAACATATCCCACACTTGTGAAAACTAGCCTGTTTAAAAAGACCAAAAGAAAAACAAACAAAGAAACAAACAAAAACAAAAGAAGCTAAACTTGTTTTAAAGCTAGAAAATATTGAATTAGTCTAACTAGTTTTATTTGTTTTATTTTATTTCTTTCTTTGTAGGTGGGCACCATCTAATAGTTTTATTTTTTAGTTACCCTTTTAAGAATTTGTAATTTAAGCCACACATACTTTTTGTTGTGTTGTGATATTTACACACCAGTGTTTTATCCTCACTCTTTTCTACTTTCTAGTGTTAGCTTCCCCTTGAAGAACACACCCTTAAATGTCTCCTAGGCTGTATTGCTTCATCAAGAGTGTAAACAATTACAGCATAAAATGGTACCTTTGGAAATGAAGTCATGCGTCTTTCTTAATTGCTGAACTCTTGTAATTCTGAAGGGGGTCTATTTTAGCCTGTACTTACTCCCATACTTGCCAACACAAGCAAATGGGCCTACACATAACAGCTAGGAAAAGCATGAAGCTAAGGGTTTCTTAGGGTTCCATAATTATGCATGGAATGTGCAAGAGCAGGAATGTCAAAGTAGGAGTAATAATGATAGATTTCGAAAGGGCCTTAGAGGTTAGTTGGTACAAAATATTTTACAGTGAAGGAAGCTGGAATTGAGCAGGTCTGGGTTTCTTCTTCCTAGCTTCCCCTCCCTTCGTCCCATTGTAATATATGGCTGTCAGGATGACGTTTCTACAGCAAACTTGATGTGCATAAACTTTGCTGGCAGCTTTCCACACTTTTAGAATAAAGTTCTGATTTCTAAAGGTCACATGTGAAGGCCTTTTGGGATGTAGTTTTGGCTTGTCTTGGTAGCTTTTCTCACCACTTGTACACATACTGCCTATAATGATCAAACTCCTTGGTGGTCTTATCTTTTTGGACCATACTGCTTGTAATTCTCTAATTCCTTGATGGTTTTATCTCTTTGACCACTCTGGTTTTATCTCATTTGACCATGCTTTCACACATGATATTCTTTCCGACAGGAAGGCGCCCTCCACCTTCCCCCAAGACACACATTATCTAGTTCAGAGGCTTTCAACAAATTTTTTATTTGCGTATGAACCCAGTGTGGATTACATTTATATTATGACCATATACATATATAGGTGTGTGTGTATGAATGTACATGTGTGTATGTATATTATATGTAATATATATTTTATATAAAAATCTAAATAATTGTCATGAACATGCTTATTTTTGTATGTGATGTACTTAACTTCGATATTGGTAATAGCTGCCCTTTGTACCTCTGCACAACGGCTTTGGTGTCGGAAGCCTTTTTTGAGCTCGAGGTCTGATTCGATCATCTTCACTTGCTAAGTCACACATGTCATAGTATTTACTTGTTCTGTTCCTCTCACTGCCTCAGACAGCTCTTGAGGGTAGAGACTGTGTCTCACTTGTCCTAGCACACAGGCACAGACCTAATAGGTGCTCAGTAAAGGGATAATGAAGAAACTGGGCCCAGTGTTGTGCTACAAATTGATAGCCAAAATCGCAAAGACAGAAAAGAGCCCCATATTTCTTGATTCTCAAGACAGAGGTATGCGTAGCAATTTTTCATTTGGAGTAGGACTTGGAGAATGGCTAGACATAGGATGAATTATTTTTTTTCTTGAAGGGGAAATGTGAAAAGACACTATCATATATACTCTTAGTTATAAAGGAAAAAACCCACGAAATACAGGTATTAAGACTTAATTACATAACAGCCAAATTCACACTTTTTAATATATAATTGTTTTGGAAAACTGTACAATCGTGTAACTGTGTCAAAATCAAGATACAGATCATTTCTATCACCACATAAATTTTTTTAATGCCTCTTTGTAGCCAGCCTTTTCTCCGCCCCCCAGCTGTTGCCACCACTGGTCAATTTTCTGTGTCTATAGGTTCGCCTTTTCCAGAATGCCGTATAAATAGAATCATGCAATATGTAGCCTGTTGCATCTAGCCTCTTTTACTTAGCATAAAGTGTTTGAAATCATCCATGTTGTTGCTTCTATCAGTAGTCTGCTCCTTTTTGTGCTGGATAACATTCCATTGTATAGATATACCAAAATTTCTTTATCCATTCACTAATTCAGGTTGTTTCCAGTTTGGGGATATGTATATGTGTGTGTGTGTGTGTGTGTGTGTGTGTGTATATGTAATTATATATCTATAAAATTTTATATATATATATAATTTATGTCTAGGATTGCTGGGTCATATAGTCATAAGTATATGTTTAATTTTATAAGAAATTACCAAACTGTTTTCCAAAGTGGTTGTACCATCTTGCTTGTTGCCAACAGCATATGAGAGTTCCAGTTGTTCCACATCTTTATCAGTACTTGGTATTGTCGGCTGCTATTTAAAAAAAATTTAGCCATTCTAATAGTTGTATGGTGTCTCATTGTGGTCTGATTTGCATTTCCTTAATAACTACTATGAACATCTTTTCATGTGCTTATTTGCCATTTGTGTATCTTATTTGGTGAAGTATCTGTTCAAATCTTTTGCCCATTTTAAAATCAGACTTTTCCTATTATTGATTGTAAGAGTTCTTTCTACATTGTTATATAAATTCTTTATATGTTTTGCAAATATTTCTTCCCAATCTTTTTTGTGTTGTTTCATTTTCTTAACAATGGCAGCACAGCTTTGAAAGTCTTTGAAGGGAATATCCTAAAGCTTACTAAAATAGAGGTTTTACAGCCTGGGCAACATAGTGAAACCTGTTCTCTACAAATAATAAAAAAATAATTAGCCGAGTAAGGTGGTGCTTGCCTGTAGTCCCAGCTACTTGGGAAGCTGAGGTGGGAGAATTGCTTGAGCCTGGGCAGTTGAGGCTGCAGTGAGCCATGATTGTGCCACTGCATTCTAGCCTGGGCAACAAAGTGAGACTCCAGTCTCAAAAAAAAAAAAAAAGATTTCAATCCACGAAAGTAGATGATCATAAACTGAATTAAACATTTTTCTGATAGAAACAAGTTTTTTTTAATTCATTTGTAAGATTTGAAGGTGACATTTTCTCTAGCCTTTCCAAGTTGTTAAGAAAGATTATACTTAGGATGTTGAGGTACCTTAAATAGATAATGACTTTACAAGTTGATAACTTGTCTCTGCCGTAATTAATGTTTATTTTTAAGTGTCAATATGGGTGTTGTGGCATCTGTCCTCTTAAGGATTCCAAGGCTGTAGAGAAGCATATTTTGGATTCCTCTTGCTGGGAAGTACTCAGCCTTGGTACCTGAAAAAAACAGAGACGATGTCAGACAGCATGGAGCCAGTTTATCCTACTGCTCAATACTGTTTGTAGTAGAAATGGAGCACAGACATTAGAAGGGTGTCTACTGTGACACTTAGTTGGATTCTAGTCGTGCTAAAACATGTAGGGTCAAAAAAATATCTTTGGAGCAAAATCTGACGTGGCACATATACTGTTTTGGCTGCATTTCTGCAGTATAAATAGCCGTATCTTCGTGTAGCTGTTCTTGTTGTTTTCAAAATGAAATAATGCAATTTGAAAACAGTTAAATTTAATTGAATGTTGCAACAGTAACTTAAACAGTAATAGCAAGTTAAGAATAGAGTGGACTGATGGAGTTTAATACAAAAAAAACCTATTGATAACATCTTTTGACATAAAAGCCTTACTATCCTCACACAGTACCTTGCACATATGTGCATAATGGATATTTTGTAAATATTTGTTAAATGGATGACAGGATATCTCCTTTTCCTCTTGTAAAGGAAGCCCTTAATTAACCTCTATTCTTTTTGGCGTGGTGGCTTTCAATAGCAAAGATGTTCCAATCCCATGATGTATGGGCTGCTAAAAATATCATTGATATATATTAGACTTCAGTGTTTACACTTTCATTCAAAGGTATTTTCGAGAAAGATATTTTTCATTTTGCAAATGAAGAATCTTTTAGGTGTCAGGAGATGAACATGTTCAGAACTATACAATTTCAGATTTGTAAAAATATATACCATACATAGAAAAAATCTGTAATGAAATCCATGAAATATGGCTGTGGTTACCAGTGGGTGTTGATATTGTGGATGGTTTTCTCTGTATTTCAATTTTTTAAAAACAATTAACAGTGGTTACTTCTGTTATTATAAAAAGGTGGGGAGAAAATGAGATTACTTGCCCAAAGATGTGGAATAGTGTCAGAAATCAAATTCTTAATGAACTTTGATTAGAACTTTGGTGTTATATGTGTCTTTACTACTTGTGGTTGAGAGAGACCTTCCCTTCAAATTTGTTCCACTGGAGGCATTTTGCAGTTTATTTTTAGTTTTTAGTTTTTGGTCATATTGTAGACATTCGTTAACTGGAGATTGGCCTGAAATTTCTGGTTGAGTACCAAAGACCCTGGAAAAGTCACTGGGAGAGTTTTTTTATTTATTTCTAAGATTTGAAGGTGACATTCTTGGTCATTATCAACATGTGTTTTTTGAGTTTATGGACATCATCATCATTTTTTTTTTCTTTTCCTAGAGAACATTTTAGAGAACCCTGTGTTCTCTTGAACCTGTATATAACTTAGTGACTTTTTAAACTGCCAGGTAATATTTGAGATAAAATCAACAATATAGTAGTAGCAGTACAGTTTTATCTAATACAAATAGGAGGGCTTGTTCAAATTTAGATAACATTGGGTCAATCACAGTATATTTAAAATTAAATAATTCTGTGGCAGAAGGCCCAGACCCAGTAAGGATGCAGTGTTAAGAGTCCACAGTGGTACATGCTTAGCCATCAGCAAACAGGTTAGGCTCGCTTAGGGATCGTTTTACAGGGATCTTAAAAGGTACCTTGTTGAAACATGATATTCTTTACTCTGTAGATACTTTAGCATTAGTGAATTTTATGGGAGAAAAGAAGATGAGAGTTTAACCACTGGAGAGATTTGGCAGTTTCAATTAAACAATTGCACCCTTTAAATTTTAATTTTGAAATCAATGACTGCTGGTATTTGGGAGTTCATGTTTATTTTCTAGGAAGGTGATGTGCTTTTGTATTTCTAATCTTTTGTTTAAATGAAGTATTTGATCTTGAAGGGTTCTCCCAGCTTAAAATCTTTGTCTCCCAGGGTTCTGGAGTTTAGTTTTGTGTTTAGGAACAACTGCTCCAAGTTTTAGGTCTTCTGCAACATTTAGTATCTTCTGTAAAAGTGGTTTCTTTCTGAGAAGGCCAACAAAGGCAGTGTGGTGTCTCCTTTTAGTCTGGTCTTGGTCCACTGGATTTAGATGGCTTCCAGGAGCAGCAAAAACATGGATGATGATAAGATAACAGCTTTTTCTTGTTGAACTTATTATACATGACCTGACATTTTCCGATCTTCACAGCAATCTATAAGGTTCAGTTATTACTGCCTCCATTTTACAAACAAAGAAGCCAGGGCAGAGAAAAGAGGAACAATTTGCCAAAGATCACACAGCTAGTGGTAGTAAATCCATATGTAAACCTTGGTCTGTCTGGTGCCAAAGCCCGTACTTGCAACTATGCAATGCCGGCTCCAAGTAAGGCCATCAGCTCTCTGGAAATTGCCCTTCTGAGACATTTGGGAGTTGGTGGTGCTTTGACCTCATATGATATATATTTATATTTGGTTCACTATCCCAGAAGGTGAATTCCTGGGATTTATTACTGATGCCACTGGTAAGATTGTACTACTCATGTGAATTTGAAGGTACTAATCTGTAGGAGCATCTTCTGGCTGAAAATTCTTTAAACAACTTCCTTTTATTTATGTATCATAATAATTTATATGGCTTTTGAGCCTCATATATTTGTAATTATTGTCATAGGTCATCCTTTCTAACCTCTTATTTATAAAGTCTGTGTACTTCAGATTCTCTTTATGGTGTTGGTAATGTCAGGTCTAGAATCTACTCTTAAGACTATCTATAGGTTGTTTATCACCATCAGCCCTCATTATTTTAAGTGGATACCCACGCAACTATACTCTGTAACCACAGGTTTCCAGAGCTTCTCTGGAGATAACATCTTGTAGCTCACCACTGCCCCCACCCCAAACTTTTTACTTCATAAATGTTGTAACTGAATCCCAGAAAGTATGAGAGAAAACATCTGTAAAGAGGGAACTTCTCCGGGTGTGTGAAATTAAGAAAAATTTAGAAATAAGTATTACTCCTGAATCTGAAGCTTTGAAATAAAAACTCTCTGTGTGTTTTACATATGTTAGTTTGTAAATATGGAGTCTCACTAATTGCATTTACAGCTCACAGCAAAACTACCTGTTATGTCTTGTTACTATAAGGAAAAAAATGAGAGCTGTGCGTGTGTGTGTGCATGTTTTAAAAAACTGGAATGCAGAGAATAGTGTGGTGTAAATTGTCTCTAATTATGTGTCTTTTTCTGGTGAGGCAATTAATTTGTTCTCTCCAGACCTTTTTCTGATGAGGAAATTAATCAGTTTTTCTGTTACAGTGATAACTCACCTGAATTCAGGTGTGCCAAGCTTAGAGGAAACTGTACAGAATGCCTCATTTTGTAAAGCAATCAATTATTGTTGTCCTTTCTCTTTTTATTGGAATGACTGAAAAGCACCAAAACTGTCTGATATTTTACAGAATCATTGTTTACTCATTTTGGATCATTATTTTGCTTTCGATATGATTAAATGTTTTGTTGTATTCTTGAGAATGATTTTATTGGCTAAGGCCAAATGTATCTCCCATGAGAGTGACTTAGTAATTTAATAATGACAGAGGGATAGTCTTTAAACTGTGCATTATGATAAATTTTTCAGAAACATTCTATAAAATGAATCTCATCTGTTTTTATCTGAAAAGGTAGACTCCTCCATGAATAAACTACGGAAAAGGGTGAATCAGTATATAATGCCAGTATAAAGGTGACAGTACATCATGTCAGGCCAGGAAGTCACCCAACCAATCAGCTTCAATTTACTGATGAGCAGATGGAGGCCCAGTATCATACCATGGCTATGTGGCAGCGTGGGAGTTGCACCTGCCTTTTCTGACCCCTGTTTTGGTACCATTTCTCCAGTATCTTGCTAGAGTGTTTATGAAAAACAAAACATTTCCTCGCCCCTTCCCCCAGGGATAATGATCACTGACTAAAGTAGTATTGGGGCCTGGGTTTTAAAATAGTAATTCCCAGAGAAGCATAGTAATTTGGCTTTTCTTTTAAGTTTCTTTAGTAGGATTTGAGTTGTTTTCAATGTTATAACATTTTAGAGTGCATGTGTGTCTCTATGGTCATAAGATTCATCTAAAGGGAAATTTCTTGTGCTAAGAAATGTATATTAATGTTGGTTAATGTTGGTTACTTAATTGCTAAAGCTATTCCTGGTCCTCTTTTTTTTTTTTAAACCCCAGTTGTCAAGCAAAAGTGCTCTTCTAGAGATTCATGGATAATTATGTCAAGGTGTTAGGGGCATTATTCCTCCCAGTTTTTAAGCTTGATGGGACTCAAGTATTTGTTTTACATCTTGGCTACCACTGAAGAGAAGTATTAATAACAGGATTCAAATAATACACTTAAGAAGACTCATGGTTTGCACTTAAGGTCATGGGCTCTGGTGTTTTCTGTTACACTGCTTATTGAATGGTCTTGGGGAAGCTTTTTTAACCTCAGTAAGCCTCAGTTTCCCCATTTGTAAAGTAAGATTTTCTGTGTAGTCTTACCATGTTAAAAGCATGCACTGCATCTTAGCTGCAGCTCCTGCTGTTTTTGTTGCTGCTACTGTTACTGTTATTCCCAAGCCAAAAACTTTTCCAAACCTGCTTTGGAAAAGGCTAGTAAGAAAGGATGTAGATTCCATTTCTAAAATTTAGTGACAGGAAAGATGGGGAGAAAGGACATATACCTAGCATGATACTGAAGGTGTCGCCTCCTTTAAAAGAAAATTTTACCTGATGGAATGGATGGAATAACACAGTATTATTGTTGTTAGCTGACTTCGGTATGCTTCATTTCTCTTCTCCTTCCTCATACCAATATATGTACTATACTAACGGGCATGTCCTACATGTGAACTTTCATGCCAGGTTCTAGAGACGGGAGACCCAAGGGCTCAGCCACAGAATTAAACCCCATGGAATGGAAGGAGGCAGCTCCACTGCCCCAGCGCATGCTGGGACTTTCCCCTATGGGGCTGTTTTAACCTGTCTTTCACGGTGCTGATGTCAAGTGGAGTGTGGTAGAGAAAGCCAGTTCAAAAGGCAGCTGCCAGGGAGGAGGGAAATGGTTAATAAAGTATTTTTTAGCTATTTGAATTAGCGAATTGTTGAGTTATATTGTTGGGTGAGTTTTCTTTCTGCGGATGCTCTGAAGGGAAAACTGGAAATGGACCGCATACCTATCATGTATGCACTTGTCCTTAGCCTGCATCTGTTCATAGGTGGAACATGAAATCCACTGACAACTGTTACCTGGAGGACTTTTATAGGTTTTGAAGAAAATATGACTAGGGTAGAGCTAGGACATGCTTTTATTGTCCTTGAGTGACTCCAGAAGCCACCCTCACCTGTAAATTCTATATATCGTTCCTAGGGTATTCATTTGTTTATTTTGATCAGGTATAGGTAGTACCGTGAATACCAGAGCACTGGGAAGCCACCCTGGCCCACTTATTTTAGGTGGTTTGAGACTTTTTTCCAAGGATACTTAAGAGGGGGAGAATACAGGATCTGAGTACATTTCTAAATTATGGGACATAATTTATAACAGAACATTTAACTTTTCTGTGTTTTCTGAATATTGCATTTTGAAGCCAAATTGTGACTGTTTCTATGTGTCTTCTATGCTCTTTCACAAAATTGTAGCACCTAGTTTTCTGTTGGATTAAATGCTTTAAGCTTCATACCACTTAATTAACAATATTCTTAACTTTATGTTTTCCAGGGATATCAGTATGAACAACATTACTCAGTTGCCAGAAGATGCATTTAAGAACTTTCCTTTTCTAGAAGAGCTGTAAGTATTACTTTGAGAAATGTGTGTGTATGTCTTTTTCCCCAATTCATTTTGGAAGCTTTTGCTTCAGAGAAAGTCTGATGTTTTCTGTTTGGAGACATTCTGATAGCTTAATTTCAGTGGGCTTTGTGAGGAGGAAATCATGTTTCTTGGGGGAAATAAACTTGGTTTTCTAAGCAATGTAGTTGCTGAAGCTATTTTTGAAAGCCATAACTAAAAAAATGCTTCCATAGGACTTCTTTTTTGCTGCAATTATTATAACTGCAAATGCTGCAGTGACACCAGTTAATTACAGTGTTATTCTGAGATAACAAGGCTGCTGTATAATTGCCATTGTTACCAAGGAGATGCTACATGGGTAACAGAACCACAAAAAATAACACAAGGTGTTTCAGGGCCATGAGCAACAATCTCAACAGTGAGCCAGCAGAAAACTGAGGGTAGGTCCCCTTGGACAATTGCAGATGACCTTTGGAAATGGGGTGAAGGCATGAAACACTGTCCAGGTCTCTAAGAGCACCTTTAACTTTAAGAGTGTTTCTGAACTTGTCAGTTGCATCTCACATTTCCAATTTAACAGTTTGCACTGTGGAAATATTTTCTCCTTGTTTCAACCTCCTTTTTGTTGTGCTCTCCACACTTTTTTGAAGTCCATAATCAAAATAGGCACTTTTGAGTTTTAAAAGAATTGGGAACTATATAATATATTTTAAGAATCCCAGTGAAAAAATAAAATCGACTTGAATTAAGTTAATATAGGCTTCTAAAGGCCAAGCTAATGGATTATATAATATATAGAGGTAGGAAGGTGACGGTTTAATACTAAGAACATCAAAGAGATATAGCCCTGAAGGAATCTAAATTCATATTACAGATTGTGTCATACAGCCCAGCTGTTGAGTATTAGATCCAAGTCAGCGAATGTCTTCCATCTTTTAGCTTGGCCACTCCCCTAGAGAATGGGGAACAGGAGTCAAATAAGATATCCAGGTTGTGTACTCTGACAGAATATTGAAATAGTAGTTAAAGATTTAATAAAGTTAAAGAGAAATGTTTCTTCCCACACTAGTTAGTCGAACATAATGCTCCCACCGCAAAAGTTGAACAGAGATTATTTGCCACTTACAAGTCTATGAGCTAGGTCAAATTATTCTCTCTGCTCAATTTCTTTGTCTAAAAGGTGCAGCTAATAATAGTCCCTCCCTCATAGTATTCTAGTGAAGACAGAGTGAATTCATTTATGTTAAATGCTTAGGACAGTACATGAAACAGAATGAATGTTATATAAATGCTGACTAATGTTTATTTTACGATTTTCAAAGTGCATAAGAAAAAAAGCAGATGAATCTATACCAAATGTTATCCTTGGGTAGAAGTACATGTTTTATTTTTGCCTCCTGTGTTTTTTTTTTTCTTATAGTGAACACTAATTATTTTGTAATAAAGTTATTTTAATTAAGATTTTTCAATTGAGTTTAAAAGAAGCAAACCATCCATTTGAAGTTTCCACCTCCACCCCCCTTATCAAGCCTTAAGATGCTTTACCTCTTCCTTTTTATTTCACATACAATTTTAGACTATAGGATTAGTCTCTCTTTACAGAAGTAATTATACGATGGAAGGACATTAACAAATGGTTGTTCAGCCATTGTATAATATAATCGCTATGGGATGGGTAATGTACCAGGCCAGCAATGGAGAAGCTCCCCTCATTCTGGGTGGGGCCATTGTGTGCAGACCATCTTCGTTGATGCCTTCAATTGCCAGTTATACTTTAAGGAATTTCGAAGTGAAGACCTGGATGTGGAGTCAAACCTGGTTAATCTGCTTAGCGAAGTTCACATCTTGGATTTCCTAAATTCTCGAATGACCAACCATATGCCAACCTCATGAATTCTGCCAGTCAGGACTTTTAATTGGAACCAAATTGAATTTGACTGCTGATTCTTTGTAGCAAGGTCATATTCTCTCCGTATTCTCCTATCATAATAATGAAACCCGTGAAATCAAGTCCGTATACTATCTCTAAATGTATGGTATTTCAAAAATGAATTCAGTTAGGAGAACAGAATGTTATTTTTAAAGAATACTTCAAAATAGTCTTTAATAACTTTTACAGTACTGTAGGCATTCAAGGGAATTTATTTTCCACATTAATATAAATACTAAAATAAATATAAAAAGCCTATGCTTTTTCCTTATTAAACAGTGTAGTTGATTTTGACATTCCAAAATGATGCTGCCATGACTATTGTAATATTTCATAAACAGCATAACTGTCTAGGAGTCATCTGGAAGTCATTTAAGAGTGATCATGAAGCCAAATGCCCTGAGTAGAAATTATTTGCTGAGGGTTTTTCCATGTTAGTTAATGAGGTGTGCTTTACAAGATGTGACTGGGTTTGGCAAAATTTGATGTGGTGAATGTTTGAATGTGATAGAATGCTTGGGGTATTGGGAGAAATCACTTCCCAGGAATACAGAAGAAGTATGTATAGATACTTACACATTTCCTTATTCTTTCAATAAACTCTGAATCCTACTCTATGCCAGGTGGCAGGTGCTGGGAATACAGATACAAGCATGACCCAACTTCAGAGTTGACAGACCCTCTAGAGTTGTGCTGTCCAGCATCATAGCCACTAGCCACAGGTGGCTATTATGTTTAGATTTAAAATAAATAAAATTAAATAAAATGAAAAATTCAGTTCCCTTAGGTGAACTAGCCATATTTCAAGTGCTCATATAGCTGCCTGTGGTTAGTTGCTACTATATTAGACAGTGCAGATGTGGATCATTTCCATCACTGCAGAAAGTTCTACTGGACAACATTGATCTAGAGGGAGAAATGAAACTAACACTTGTTGCATCATAGTGAAGACGTGTGTGCAGGGAGCAGAGGCCTAAAACGGTGTATTTTCTTAAGACTGTAGGATTTGGGATAGTCTTCCACAATAGCTTCTGCTGAGTGTTGAAGGACATGTAAGAATTAACCAAATGAGGTAGTAGTAAGGGTGTTCTAGGAAGAACTTCATAGCATGTGGAAGGCATGGAGATAGAAAATTTCAGAAGTTTTAGGACACATAAAGTTGTGTCTTGTTATGACAAGACTAAAGGGTACATATGGAAAAATGTCAGGAGACGAGGCCAGATAATGAAGGGTCATTTTAAGATAAGAAATTTAGACTTGTCCTGAAGGTGTTTAATTTGATATTTGGGGAGTGATAGGAGTGAGACTAGGGTTTTTGCCCTGAATAACTGGGTGCCATTTGCTGAGACTGGGAACACAGAGAGCTGATCTATTTGGGGCCCAAAGAATTCCATTTGATAAAGATAAGAATGTAAATAGTATGTGTCTAGAGCTTTACAATGAACAGAAGTCCATTCCCATAACTCTGTAAGGAAAGTCAGTTTCACAAAGGTTGAAGCTGAGCTGACGAGGTTAAGGGCCTTATTGGAGTTCATGAGCCTGGTATGTTGTTTTGCTGGGACTAGAAGTCAGGCCCATAGAGCCCAGTTCTTTCTGGAACACCGTGAGTGATATGTGCTGGGACTTGAAGTCAGGCCCCTAGAGCCCAGTGCTTTCTGGAACACTGTGAGTGATATGTATTTGTTCTCAGGAAAATATTCCATCCAACTTTTTCAGTGAAATGTACTTTAGATACTGTTGTTGCCAGTTGTTTTGTTTTTACATTTAACCTTCTTTTTTTCTCCTTCTTTTTCCAATCCTGCTTCTTCTGTATATTTAACCTACCTTTTGAAAGTTTTATAGTTCATAAATAGTGTTACCTAGTGATTCCTGCTCTCCCCCAACACCTGTTGGGAATATAGAAACATAAATTGTGGCCCCAAATTCAGTACATGCAAGGTTCTGAAATCTTTGCACTTTACTTTCCTATTCTTTACAATGGAACTTCTCACAGAACTACTGTAAAGGAAATATGGGATAATTTATGTAAAAGTGATTTGTGACCATAAAATGCTATGTCGCCATGAGAAATTTCACTAATCTTCTTAAACATTGCAGTCTTCCTTGATGTTATTTGGAAGAGAGATGGTTTTGCTTGGGGGTAGAAGTTGGAGTTTCTGTTCACAATGTAAAAGGAAAGCCAGAATTTTAAGAAAACATTCACTTAGCGTTGACAGGCTCTGCTGCCTGATGTGACGTTGTCAGACATGCTTTTGGCTCTCCTTTAGGCTTGTTGGGTATTGGTAGTCACTTGGGGGATGGCTGAAATTTGGAGCTGTGAAAATGATGGAGTTAGAAACAGCAGAAAGGAATATCCAGCTAATTTTCTTTAAGCTGTCACTGAAAAAATTGCTGTGGCTGTTACTTTGATGTGGCAACAGCAGTAGAAGCCATTGCCAGCTTTGGCACTTGGACAGTTATTGTTTAATGCACACTATATGACTAGGATAATTCCAGTCGTTTCAAAACATGATTTGACTTTGGAAGACTCACAATGCTAAAGAGAAACTTAAGTCTCTTCACAAGACCTAAAGTGAAACTTAGGTCTCTGAATACTAATTGAAGATTACCTGTCATTTTGTTTCATCTGTAGGACAGTTAATTCTAAATGGAATTACTACTTTACCGAAGGGGACTAGTAAATAATTTAAACAGAAAGGTTTAAAATCAAATAAAAACACAGGTGGGTCAAATTAAATAGTTTTAAATAATTGAATTACATATTTATACACACACACATAACATATGTCAAATACAGCTATTCAATTCATATATGTAATTCAATCCATGATAATAACAAATACAAAACATTTAAAACATTCTGCACACAATTCTATATAATATTCTGTATCAAGGTAATTTCAGACTTTCAAAATATTGTAAGCATAATTTTTCATATACCCTTCACTCCGATTTCCCAAATGTTAACTTTCTCTCTCTCTTTCTCTCCACACACATACAAAATATATGTACATTTTTTTCTGAACCATTTGAGAGTAAGTTTTAGATAAATCTTTAAATATTGCAGTGTGTAGTCCAGAAACACAAGGATATTCTCTTGAATAACCACAAGATAATTGTCAAACTCAGAAAACTAGCTTTGATATATGTTATCATCTGATCTACAATTCTTATTCAAATTTCAACAGCTGTCCCACTGATATCCTTTAGAGAAAAAGAAAAAAAATTCTGGTCCAGGATATTATCCAGAATAATAAATTATATCTGGTTCCTGTGTTTTAATAATTCATTTTAAATTTCTAAAACTATGCTATGTTTTTATAGTCTTTACCTAAGTTAATGCTAAAAACTTAATTATGTGCTAAAAATATATTCTACTGCCTTTAATACTCATGAGACCCCTATGAGGAGTTTATTATTACTTTTTTACAGACGATGACACAGAGGCTTTAGAGAGGTGGAAAACCTAACTGTGCTCATAGATAAAAGCACAGCCAGGAATTGAATCTATGTTCATCTGATTCAAGTCATTGCTCTTAATTTCTAAGCTATAATGTTGCCTCAAAAGGCACAGAATTGGAGGGGAGCTAAAGGGACCATCCAGTCACTATTACCTGCAACTCTAAGTAGGTCAACATCTAACTGTCAAAGGGGATCAGCTACCCAGTATTTCCTGTAGTAAGTTTACTGAACAAATTTGTGAACAAGGAGTTCTTCCTAGAATAAAATTTCCATATCTAGCCATACCATTTTACAGATGGGAATATCAAGACCCAATAGTAGATAAGTGGCTTGTCCAAAGTAACACAGTTAGTATGTAACTGAGCCAGAATTAGACCTCACAGAGTTCAATGTCATCTCTTCTATATCTTACCAATTTTTATATCTCTGAGATACATAGTCTCAAATAGTCTTCCTGGGTTGTTCAGAGCTGTAGAAAGTAGCTATTGTTCTCTTCTAATACAAGGAATTCCCTTTGCTTCCAAACTAAAGTTTGACTCACTTAACGTTTACTCCCTTGATGCAGCCTTCTCAGATAAGCTCTCTTGACTGCAGTAATTTCCCAGAAAAAGCAAAATAGTTCCTCAGTTGCTCTGGTGATGTTTCACAGTTAAAAATATTAACTTCTTTGGAAGCATTCTCTTGTTCCACTTTGCAACCCTCTGGTAGGATGACTTGGTAGCAAAGATCACTGCCCTTACTGTTGGGAAGCACATACAGAAGTCATAGAGGAGTGTTACTTATCTTACTCAAGCCATTCCCTATAGTGTGTCATTGGGGGAGCTCTCAGAGTAGAGATTAAGGGTGAAAACAGAGAAATCATAAGGGAGCTTGTACTAATACGCTGTATAGGCCCTTCTAGAAAACATTGTTTTGTTTTATTTTAACTCATAAAACTCTGTGAACTATCATTATTCCCATTTTGCTGATTGGCAGCCGAAGCTTTTCATCAGAGAGGTTAACTAACTGACCCAAGTTTACATAGCTCATTATAAGCTGGGTATCAATCCCAGATTTGCCTATGCCCTGTGGAGAGGGTGAGGAAGGACTTGCTAGACAATGTAGAATAAATTCAACAAACTTTTGTTGGCTGAACCACTATGTTCAGTGCTGGATCAAATAGGATTCTTGCTTTCAAGGGAGAGGGATGGTATACTCGTTATGGGAGTTCAAATTGGAAGGAAAATTACTTCTAACAAGAAGGAACGATGATATTTCTGGAGAGCCTTGAGGGGATAGGAGGAGTTATTCAAGAGGACATGTACAAAGACCTGCAGAGGAGCATGAACAAAGATGGGGACACAGACTGGGATAGGTGGTAAAAATGGTTGGTTTGGTTGCAATTTTGAATTGTTGAAAGGAAGTTATGGAAAAGATACACAGAGCTTGGGGCTAGACTAAGGACATTTTGGCAGACTTACAGAGTTTAAACTCTTGAGTGACTCTTGAAGTTTTTTTGAGCTAGGGAATGATTTGTTCAGATATGACCTTCAATAAATGTAGTCTCATAGCAGAGAGTTTGAAATTGAGAGAGTTCAGAGAGAAATGAAAATGCCAGTGGCAATCGTCTAGGTGAGAATTATGAGAATCCAAATTAGGGCAGATGGGAGGCAGGCAGAGGGAGGAGGGCACCTAATCAAAAGATGTTACAGAAACAGAATCAAGAGAATGTCTTGGCTGGGATGATAGGGGTAACATCATTCACAGTGAATTTTAAGATTACCAGGAGTCTGGTGGTGCTTTGACAAAAATTAGCAATAATGCAGAAAGAGAAATTTTTTTAGAAGAGAAGATAATCAAATGCTGTTTTTAACATACATGTGGAGTTCAGGTGGGATATGGGTGGAGGCATCTGGAAATTCAGGAGTGGAGTCTAGGATAGAGATTAAAGGGCATAGATTATAGAATAGTGTATCGTGGGTATAGATTTGGGAGTCTTTTATTTTGAGGTCATTACTGGAAACATTAGATTGAAAGAGCTTGCCAAGGGAGAGAGGGTAGAAGAAAAGGGAAGAAGGCCAAAGACAACTCCTTGGGAAACACTTGAATCAGGGTGTGGGAAGAAGACCAAGTGCCAGAGGAGCAGGAGAACTGGGGCAGAACTCTGCCCCAGGAGCTGTGGGAGAAGAGGTTTTTCACAAAGAAATGAGAGATCAACACTGACATGCTGGAGAAAGATGCCCGTGACTAGATAGTGAGAAAGGGCCTTGACTTCTTTAAGTATTTTTGGAATCATTTCAGTAAGTTGTTGAAAGTGACTTTGGGTAAAGAAGCTCATCAAGAAACAGGCATTTGGGGACTGCTAATAGGTGGTTTTTGGAGAGTGGTTAAAGCTTAGAAGTTGTACTGCATTTGACTGGACTCTATTGGGTTTAAGAGACAGAAACCCAGCTGAGGCATAATAGAGGATTTATTGTTGCATGTAGATAGAACTAGACAGTCCAGAAGTGGAGTTGGCTTCATATGTTACTGGATCTCGAGGCTTAAAAGCTGCAAGAGTTTTCTCATGCTTTCCATTTCTTAGCTTCAGTTGTCTCTACTTTTGTGTTTTGGCTTCATTCTTTCCTGTTGCAAATAGCCTGTCTCCATAGAGTGGGAAATACACCTTTCAGTACATTGTTGCATCTAGGCACCCAAAATAAATATCTAAAAGTGTTCCTCACTGCAAAACTCCTAGGGGGATCCTGATTGGCCAGACTGACCTTGTATGCCTGTCCTTGCACCATCACTGTGTTTGGGATGGTATGGTGCAACCTGGGTTTTGGACTCATCCTAACAGGACTGCTTAGAGTTGAGAATTCCCCAAAGGAAGCAGAAGAAAAGAGAAAGGAAGACCTGCTGGGCAGAAAGAAACCATAGTTATTCACAGGCCACTAGGATCTAGGGACTAGGCATACTGTGTTTAATTGGGCCGTTTGTTTAATTGGGCCAGTCTGAAATGAACAAAGTATTATTGAAGAATTGTAAGGCCTCCGTTGGGCTTAGGTAATATAAATTTGTAGTGAAACCAACTAGATCTTTAATTTTGTCCCATAGTGCTTAGCAGCCCAGGAATGAAGGTGATGAAAGATGTGATGGACTCAAAATTTGGATTTGATAAATCAGGACTTCATAGGGGACTAGTGGAAAATCAAGCAGGAGAATCAAGTGGTTCAGTATTATAGTGTTTGGCATGGGGTTCCAAAAGTGTAGAGAGGCAAATGAAACCACAGTTTGCTGGTTCATTTATTTATTTTAATCAATACTGACTATTATTTGGCTAAATATAGTACTGACTGTAAGTAAATGAAAATGTATTTGATTTTCTACTAGCAGGATTCAATTTTCCAGCAAGAAAATAGGCTAAGTCATTTCTTTCACACATTGACCACTCTTAGTCAAGCCATGCTTATTCAATACAATAGGTATGTGCTTTAGTAGGACCTTTGACTTAGAATTTGTTCGTCATTTTCCCCTGTTCACTACCTGTTAGTTTGGACTATATGCATACTTGAAAGATGATCATTTTAGAGATGCTAGAATATTTGTATCACAGATACATTCAGCTTTTTAAAAAAATCATAGTTATAAAAATGCTTAATACAAACTGGACTTTTAAAAAACAATTACAAAAATAAGTGGATACTGTTTTTTAAATCTTGAAGATATATCATATTTGAAAGTTATGGAGCCATTATCCTACCATGGAGAGATAACTATGGTTAATATTTTGTACATCCTTCCAAACTTTTCTCTGAGTATATGTATACAATTTCCTTTTAAAAATAGGCTCCTACTATATTTGCCACTTATAGTGTATCTGCCTTATTATAATTTTACATATGAATACATCTAGTTTTTACTGTCATTTAATAAATGCATAGTGCTTTATCATTTGGATGATTCACATTTTATGTAACAAGTCTCTTGCTTTGTGGTGTTGTTATGAACAGCAGTTTTAGAAACTTTCTGTTTTTTTGAGACAGGGTCTCTATTGTCCAGCCTGGAGTGCAGTGCAGCTCACTGCAACCTTGACCTCGCGGGCTCAAGAGATCCTCCCACCTCAGCTTCCTGAGTAGCTGGCACATGCCACCATGCCCAGCTAATTTTTGTATTTTTTTTGTAAAGATGGGGTTGCCCTGGCTGGTCTCTTAACTCCTGGGTTCAAGCAATCCTCCTGCCTTGGCCTCCCAAAGCGTTGGGACTACAGGCATGAGCCATTGCACCCAGCTGCGAAACATTCTTATCCTATCTAGTCTTTGTTTATTGGATGTACTGTCTTTAATTGTGCTGCTTTTATTATAGTGTGGTTTGCCAAATTTAGCTCTTTTCCTAAATTCTTATATTACAATTAGATTTAACTGTTTATAAGGGAAAACTCCAAGTAACAGTGTCTTTAAACACATCAGGCTTTATTTTATTTACCTGAATATGAAATCTGCAGCCTGGTGACCTGGAGCTACTGTGATGCGTCACAAAGTTAGCAGAGATGTAGGCCCTGACATTCTGCTCTGTAGTTGTTTGTGTATTCGCTTCCATGTCAAGATCACTAGACGACTACGTACTGGAGCTGCAGCCATCAAAACCCTATCCTCAGCAGTAGATAGGATGAAGTAGAGAATAAAAAGGGGCATAGTTCCCAGTAGCCAGCTTCCTTTAAGAAGGCATCTTAGGCCGGGCGCGGTGGCTCACGCATGTAATCCCAGCACTTTGGGAGGCCGAGGCGGGTGGATCACGAGGTCAGGAGATCGAGACCACGGTGAAACCCCGTCTCTACTAAAAAATACAAAAAATTAGCCGGGCGTGGTGGCGGGCGCCTGTAGTCCCAGCTACTCAGAGAGGCTGAGGCAGGAGAATGGCGTGAACCCGGGAGGCGGAGCTTGCAGTGAACCAAGATTGTGCCACTGCACTCCAGCCTGGGCGACAGAGTGAGACTCCGTCTCAAAAAAAAAAAAAAAGGCATCTTAAGCATACCACACAATGCATCTGTTTACATCTCACTGGCTAGAACTTAGTCACATGGCCAAATGGCAGGGGATGCTGGGAAACAGGACCTTTGAGCTGGGTATATCGTTGTCTGGACTAAAATCAGCATTCTATTACTAGGTAAGAAAAGAAGAGTAGTTATCATTTAGGCAGTTAAGGTGCTTTTGGCAGCAAGTGACAAAACTCAATTAAAAGTAACTTAAACAGTAAGGAAGTGTATTATCTTACATGACAAGGTAGTAGAACTATTCCAGGGCTGATTCATGGAGTTGCTCAGCCACATCGTCAAGAACCCAGGGTATCTCCTACTTTCTAGTGTGCTCTTCCCCAGGAGGGGCTGTACCATCCTGTTATCACTCCACATAGAATATTCAGACAGGAAAGCACTTACAAGGAGAAAAGGGTCATCCTTCTAATGCGTTCTCATTTAGGAGTAGAGCTGTCTTTCTCAGAAATCCCTAGTAGACTTCCTCTCACTTCATTAACCAGAGCTGGGGTCACAGGTCTATCCCTAAACCAATTACCGGAATGGGACCAGCAGGAAGGGTTAAGGCCAGTTGGTATTTACTCATGGAGCTGAGTCATGTGGACAAGAGGATATCTGAACAAACATAGGCTCTGCCAGGAAGGCGTGAATGGGTGTTAGGTAGGCAACCAACAGGGTCTGCCAGAGTAGCTCTCTATATTCACATTTTACCCATTTTTATACAGCCATTTTGAGCTCTTTCTGCCATAGGAAGCCTTCTCTGATCTTCCTTTTCCAAGCCCCTCTTTCACTCTCTCTACTTCTCACCACTTAGCAGCGTATTGCATGCCTTGTTATTTTGTGCTTCAAGTGTATCAGTGTGTACTTATCTCCTCAACTCTATTGACTTTTCTCTAAGGAAGGGCAGGGAGGGCCTGTTGTCACACTTCTATATGACCTTGGTGACAGTTACCACATTCTTGAACTTGAAATTGAGGGAGGGGTTAAGACAAAGGATTTCTTCTCATTTTGAATTGATGTAAGAAACCTTATCAGTCTATATAAAAAATGGAATTCCATTGAAGTTTGTGATTAATGAACTGTCCTTATTTAGAAGAAATGAAACGAGAAATGTCCTGGGAAAACTCAGTACCTCCTTTGCCATACCTAGGGAACTTGGCCTGTAGTAAAAACTCAATAAATATTTGTTGGTTGACATTAGCTGTATTTTTTTTTTTTAAAGCTGGAACATATTATTTCCTCACATGGGTGGATATTGCATGTGTTTATTGCCAGAGGGTAAATGACTAGGTTGTCAGGATAACTTTGCTCAGGAAGTATAACTGTTGCCTGGGTTTTTACTGATTTACCTATAAAATAAAGTATTCCATGGGTTCCTATAAGAAGTGGGAGACGCAAAGTCCAATTCAGTGCAGATGGAACTTAAAGTTTCCGTGAATTGAATATAAAGCTCTTTAGTAGGTAGAAGAGTTCTAGATGGCCTATAAACCAAGTTTTAGCAGAAACGTACTGATTTTTTTTTTTTTTTTTTTTTTTTTTTTTTTTTTTTTTTTGAGACAGAGTCTTTCTCTGTCCCCCAGGCTGGAGTGCACTGGCGATCTCGGCTCACTGCAAGCTCCGCCTCCCGGGTTCACGCCATTCTCCTGCCTCAGCCTCCCGAGTAGCTGGGATTACAGGCGCCCGCCACCACACCCGACTAATTTTTGGTATTTTTAGTAGAGACGGGGTTTCACCGTGTTAGCCAGGATGGTCTCGATCTCCTGACCTCGTGATCCGCCTGCCTCGGCCTCCCAAAGTGCTGAGATTACAGGCTTGAGCCACCACGCCCTGCCAAAACGTACTTATTTTTTGTTAAGCATTACTGCTTTCATTGTTGTGCATTTAAATGGGAATATATAATATGAAATATATGTGAAATAACTTCTCCCTTCTTGGCAAAGGAAAGCTATCCTAAAACCTTGAGAATTTCCATAGTAAGGGTTTCTTAATTCATGTATATTCTTAAAACATATAAAATGTTTACATATACTTTCATAAGAGTTCTATGAAGATGCAAAAGTCTTCCCTAGTATGTGAAGAAATGGGTTAGTACATCATTAGTTGATATAGGACTATTCTGATGTGCTTTCTTAGATGAGGTTTATACTGATAGCAACAGTGTGGAAGCAGAACTATAAAGGATGCTATTAGTTGTTAGCCCTCTTTATTCACTAAGAAAGTAACCATATCCTCTGGTCCTCTTGAAGTCAATGGTAGAAAATAACACAAAACAGGCCAGGCGCGGTGGCTCACACCTGTAATCCCAGCACTTTGGGAGGCCAAGGTGGGTGGATCATTTGAGGTCAGGAGTTCAAGACCATCCTGGCCAACATGGTGAAACTCCGTCTCTACTAAAAATACAAAAATTAGCTAGGCATAGTGGCGGGTGCCTGTAATCCCAGCTACTCAAGATGCTGAGGCAAGAGAATTGCTTGAACCTGGGAGGTAGAGGTTGCAGTCAGCCGAGATTACACCACTGCACTCCAGCCTGGGCGACAGAGTGAGACTCCTTCTCAAAAAAAAAAAAAGGAAAAGAAAATAAAACACAACAACACTTTTTTGTTTCTAGGATTTACATTAGTTTATTTACATTGTTTTATTCCTGGGATTTACATTATTTAGGTGCTGTAGGTCTTTGGAGAAGGCACGTAGGAAACAGGCTCACATTCCTTATCTGTTAAAAAAGAAAAACAAAAAAAATAGGAGGAGTAGGGGGCGATAAGCTTGCTTGACCCATGACACAGGATGGTTTTGAGGGCCAGTAGGTTGAGTACCCCTTATTTGAAATACTTGGGACCAGAAGTGTTTTGTATTTCAGATGTTTTCAGATTTTAGAATATTTCCATTGCTTGAGCATCCTAAATCTGAATATCTGAAATTCAAAATACCCAATGAACATTTCCTTTGAGTGTCATGCATGTCAAGACTCAAAAAGCTTCAAATTTTGGAGCATTTCAGATTTCACATTTTCAGATTAGGGATACTCAACCTGTATAATAATAGGATAACGAAAATGAAAAGTACTACACAAATGATAGTTTTTTATTACATATATTGATACCAAATGCCCCTACATGGGAACCAGTATACCTCTTTCAGTTTTTATTTCTCACAGGAGCCAACATAGTTCTGAACACATAGTCAGCCCTTGACATATTCATAAATATATGGCTCAGGACTTTAAGAAGTATGTATTTTCCTTTTTAAAGCAGTTGCCAGCTGGGTGCGGTGGCTCATGCCTGTAATCCCAGCACTTTGGGAGGCCGAGGCAGGTGGATCACCCAAGGTCAGGAGTTTGAGAGCAGCCTGGCCACTGTGGTGAAACCTGTCTCTACTAAAAGTACAAAAATTAGCCGGGCATGGTGGTGGGCGCCTGTAATCTCAGCTACTCCTGAGGCTGAGGCGGGAGAATTGCTTGAACCCAGGAGGCTGAGGTTGCAGTGAGCAGAGATCGCGCCACTGCACTCCAGCCTGGGAGACAGTGCGAGACTCCACTCCATCTCAAAAAGAAAAAAAAAAGCAGTTGCCAAAATTTTGGAGCTTGCTGATTTCAAATTATATTTAATAAAAGAATGTCACTCACGTCCTGTTAAATGCCTTAGTTCAGTTTTGAACTAGAAATGCCTTCTCTGGAGGCAGTATCATGAGCTGGTGGTTGTGCCTAGTGTGCTTTACACATACGCGGCACTGCGGTGATCCACCCACTTGAGGGAATAGAATGGCATCCCAAGAGAAGCAGCCTGGCTATGTTTGGGTACCACCTGTGATACTTTCTATATGTGGCTTCAAAAGTAGGTATAGAAAGAAACAAGGAGGGCCAGGCCCGGTGACTCAGACTCACACCTGTAATCCCAGGACTTTGGCAGGCTGAGGGGGGTGGATCACCTGAGGTCAGGAGTTTGAGACCAGCCTGACCAACTTGGTGAAACCCCAGTCTCTACTGAAAATACAGAATTAGCCGAGTGTGGTGGTGCATGCCTGTAATCCCAGCTACTTGGGAGGCTGAGGCAGGAGGAGAATCACTTGAACCCGGGAGGCGGCAGTTGCAGTGAGCCAAGATCCTGCCATTGCACTCCAGCCTGGGCAACAAGAACGAAACTCCGTCTCAAAAAAAAAGAAAGAAAGAGAGAGAGAGAGAAAGAGGAAGAGGAGAAAACATTGCTGAGGGGTAGATAAATGTTGGTCAGAAGGGAATGGTGGTGCTCGAAGTACTTTTCAGGCAGGACTTGATGGGAGCACAATGCCAGGCCATCTGGTAACCACCTCTGCAAAGGGAAGGTAGGAACATGAGTGAATGGGAGGCTGTGGTCACTGTCTTCTGGCTTTATTATCTAGTCTCCAACCTCTCCATAAGGGGAAAGGGAAATTCCCATTAGTAAGAAAGCACTCTATTATTTGTGTGCACAGTTGCTGTAGTCTCCCTCTGCTTTTTCTGCCCAACGTCTCCTCACAACAGCTGCTGAAAGCCACTGAATCCTCATGTGCCCTCCCCGCTGCTCAGTCCGTATGTCTAATCAGTGTATATATGGTATTTCTTACTCCACTAATTCTTGGCTAGAATTCCAGCCAAAAGGCTACAATGAAATTTCTGTAATAGACCTCAAGAAACCTAAGTCCCAGCATTTCTCAGAGAAATAACACCAATTGGTAAATTCTCTATTTCACACTTGCCTCTCTTGTTTTTTAAGCTGCTTCCCAAGTGAAGAAACTCTAGTGTCGCTCAGTGCATTTCATGAAGGAGTTAACTTTGGCCCAGATTACCATCTGAAATGTGGCTTAGTCCTTCACACACACCCTTGACCAGTGCCCCATATTTAAGACAGCGCAGTTTCTGCTTTTTCCCCCCTGCTGGAAGGGAGAGCAGATAGGAAATTTCAGGTCATATATGCATTAAGAGTCAAGGACATTATTGAAAATTCTTGCTTTCCAAAAAGCTTTCCCTGGAAGGAGCCCCTAATGTCAATCCATGGTCTTTATGAATAATAAATGCACACAAAAGAGATTCATAGAGACATTACACACTGAGCCACTTGTATGCCGCTTCCTGGAATGGTTCCAAATCCAGTGGGAAAGCGGAAATCTAGACGATTACTTTTTGCCTGTCCTCTGCCCTTTCTCTTTCTCTCCATTCTCTGTCTTTGCTCTCTTTGCTTCTGGGACTGTTGTAGCAAACAGAATAAGTGGGAGTTGCCTTGAGGTAAACGGTGTCCCCTTTGAAATCCTGCTAGACTTGTTTTAATTCTGTGTGATCATGTGCACAACACAGCGTGTGTTGAGATACTACTGTGGACCAGTGGACTGATGTTCCCATGTTTAGAGTTCCTCCCCACCTTTCCTTAAGAAAATACACTTCCAGCGCCGGGCGCGGTGGCTCACGCCTGTAATCCCAGCACTTTGGGAGGCCGAGGCGGGCGGAGGTCAGGAGATCGAGACCATCCTGGCTAACACAGTGAAACCCCGTCTCTACTAAAAATACAAAAAATTAGCTGGGCGAGGTGGCGGGCGCCTGTGGTCCCAGCTACGTGGGAGGCTGAGGCAGGAGAATGGCGTGAACCCGGGAGGCAGAGCTTGCAGTGAGTCGAGATCGCGCCACTGCACTCCAGCCTGGGCGACAGAGAAAGACTCCATCTCAAAAAAACAAAACAAACAAACAAAAAAAAAGAAAATATACTTCCAGTATATGTCGAGAAAGAAAATGTTTGCCCTGGCATTTGACACTTTAGCCACGTAGT
Organism: Nomascus leucogenys; assembly: GCF_006542625.1. Lineage (NCBI taxonomy): Eukaryota > Metazoa > Chordata > Mammalia > Primates > Hylobatidae > Nomascus > Nomascus leucogenys. The sequence continues at coordinate 87,796,106 of NC_044395.1, read as the reverse complement.
TCTTTCCTGTTAGGAGAGTGAAGGAGAGTGAGGGAGTAGAAATGAAATGAGAAAAGTTGCAGAAAAAGGAAGATAATCAGGAAGCTTTCTCACCCTTTCAGTAGTAATATTAGCTTTGCAAATCCAGTCTTACAATGGGGCTTAGCGGAGACATTACAGCAAATACCAAGTGTCTTGTCTTTGTAAGGGGTCATAAAAGGGAATATAGAATAAAGATGACCTAGTCCCTGCTCACGAGGGACATTTAAGATCATTGAAGAAGATCAGAGCAGTACAAAGGAACTAAAGGCAGACTAAGATGCACCCAATGGGATGGCTTTGTCTAAGGTACCTGTGGAATCAAAGGAAGGTGATATCATGAGTTCCTACCGGTGGTAGCGTACCCTACTTGGACAACTTGAACAGGCTTCAGTTTGTAGAGGGCAGAGTTGTGGGTATTTCAGGTGAAGGAGATGGTGTGAGCAAAGAGTCAGAGGTGGCAATGCATGGTGTGTTTGGACGTAATAATGGTGCTTAGTTGCAGCAGGGGAAAAGAGAGCCTTTGGGAAAATGCTTAGAATTGTGCTTTTTCAGATTAAGTGGTTTGAGACAGGAATCCTGTGGAAGTTCATGGCAGTAGTTCAGGAGGAAAAAAAAATCAGGTGATAACAGGAAAAGTCAAAGAGTGGATGGGTTGAAACCTTGCAGAGAGACACTCTCGTGGTCTTTGGAAACAGAACACGTAGGGGAAAGAACTGATGCCTGGGACTGCCCACCTTTACAAATAGAAAACCATACCACTTTCACTCTTATTTTTTCACCCTAATTATTTTTTTTCTTTAGTATTTCACAGCCACTGGAAAATAGTAAAAGAAAAAAAGAAAAATATAAATAACATGATTTAGTCAATGAAAAAGATTTTCTGAGGGCAGCCAATAGGTTCTGAATTAGTGAGAAGCTAAGAAAACTGTTGGCTATAGCCCAGAAGTGCAAACCCAGGCATGGAATGGGAAGTGGCTGGTCTTTGCTAATAGAGGGCCAAATTCCTGCTCAGGATCAGCCACCTCTTTTTCCTCGGGAGTTGCCTAAAAAAATAAAAATAATAATAATAAACAAACAACAGAGAATGGTATATATCCTTAACCAAGTCTCACTGAGTTTAGGGCATGCCCTACCTTTGGGCACTCAGGGAATCCCGTTCTCAGCCCCTCTTGCTGGTCATCTTTGGCTATGGGAAGGATGGCATTGTAAGTCTGTTGGGAACTTCTCCGTAATTGCAGTTCTGAGCTCCTAATGCATAGTCTCTGCTTACTAGCTTTGTTCTGCTAGGTGACAGCTATTGATACTCAGACAAGTCTGTTAACTTGCTCAAGTCCACTCTGCCCCACCTTTTCTGCGAATTATTTCCTAATCTTTTGGTGACTACCAGAGGCATCACAATACAGGTAGAAGTGGATAAGTATTTCAGCCAGCCAGGCAAGAGAACTTGAATGCTGGCTCCTTCATGTACCAGCAGTGTGACTTATGCCAAGTCACCTAACCACTCAGGGACTCAGAAAAGCAGGGCAGTTGTCTTGAGATGATTAAAATGAAAGAATGTACCAGCTATCACTATCACAGTGTCTGCAACTACTGTAGGCTTATAGTTTTTTTCTTCCAAAGAATTTGGGATTTTTTTCCTAACCTTGCTATTTATTTACTTTGCTCTTTTCTGAATCTGAGCTTTTAGACATGAAGCATCCCCAAGGTTTACTATAAGAAATACTAGCTCATAAAATAAGCAACATGTGAAGAGCTTCTGGAGGGTGCAATTACTGGAGCTGCAGAGCTTTTACCAAGCTCCTGTGCTTGTTACTCATTAACACAGCAGCTCGGTAAACTTAGGTAGATAAATTCCTGAAGGCTCCACAGGATATGTTTATTCTACTAACAAACTAAGTAATCAAAGTAGGGTGTCCTCTTGGACAGCATTATCACTGTCCACCACATACTAGTAGTGTTTATTTCTCCAGATCGTTGGCTTGTATTTCAGGATAAGCCTCATGGAGAGCTCATTTTGTCATTTATATTAAAGATAAATAGAGGAGAAAGAGAATGCTTTTTGAAGTTAGGTGACTTTAGTTTTCTCATGGTTTATGAAAGGGGCAGAGATTTGGGAAAAGGAAGCAAATATTTTGGCTAATGTGGTCAAACACCCTTTTCTGTTGACAAGTTAAGATAATCAGGTGTTCTGCATGTTGCCACTTTCCTTTGTTACTTTATAAAATCCTTTTTTTTTATGAGCCCAGCACAATAGGCTGAACTCAAGGAAAGCCCATAGATACAAGGACATTCAAGACTAATATTAGAGACAAAAGAATAATAAGAATCCTGTAACAGCCTTACTCTGTTTATAGTGTTTCTTTTTTGGAGGACTCTAGCTTTTTAACACTTGGAAGAGCAGTCACAGGGCTGAGGCCCTGGGGAAGGATGGCTACTGCCTCTTATGGCTTTTATGGTGCAATTTGATCTTTTAAAATGTGACCTTTTAAGTACTTTGCATTACAGCTGTGAGCATTATCAGTTGAATTTAATGAGTGAGACTGGGGTCCCTTTGAGATTGCTTGTACCAAGCTTGCACTAAGGTAGACTTTGGGATGCTATGGCGTCGGAATGGTGAGCATTTCCAAGGAGGAGCTTCTGAGAAAGCAGTTTCAGTTTAATGAATTGGCATGTTGGTGGGTGGTAACAGAAGTTTGAGATGCACACCCTGTTCTTGAAGGCATTTGTACTTGGCCTGCAAGACTAATATACAAGAAACAACCAGTAGACGGTAGCTTGTGACCAAGTTTATGAGCTCTGAGTGTTCATGCATAGGGCACATTTATAAGAACTGAAGCTTTCAAGAGAAGCAGCATTGCAGTTGGGTGTTTAAGGGGGTACAAATGAGGTTGCTAGATGAAACATTTAAAAGATGTAGTGCTTTGGGAGGCCAAGACAGGCGGATCATTTGAGGTCAGGAATTCGAAACCAGCCTGGCCAACATGGTGAAACCCCGTCTCTACTAAAAATACAAAAATTAGCTGGGCGTGGTGGTGGGCGTCTGTAATCCCAGCTACCCTGGAGGCTGAGGTAGGAGTATTGCTTGAATCCAGGAGGCAGGGATTGCAGTGAGCTGAGATTGCACCACTGCACTCCAGCCTGGGCGACAGAGTGAGACTCCGTCTCAAAAAATAAATAAATAAAATAAATAAGTAAGTAAAAAATGTAGTGATAAAGCTGGCTAGTCTAGAACCAAGAGGATTTGCTAAAGAGAAATATTTTAAAATGGAAGCAACTGAAGAGGCCTTAAAACCATCTTCTTCAGTCTCTTGTTTTACTTCTGGTGAGCCCTGGGAGGTGAAGGGCTACAAGGCTGACAGCACAAAGCAAGCTGTTGTGAGCCTGGGTTATGGGGAAACCTTGAAAGGCAATGCAGTGTAGAATTTAGGTACTTGGATGCCTTGTGAGAAAGTGCATGGTGGGAGGACTTTTTAGGAAGAATTTAGTTTAGGAGCATGATCTGTGCTAAACTTGGTGGTATTGCCTGAGAATCCAGCATTGTTATTCTTGCCATTGAAAATAATTCTTCATACTTACCCCTTTGGTTTCTGGGTCTTTTGGCTGTTTGTTTTTCTGTCCCCTTCCCGCCCCCCCATCTTCGGTGCAATCGCCTCTGTGTTAATGCTAGGTAAGGATTACACTTCCCAGGGCAATTTGCATTTTATTAGTAACTGGAACACCACTGCAAGAGAAAACAGTGCATCTAAAAGTAGGGCTTCAGGCCACAGTGACTTCACATTTTAAGGCTGGTAAAGTATCTTTCTTGTATCCCTAAAATCAGTATATACAAGTAGAACAGATTAGAAGCGGGGGAACCTAAAGATGTTGTGTGTCTGGCACTTAGTAGGTACTCATTTTTAAATGAATGAATGAATTGATTAATAAGGCTTAGGGATGCAGAGTTTTTAGGGAGGGAATAGGAAGAATAGTGGAAATACATACCTTTTAAAGGAGGGATTATAAATGTTAAATTTTATAAATTTTTTAAATTAAAAAATTTAATTGTAAATTTTAACAGAGGAATTTTAAAGGAGGACTTGGTGACTGTGTGGTCCTGAGACATGTGTAGAAGAGAGCATTAAAATATATATATACATAGTTACAGAATCTAGCTGTTTAGGAGAGTATCCCTGACAGAACCAGGACCCAGGAGAGTCCTGTGTTTGATCATATGAGCACACAATCACCATTTTTGAGTACACATTTGAAAACCTTCCTTCACTTCACCTGTCTACAAGTTAACTTACGTGAATCACTGCCTTGCATCCTGATTCTTCTCCCTAATATCCTCTGTTCATCTTTTTCTTCTATTTCTCTATGCCCAGGGAAATAGGAGGAAAAGTAGGGCTCAGTATGAATTGGGTGCCCAGATTTCTTACAAAAGGGTCCAAAGAATTCTTATCCTTTCCTTATTCTACTTTTATCCCCACTTGAATTTGTCATGTCAAAATTTCTTTAGGAAAACCTGTTTACTTCAGAAAAAAGTATATAGGCCATTGTTTGGAAAGTTATGCTTTCAATGACTCACACTTTTTGCCTCTCTTTTGCACTGGATATGCTGCCCTTGGTTATGCAGAGATAACAGGCTGACTTTCCTCCCAAAAGCATTCTTCCTTGACAGACTGGTTTGCTCTAATCTGTATAAACACTCTTGCCTGCTGACCAGTAGTCTTGTATTTATGAGGCCCTTAGAAAACACTGCAAGCTGCAGAGTGACCATGAATAGCAAACTTAATTTGGTTTAATGTGTTTTGGCTTGCTTGACCTCACCAGAATAAAAATGTGCCTGCTTAAATTATTGTATTGGGACTTAAAAAAAAAATTCTAGGACATTTATCTCATTGGAAGATTCGCAGGATCATTTTAGCAAGGGTTTAAGTCCACGTTTAATGTCAGATAGACTTGAGAAATGTTTAACATAGAGTTTTAATCACAGATTAGGTTTTTGTAAGTTCTGAATTTTAAGTCTGAATTGCTATTTTTTTCTTGCTACTTTTTTTTTTTTTCTAGACAATTGGCGGGCAACGACCTTTCTTTTATCCACCCAAAGGCCTTGTCTGGGTTGAAAGAACTCAAAGTTCTGTAAGTAATGCAATTTTAGAGTTTCACAGCTGGCTGTGTATTTTCTTTCTGCATAGTCAACATGCTTGGAACTAGGTTAAGCACAGTTTCTTTTAGTTCAGGATTAAAAGATTTAAGGAGTGGCCAGTGAGTAGTGTGGGAGGCTAGAGTTTGATGTAGGCAACCCTGCATCTAGAAAACAAAAGTTAAAACTCTAAATAATAGGTATTCTGACCTCCAGTATATTACAGTTGAATGTTAGGCTTTTTGGGTGCCTAATGCATTGAAGCAAACCCATACTTAAATTTTACTGGTAGGGTTTTGTTTCTACTTATTTTATAGCTATAAGAACTTTGAATTACCTGACTCTAAAAGGGAAAAAGGCTTACATGTGCTCCAAATGTTAAAATAATTTTAGAGCTCAAGGGAATTCAGATGCCTACAATTTGTGTAGCCAGCGAATGGTGAGGAAATAAATTCTTGGCAGTGGTCAGGAGCCTGGAGTATGGCAGATGAGGAAACAGGTGAACTGACTGCCCCCACTTCTGCCACTACCATGCTGGATGACCTTCAGTAGGTCATTAGACCTCTCTGGTTCAGTGAGCTAGGTGGGACCTTTATCTCTTCTATTCTGTGGTTATGACTCATGTCAGGCAGTCATTTTATTAGTGTGACAGGAATGGCTTCAGGCAAAAAAATCAAAAGGATTTCATTTTCAGTATGGATCTATGCATCTATTCGGCAGGCCCTAACTAGTAGATGATCAAAGCTCTATTTCTCTTCTGGCCCCACATGCATTCAGGACATTCCTGCTGTTCCTTAAGAGCTTGGGATCTGCCATCTGCTTGGAAAAATTGGCTTTACCTGATGTCCATGTTTCGGGGCTCTGCTTTATTCCAATTTGAAAAGGCATTAGGAATTCCAACGGATTTGCTTATTATACCTCCCAGTTAACTTGTTATAGCTCCTAATTAACATTAACTAATAGTACCCAGGGTGATGAACATTAACTAGAGTGCCTTAATTACCAGAAACAAAACCACCCTTGGAAACGTGGATTACCCAGCAAGTCTGTGTTAGGGCATGGCTTGGGATAGCAGTATAGATTTCCTTTCTGGCTTTACAACAAGTGCTTCTTTTTTTTTTTTTTTTCTTTTTTCTCTTTTTTTTTCTCTCTTTTTTTTTTATTATTATACTTTAGGTTTTAGGGCACATGTGCACAATGTGCAGGTTTGTTACATATGTATCCACGTGCCATGTTGTTTTGCTGCGCCCATAACAAGTGCTTCTTGAAGTTTTGCAATTCTCTCGTCTTAGATGCTTTTCACCTCCACCTCCCCCCTATTTTCCCATTGGAAATATTTTTTGAAAAAAAAAAAAAAAAAGAGCTCTGAATTTTTCTAAGAAAAAATGGTAACTATCACTTGTTACTCACTAACCAAAAATTTTCTTTCAGAACGCTCCAGAATAATCAGTTGAAAACAGTACCCAGTGAAGCCATTCGAGGGCTGAGTGCTTTGCAGTCTTTGTAAGTAACTTCTTGGTTTCTTGACTCACCAAGAGACTACTCTGGCTGTTAAAGGTGTAAAGAACTAGAATTGTAAGGAAAGAGGAGATTTATCCTTTCATCTGAGATAAAAACAGAGATAGCTAGTCGATGTTATCAAAATGTCCTTTGGTGAGGGAGAAGGAGGTGGTTCTGTTTACCTCCTCTCTCGTCTTAGAGGCTGAGAGAAAGCTACTGGGTATTCACTGCTGGGTGTACTTCCATGAACTTGTGCACTGCTGGTGATCAGCACCCCTTTGGAACCAGTTATGTGTGTACAGAAGTTTTAGTGTCTTGTGCCTTGACTGTCAAGAAACAGCCACAAAGAGGTTTCTGTTTCGTGTGGTAATGATAATCAGAACAAATCGACTGTAATTCCTCAATTTGGTCAAGGGAACTTCTCGGAAAAAATGAAAAAGTATTCTTCAAAACAAGGAACTTCATTAGCTTCTACTAGAATAATGAATACAAATTTGCATTGCCTCTCTTCATGTCCTAAATACCAAATACAATGGGGCTCTGGGGCATAGTTTCTCTAAGTGTGGTACTTTGACCACACTTTGCAACAGACTCACTAGGGGGAGATTGCTAAAATGCAGATCCCTAGGCTATATCCTAGAAGTAATGCTGGTTTTCTTTTTAAAGGTAGAATTCAGAAGTCTAATTTTAAATAACAAATAATCTCCCCAGAAGCACTCTGAATAAAAAATGTTAATAGTTATCACCCTTATGTGTGCTGGTATAAAATTGCGTTTTAGTGACATCACATATTTGTATACAATTTGTCTCTTAGGTTTTGTATTCTACTTTGAAATAACTGCAAATAGTAGGAAATGCACGCAAGTTAGAAAATACAGCGTGAAAATGATTGAGCTGCTTGTCCCATCAGTTTGCTAACATAAAGCTATTTTTAACTGCACCAAAGAGATATCCCTGGAAATTATAAATTATAGGTTACCATTTGATTTTAGATGAGATATTCTAGTAGTTAATGAGCAATGAATGTGAAAATAAAAATATATGCTGTAAAGTTAAACTTTAAACTGTATCTAACCCATAAACAAGGAATATCCATGGTGTTGGCCATTCAATTCTTAGTTGAAATGAAAGTTTAATTTAAGGTGGTTGTATTAAGTAGCTTCCTTCACTAAAATGGTAAGTTATGGAACATAAGGATTTGTTTTTCACCACAGCTAATTGGGTAGGTTCTAGGTAGACTCTTAAAAGGAATCAATGGGAATGAGTTCCCTTATAGAAATGTTATTCGGCTGACTTCACACACTCTCTCACCTCGGGTGGATGTACACAGGGCAAGTCATCTGACCTCTCTTGGACCTGAATTCATCAGGCCTTTTAAATAGTCATGTTTTCTTTTGCTTCTTAAGAATGTATTTTACTTCAAGACCTTCATATTGAATTGTCATTTTGTAAGATTTAATAATCAAAATACTCAATTATTTTGTCTAGTTTAAAGGGTAATAAAGAGAAGACTAAAATCTCATTTTCAACTGTAGAACAGAAAAATTTTTCTCTCTAATTTGTGGTCAATAAGTACATGAAAGTACGAGACATTTACTGGTAATGTAGATGATTTAAAATGATGTTTTTCACAGAAATCATAGGTTTCTCTTCATGTTTTAAAAAAGCATACTGTGCTTATCATTCATGGAACAAATTGCTTAGTTTAAATTATCTCCAAAATTGGCATGAGTGTATGGAGTGGAGGTAAAACAAACTTTTTTTTAAAGGCATTGGGATGTTTTCATATATATCAGAAACACAAGGAGCTGCTCTGGGTCAGGCCTGTTTTCTTTAAGAAGGAAGTGTTCATGCATTTGTTAGTAGAGTGGGTGCAGTGGTGAAGTTAGATAGAGTTCTCTCATGGTGTAAAACAGTCTTATCAGCACTTGAGTCATTTTGAAAATCTGTTCTTCAGATCTGAATTACATGAAAGATTTCATTGTGGTTTTGAATAGTGCTTAAAAGAAGCAAAGTTCATTAGGGATTGAGATTGACCAGAAGTGGTTTGATGCAAGTGTATGTTTGATATTGACTATAAAATCTGAAAGCCAATTGTTGATACTAATAAAAAGGTAGCATAATTGCATCCCATAAAGTTAAAATAACTAAAGCATTACCTCAGCAGGGTATTAAAATGGTATGTCATAATTATCTCCACTAGAAATTTTTTAACATCAGATTACATTTTTATTGACTATTAAAAGATCTCAAAGATTAAATTTCCTAGGTTTTTCTCAGTTTTAAAATATGTTTATAACACTTACATTATTGGTAAGTTGGAACAGAGAGAAAGGAGATCTTTTGATTATACAGGTGTTTATTGATAACAAAGACTTTCAACAGTTAAATATCTGCATTTAATATTATTTTGTTACTGTAGTTTGTTTAGACAAGAAATTTAAAAATACATGAGTCTCAGTCAATTGTAAAGTAGGCTTTTGAGGATAGAAAATAGAAGCATGTTTTCCAGACAAAAATAACGAAGAAATTGAGTGAATAAATATGTTATTCACCATTTAACAAGAAAACTGCGATTAATAAAGCAATAGTTTAATCTCTTACCACATGGAGTTTAAATAGAAAAATACCTTAATAAACCCTCATATCCTTTCTACTTTGTAAGATAGCTGATGCTTTTCAGCATCTACTTAAAGAATTATAGTATTTTCTTCATCTGTTAGGATGAATACTAATAGAATAGATCATTGTTACAAAGCCACACTGAGACAGTGCTCTGAAGCACTGGTCTCAGTATAAGTCCATACTCTTCACTTTTATGGGTGCCTCACCACACCCACATGTGAATTGAGAGATAAGGATTAACCATTTGAGTCACCACAAATCGTTTTTCTCATTCAACCTCTTATTTAAGAGTTTCATTTTTCCATAGTTCTTTTTAATCCCTACTTATGTGTGACTTCACAATTTTTGGAAATTTTTAGTACGGAGGAAATTGTGTCCGTGCTTTTATTGTTGTATTATGCTATTTTATTGTTGTACCTGTGCTATTTTGTATAGAGGATAGCTTTATTACTGTCTTAGCTCAAAACTCACCTAGTTTTCTAGCAGTAAGTTAAGGCTGTCTTTTTTCCTTGATGACACAGAATTCACAAGAGTTTAACGGTTGTATACAGTACTGAATTTATATTAAAAAGGCACTGACAACTTTCCTTGTTATACTATTGTCTGTATCAGTGGAGGCATTGTAGGTATTTGGAGGTGCATTACATCCTATTTTATTGAATATGAATATACATCATCAACATGATAAACAATTTAAACTTTTCAGCTGCAGTAACACTAAAGAACTTCAATTTGTAACGAAAATACAACCCAAACCCCTTACCTGGCCTATAGGGACTTATGGAATGTGGACCCTGTTTGCATTCCCAGCCACATGTGTGTCCCTGGTCCCTCTACTCCCCTCTTCCTGTGTTTTAATCACTCTTAACCTTCTGGGAGTTGCTGGATCATACTAAGTTGGTTTCTGCTACTGGGTCTCTGCCTTGGCTCTTTCCTTTGCCTAAAACACTCCTTGCCCAGCTCCTACTTTGACTCATTCTTGCTTTTTCTTTAGGTCTCACTTTAAATGTCACCTTAGAAATATTTTTCTTGACCAAATGCATTTTGAGTAACTACCCTCCTCCTCAGAGTCCATCAGTCTTTAACCGCAGTGCCCTGTTTATCTACTCCAGAGGTACTTTTTAAAGTACTTCGTTATCATTTTGTAACTTGTTTATTATGTTGTATGTCACCTCCGCCACTGGAATGTCAGTCTCTTGAGGACAGGCCTCATGCCTGTTGTGTTAACTATTTTATCCTTTGTACCTAACAAGATGCTCAGTTTAACTGTGTTGAGTGAATTGCAGGTAATTAAGTTATCTACAAGTATAATTTAGCTACATTAATATTTATTTATATAATATGCTTAATTGTATGATTATGTATTTAAATCTTTTTCTTCCTAAGAATGGAAAAGTTCCACAAGGAGTGTGTGTGTGTGTGCGCGTGTGTGTGTGCACACATGTTTGAACACACTCCTATCTGCTCATTAAAGCGAATCTCCTAAACAGCTCTGTAGGCAGTACTTTGCCGCTCTGTAGCCAGTACTTGGCCAGTCTGTTATGTAAAAGTTGCCTGTCACAGGGCAAGTTCGAAAAGCCCCAAAAATAAACAAGTCTAAAAATGTGTGTTTCTAGGTAGATTCTTAAGGCAGCTGCTCAGTGTCCTAAGCTCTCCCTTTTTAAGTGTTCTTTCAGTTATCTTGACTCTATTAGAAAGAAAGCTTCCATCAGATATTCACCAGGACCAATGGTCTTTAACCCCTGCTAATCTGTCATTAGGAAGGGAAAATGCATCTGGGGCTGGGACCAGTTAATTGGGACCAGGGGCCCAGGACTTGACTGTGGTGGAAAGGGACAATTATGGCAGGAACTGAAGTTGGAACAGCACAAGGAAACAGGAGGCACAAAAACCACTCTAAAACTCAGAATTTCCTGAACCCAAAAGTTGTCAAACTATTTCTTTAAAAAGATGCAGTCATTTTGAATTTTTAACCAGTTTTTTTTCTGTTCTGTAATTTTCACAAAGAAGTCCAAGGCTGTGAGGCATGAATATAAGTAATGAAGATACATCGGCAAGGGATTTGTGAGGAAAGCTGTGATTTGCCTGGCACATAGTGTCCCTCATCATATTAATACCAGATTGTCTTTGTGTTGAAAAGCAATTATTCCAACAATTACATCTTGTTGTGCCAACAATAATACGTAGGACTTAGTTTCCTGATTTTCAGATGGGGACTTAATTTTAAATATGAGTAATCCTATTAGTAAGGTGTTCTTAATTCCAAAAGTTTTGGAAAAATTGAAGAAGCTTTAAAGCCACAGTAACATTGATTCGAGGAGCTGCTTGATTTTTCCAGCAGATAATTTGACCTTAATAACTGTTAATTTTGGCACACTGATTTTTCAAAAGCACTTAACTGCTAAGAGAAGAGGAAAAAGTTGCTTTGCCTGTACATGACACTTACATTTTTAACTTGCCTAGAGGTAATAAGGATGATTGAAAATCTATTTAGATTCTTTATTGCTATACAAAAATTTTAAGTATTTTCTAATCTTTCTCCTTGGTACAGAATCAGAGTAGCAACTAAATTTAATGTCTAATGTTAGTTATAATGTAACATTGGAAGTAGCTTATTTGGTCAGCTTAGTTTCTTTTTTTTTTTGTATGTCTGATAATTATGCTCTAAAACATAATTTCAATATGAACTTTGCAAGTGTTTTTAAAAAATATATCTTTCTGCTATAAAGTTACTTCTTAGCCAAAAGCCAAAGATAGTTGAAGAATATAGATTTGGATACATGCCATTCTTATGAAGGAAGAGAAAGAACTGAGTTTCATACACTATACAGATCATGAAAAAGTTATTAGATGTTATGAGGACTTCTAGTAAAATTAAAGATGATCATTTTTATAAGTCCTTTTTGTTTTGAAAGCTTTGAGTTGTGAGACTTGAACTGAGTAATTTCACTAGAATTTGTTACTGAACATGGTTGTTTCTGTTTCTGTTAGGCGTCTAGATGCCAACCATATTACCTCGGTCCCTGAGGACAGTTTTGAAGGACTTGTTCAGTTACGGCATCTGTGGCTGGATGACAACAGCTTGACGGAGGTGCCTGTGCACCCCCTCAGCAATCTGCCTACCCTACAGGCGCTGACCCTGGCTCTCAACAAGATCTCGAGCATCCCTGACTTTGCATTTACCAACCTTTCAAGCCTGGTAGTTCTGTAAGTATCTATCCCTTTTAATTCCATATATTTGTGTTAATTGGGGTACAAAAACAGATTTCTTCTGACAGATTATTATCAAAGCACCTCGCTGAATATGCTCCTGAATAGTTAGTGCTTTGGGAGCTGCTTTTGTACAATATTAAACAGAATAGGATAATTTTAAAAATTACTAGCTGATGATAATTGTTGAATCTCCCTAAGATAAATGACCAGTTATAATCATGAGAAGAAATTGGGTCATTTAGCACACATTTATACGGCTTTTACTTGTGTCCCAGCAGCATATTCAATGTTAAAAGAAGGGAAATCATTTCGAGGTGTCCATACAAGTTAGTCCCAGGGATATTTCGTGTTTTCCACTTGTTCAGAGAGTATGTGATGCAGCGTGTTTTTAATCTTCCAAGACATAACAAAATAGTGCTTCTTTTAAAATCTGCTGGAGATCTCACTGGTGTAAACTACACACTTCCTCCACACCGTTACCCTCATGTCCTCAGTAAGAGAGCTCATCAAATTTTTCTTCATATATTTAAGAGCTAATCAAAACTTTATTTTGATATGAATAAATATTAATCTTCCATGTATGTACCATATTTCCACTAGAGATACTTTTCTCTTTCCATGAGGTAGTCTATGTTTAGTGAGTCTGTGCAGTGTACATAGCAAGAGATAACTACCCAATGTCACTTGTTTTCTGTGGTCAACAGAAAACTGTTTAGCTGTTTAGTTGTTGATATGTTGAGCTACATCATTCCTTTACACACCAACTCAGACATATAAAACAATGATAATAGTTGCCAATGGGAGATGGAAAAGTCATTTTATACTTTTTTTCCCCCATAGGCATCTTCATAACAATAAAATTAAAAACCTGAGTCAACACTGTTTTGATGGACTAGATAACCTGGAGACCTTGTAAGTATATTCATATTTTGGGCAACTACATTGTGATATTGAAAGTATAATTTTGTACTTCATTGCAGGAAAAAAAAAAATATTGGCCTTGAGTTCAGCTCCTTATTAATTCACTTTGATACCGGACTAAATTCTTGCTATCAAATAACCTAATTGTGAATACTGATCTAAGTCCATGGCTAAAAATGGCAAAGTGTGAATTGCATATTTTCCCCCAAAGAATACACATTCAAAACAGCTCAATCTACAAAGATTTATACCTTTCCAGAAATGTTGGTTTTGTTAAATGTATGACAGTTTTGGAAGTTAGAAACTTCTAAAATGAATTCTGGGTAGTTTTATTTTTTCCATGATCTCAGTTGCCTTCTAATTGTGAACACTGGGTTTGAATACTATATCTGCTTTTACATGTAACAAATGAAGATTTTATATTCTGCTATGATACTTTTGTTGTTGTTTCCACGAGCGAAAGTGTTTGAGACCTCTGGCTGTTTCAACTGTACATTGCACCACTATATAAGTAAAAGGCATTGTGTAGCTGTATATAATTGAGAATAGGATCTTTATTTTTGTTCTTTTAGCCTATATTAGTTGCCTTTATTGCCTTTATTCAAAGATAATGTAATTTTTGCTGCTGTGATGAGTAAATGATTCAGAGAAGGTCCCAGTTACATGGGTGAGTAAAACCTGATTGGAATGCTCAGGGTTTGTAGTATTTTATTTGACTGAATTTTCTGGTTAACTGTCAATTAATGAGAAGACTTAAAATCTTTTAGGACTACATTAATTCACTTTTCTATCTAAATTAGAGGATAGGAAACATTAATGGATATATGAAAGTTGAAAATCTCGTAGAAGATAGTTCCAAACTCAGATCTCCTTTGCTAAGTGTGTGAGTTCTAGTGTTATAAATAAAAGATTGAATAGATTTCCTAATCCTAAGCTGTGTACACTATTTCAATTATGTTAAAATTAAACCTCTTCCCAGTTAAATTCTTATTTGCCATTTTTTCTTCTATGTTACAAAAAGGAAAAGGAAAACTATAGGTCTCAGAGGAGCTGAGCTTTTAATTTTATTTTACTTTCATTCTGAAATCAATCATGCTAATCATATGCCAGTGTGCTCTTTATGTTAAAAGAAATTAAACTTTAAACACTCTCAGAACTAAGACTTTTCAGTACAGATCACTATGGCTTGTCTTTCTCCTAACTAATATAAAATTACCAATAATTCATAACCTGTATGAGGACAACAGTTGTGTGAATCTACCCTGGTCCTTCTGATTATTATTATTTTTTTTTTTATTTTTTTGAGACGGAGTCTTGCTGTGTCACCAGGCTGGAGTGCAGTGGCATGATCTTGGCTCACTGCAACCTCTGTCTCCCAGGTTCAAGAGATTCTCCTGTCTCAGCTTCCTGAGTAGCTGGCACTACAGGCATGCGCCACCACGCCCTGCTAATTGTGGTATTTTTAGTAGAGATGGGGTTTCACCACGTTGGCCAGGATGGTCTCGATCTCTTGACCTCAAGATCTGCCCACCTCAGCCTCCCAAAGTGCTGGGATTACAGGCATGAACCACTGTGCCCGGCCTCCTTGTGATTATTTTTATCTCAGGTCATCACGCTGATGGTGGAACTGAGGTCAGCTGCTCTTATACCAGAATTTCAGGAAGCCACTGTGAACTCCAAATGGAAACCTCAGTTTCACACTGTCATTTACAAATGGATATTCAATGAATTATATTCTAGAATGAATTTTCAAAGAAATGCCATTCAGATGATTTATGTATTTAATGCATCAGTAATACATGATTTTGAGAATTCTTTGAACTGTAAGTTTGTTGACCTAAAAACATCATGGAAGAAGAATGATTTCTCTCTATTCAGTATTGTAAGAAAAGGTGTAAATTCAGTTAAACTCCTACATGGTTTTGAATGACGATATGGTTGATAAAGAAAGATTACCATACAGAGGATATGATTTTAAAAAAGTATGTCTGTAACAAAATGCCTTATGAATTATGACCACTATTTAATATTTTGATATATTTTCACCCATTTTTTTCTAGAGACTTGAATTATAATAACTTGGGGGAATTTCCTCAGGCTATTAAAGCCCTTCCTAGCCTAAAAGAGCTGTGAGTATTGCTTCATTCTCTTTATGTCTTCATATCCCTGAAACTCACCATTTAATGTTCCATCAATGAGATTTTAGAACATCTTGTTCCATTACGTATAACCATAATACATGCACACAAACACACAAATAATCATAAAGTTGGATTGTGTTCGATGACAGAGACAATTTTGAGTATAGATTGCTGTATAGGGTTAGATGCTGATAAAACAAGAAGGCCTGATATACAGTGTCTGCCTTTAAGGAGCTTGTAGTCTTAGTCTTACTGGGGAAACTGATCATGTTAAGACAGACAGCTGTTTCTAGGTAGAAATAAATGCTGAATGTATAGGATAAATAAATCATTCCGGAAGAATACCTAATTGAAGTTTGGAGTTACTGCAGAAAGCATCACCAAAATGACTGGACTTGAAAGAATAAAAATATTTAAACACAGGAATGAGGGAGCATTTTTGTTTTTATTTCTTTTTGTTTGTTTGTATGTTTTGAGACAGGGTCTCACTCTGTCACCCAGGCTGGAGTGTCACGGTGCAGTGGCATGATCACAGCTCACTGCAGCCTTGACCTCCCAGGCTCAGGTGATCCCCCCAACTTAGCTTCCTGAGTAGCTGGGACTGTAGGCATGCACCACCACGCCCAGCTAATTTTTAAATTTTTTCTAGAGATAGGGTTTCATCATGTTGCCCATGCTGGTCTCAAACTCCTGGGCTCAAGTGATCCCCTCAGAATGCTGGGATTACAGGCATGAACCACTGTGCCCTGCCTGAGGGAACATTTTGGACGTCGGGTTTGTCATGGGTAGAGTTAGTGACTGTATATGGCACAACAGGGACTGTGTGTCATGAGCTAGTTGATGGTTAACATTCTAAGATGCATTGCCAAGAGGGTAAATACAGGCTACAGTGAGAGAGATTTTGAGGTTAGAACACCTGTTTCTCATGGTCTAAAGCTTTTTTTTATGATGAAGCAACAGATAAATGCATATGAGGGATCTGATAGATACCAAGCTAAGCAGTGGGTTAAAAAAGAATTAGGTATGATACCGTAAAAGATAAAATAAAATTAAAATTTGAGATTTCCTATGCTTTTGAAAATTTTCATGTAGTCTTTATCAGTTGTATTTTATATAATGCTGAACAGCAGTAGATACTTGGGTTTTATTTTGCAAGAGGATAATGCATTTCAAAATACTTTTCTCCTATCTTTCTAGAGGATTTCATAGTAATTCTATTTCTGTTATCCCTGATGGAGCATTTGATGGTAATCCACTGTTAAGAACTATGTAAGTATTTTTGAAAGTTTCTTTTAATGTATAATTATGTGAAGCTGTGTCCGTACAATGCCAAACACCCTGATAAAGAATGGAAAGTCAGGCTTTTAGATATATGTACATTGTGAACATAGATTTAATATTAGAGTGCTTGTGAACATATGAAAATTTTACTTTTTTTGGATATTTTCACAGACATTTGTATGATAATCCTCTGTCTTTTGTGGGGAACTCAGCATTTCACAATTTATCTGATCTTCATTCCCTGTAAGTATGTGAATTTAAAAACAAACCTGGATATTTATACAGTTGTTTTAGTGGAAAACAAGAATTTATTACTGGAACTCCAGAAAACAAAATCTTTAAATTTTTTTTCTCCCTTGGGCAGAATTTATAATTGTTCTTATTTTTGTGAATACTTGGCCAAATTATCACACTTTCAAGTACATTCAAGAGATGAAACTAGTTTTATTTTTAGTTATAGTTGCACTGTAATTTTAAACTGTTTAAAACATAAAATATGAAAAAAAATTTAAAAATTACTTTGTCTTTCTCCATTTCTTCAAGAGTCATTCGTGGTGCAAGCATGGTGCAGCAGTTCCCCAATCTTACAGGAACTGCCCACCTGGAAAGTCTGTAAGTAAGGCCCTTTGAAGAGGGGTTGTATAAAGATAACACTGCTGGACTGCCAGCAGGGTGCCAGGGTCTTTTAGTGACAGTGATGGGTTTATGTTGATTCCTCCAGTTTCCCTTTGTATATATCATGCATGGAGAAGAATATATTGGGTTTGGGGTCAGTGAGCTTAGGCAGAGTAGAGCCGATTATGTGGATAAGATCTGAAAAGTTCACAGAAAATACAAGGCATTAACAAAGTGCCAAATTAGAAGCAGTGCTTTCAGAATTTAGAAGTGGGAGCAATCGATGTAGACTACTTCACGGAGGAGGTAGAAGGTTTGAATACTGTCAGGTTTCCCAGAGCTGAGTCTTTTATTTAAGACAGGATTAGTAAAACTGGAAATACCAAAAGTATTCTCAGAGATAGCATATAGATGAGCAAATATAGCTAGAATTGCATGTTTATAATAGGATGGGGGTGGTATGGAGAAACTGGAGAATTGTTTGGTATTAGACTTTGAAATGACAAGCCTTGAACGTTGCACATTTGGTTGTGGCAGTTTCCCAGTGAGTGGTCTGTGCATGAGTTTACAGGTGCACTGAAGATCTTGATGACCTCAGCCCTCCAGACAGTCACATGGGGCCTGAGGCAGCTAGGGCCTCTAGCCACAGGAGTCTTAACTGCAGCGTGCCATTTAAATGTTACAATGGTCACACGTGACAGTATATTTTTTAAAAAAGAACTTGGGAAGCACTGAGGTAAGGAGTTTAAACTTGACTCTTAAGGCAGTTGGAGGTGTTGAGAATATTTGAGGAGGTAATGTGAGGAGGGTAAGGAGAAAGAGACTAGAGATGGGGAGAACAGTGAGGCGGCTGTGGGAATAGTCCACCTGACCAGATGAACACATTGAATTATGAGAGCTCCAGGTCTTTAATCCATCACTGGATTTGCACTAGGACAAATAGCATGGTCTGTCTGAGATTTCTCCATCCCTCTCTGCCTCACTTCACTTTTTCTGAAAGAATTAGATGCTAGAAGCACAACAGAGGAAGAAATAACAGGAACTGGTGATAGACTACAGAAGGGAGGGGAATAAGAGAACATTTTCGAATGCTGAGCCAGTCTGACTGAAAGAAAAGACAGAAACAAGATTTGGGGGCGGAATGCAAGTTGGTTTCAAAGGTCTTGGGTGTAAGAAGGTGACAACTTGCAATTAACTGTGATCAGACTGTGTGACTGTAGATTAGTGTTTTCCTCCTGGTCCATGTGGGAAATCAAGCCCAGTATCAACATCTAATGTCACAAGTGTTTTTGAGTTACTGTGAAGATGATATCAGAATTGGGGTTCAGTTCACCTTCCTGCATGTCTAACTTTATGGAATAATTAGGCCATGGGATGTATAGAATCTAGTCCGTATGTAAATATGTGAGCACTTTTTTTTAATTATTTTTCTATATGGGAACAAATTTTGCTTACTATCTTGAGTTGAATTATTTCTTACATGAATAATGTTTTTCCACAGGACTTTGACAGGTACAAAGATAAGCAGCATACCTAATAATTTGTGTCAAGAACAAAAGATGCTTAGGACTTTGTAAGTTGGATTCTTCTTCCCTTCCTCTCATACCTTTTGTTTATATATTCACACATGTTCAATTTTATTTTAAGGATCTACTTTCATAAGGTGGTTTTGAGGTATAATTACTTCTTAGTTGTTGTAAAGGAGCAGATATTTGAGTCATCTCCAGGGTGGGTAATGCGCATTTGAATTAGGTTTTAGGGTTTTGAATATATCATATACTTGTGACTTTATTTTGAACAAAGTAAAACCAAGATAGGTTCTTTCTTCATTTCTTCTCATCCTGCTCTTTGTCTTTATTCTAGTTTCTCCAGGGGTAGCTCTCCTCATAGTCTCCTCCTTTCATCTGCAACCTAAGCAGAGCCTAACTCTTTATTCAGTCTGGAATGAACTAAAGCATGTCCCTTTCTAAAAACTTTAGGCTGACCTAGAAACTAAAAGTAAATAAAGGATGTAAAAATGTCTCCAGAATAAACAATTAACTTATTAAGTTGTTAATAAGTATTCAGTGGTGGGAGATAGTAACAAAATAAATGACTGGTTGATTAAGCCAGTAAAGTCACGCATCCACTTAACAATAGGAATACATTCTAAGAAATGTGTCATGGGGCAATTTTGTCATTGTGCGAAAATCACAGAGTATGCTTACACAAACCTCGGTGGTTTCTTCTACGCACCTGTGCTATATGATATAATCTGTTACTCCTAGCCTACAAACCTGTACAGCATAATACTGTACTGAATACTACAGGCAATTGTAACATAATAGTAAATATTTGTATATCTAAACATAGAAAAGTTGGAGCAGAAATATGGCATTATACTCTTATGGGACCATAACATTGTATATGGTGTCTGTCATTGACCAAAACTGTTATTTGGGTCATGACTATAATTTAGTGATGCAGTGGTGTATCAAACTTAAACATAATGATCACTGTTGAGGAAAAACTGCAGTGGGACTGAAAGTTAAGTAGTTCTGGTGTTTGATGTAATATAACTGTTTTTTAAAATGTTGATAGGCATACCATTTCTCTTAGAGCTTTTCAATAAAAGAATATATAAGTTATTTATGGGATAACCAATATTGAAAAAATACAAATTTTTAAACTGTATAAATATAAATTTAAAAAAATGTAGCTTTACCACTTAAATTTTATGTATTTTGTATATTTTTCTATATTTACATATTTAATTTTACATATTTATGTTATGTGCTTATATATATACTTTATAGAAATATATTTTTACATATTTTATAGTGTCTGTGCTCAACAATATATTCTTGAACTTTATCAATCTTAGGCTTATTGTATCACTGAGGTATTTGAGAAGCTGACAAGTCTTAGGAAAAAAATAATTGTTTTTCTTATTCAGGCATATCTCTTTTACTTATCTTATCTCTGCTTTCAATGCTTCTGAGTACCACTCTTTTAATATAATATTCTGATAACATAGCATTAATTTGTTAATTTCCATTGTTTCAAGGGACTTGTCTTACAACAATATAAGAGACCTTCCAAGTTTTAATGGTTGCCATGCTCTGGAAGAAATGTGAGTTGGTCTTTGACTTACTCCTTTTGCTGTGGTATATTGTTAAATTTGTTGAGCATTTCGTATTTTTAATAGATGGCTTTAAGAGTAAGAAATTAGAAATTCCTGTAATCAGATGTTCCCATAAATAACACGTCAAATTGAACCAGATGTGTTCATGCAACCAGCATATATTAGGCACTTACCTATCAGGCATCCCATGAAACACTATGCGGGAAAAGTTGGAAGTTGGCGTATATTTAAAAGAAATAGAAAACGAAAACTTGTCCAGCTATTGAGGGAAACCAGACATGAGTGCCAGTTCCCATCATGTCCTGTGTTGCACAGCTCTGGTGGAAGTTGGTTGGGAGATGGGAAGAGGGAGGCATTAATTCTCCCATTTTCACTCTATGTAGTCCTGTAACTTTATTCCTATACAGTATTTGTCATAGTTGTGTTGTCTTGGTTCCTTTTCTCCCTGCATCATGTTCCTTCTCTTATGCCTGAGTGGGGTTGATGGGGGAATTTAGATAGCATACCAGTTAATTCTCAGTATAATATGGGATGAAATACCAATTAGTCTCTTTCATTTTATAGATGAGAAAAGGGCAATTCTCTTTCAACAAGATCGCTGTTACATAAGAATAGTTATTTAAATTTAGAAAAAACTCAAATAAGAAATGTTGTAATGCTGTTTTTCAAAATAGAAAGTAACTTTTTTCTTTCTCTTTATCCCTTTCTCTTTCCTCCTCCTCCTGCTCTCTTCTTTGTATTTGTCTTCGTCTTCTTTCTTCTTCTTTTTTTATTTAGTTCTTTACAGCGTAATCAGATCTACCAAATAAAGGAAGGCACCTTTCAAGGCCTGATATCTCTAAGGATTCTGTAAGTTTGTCTACGATTATTAAAGATAATAAATTTTTTCCAAACTATGTTAATATGTTGTTATGATTTCCATGTTACTAGAAATACTTAAAGATATAATTTTAATTTCAGCCTGAACAACATGGTGAAACTCCATCTCTACTAAATACAAAAAAATTAGCCGGGCATGATGGTGCATGCCTGTAATCCCAGCTACTCGGGAGGCTGAGGCAGGAGAATCGCTTGAACCCTAGAGGTGGAGATTGCAGTGAGCTGAGATTGCGCCATTGCACTCCAGCCTGGACAAGAAGAGTGAAACTCCGTCTCAAAAAAAAAAAAAAAAAAAGATGTAATTTGTGTTCAATAAATATTATTTTTAGACTTTACCTAAAATATTATTTTAGACATTGCAAGATTTTTAGACTTGCAACTTTATAAATAATCTTTCAATATTTTTTACTTTAGCTAATTGTACATTGGCAAGTAGAAAAATGTATAATGTGTATAACTGAGGCAATGTAGCTTGTTTGTTTTCAAGTTATAATAGTGAGGTTTGCCAATTCATTAGGGCAAGTGTAGGCAGACTACAGCCCGTGAGCCAAATCCAGCCTGCTTCCTGGTTTATCAATTAAGTTTAATTGAACACTGCCAGGCCTTTATTATTAAAGTGCTGTCTAAAGCTGCTCTCACCCCACTATAGCAGAATTGAGCAGTTGCAGCAGAAAGTATATGACCCACAAAGGTGAAAATATTTACTATCTGGCCCTCTACAGAAGAAGTTTGCTGGCCCCTGCACTGGAGTATCTATCATGACAAATAGAGTTCATAAGCCACAGAAGCACTTATTTAAAAAAATCATTTGTATTTGACTACATATTTGTTCCAGGTACTCTCATAAGCACTTGGGAATATAGAGGTGACTGAGACAAACCTTGCCACTCACTATCTTCCTAGAACTTTAGCACAGAAACATAGTACATTAAATTAGTGAACATTTTTCTTTTCTTTTTTTTTTGAGACAGGGTCTCTCACTCTGTCACTCAGGTTAGAATGCACTGGTGTAATCACAGCTCACTGCAGGCTCCAATGCCTGAGCTCAAACAATCCTCCTGCCTCAATCTCCTGAATAGCTGAGGGACTATAGGTGCACACCACAATCTCCACCTAATTTTTTTCTTCTTCTTTTTTTTTTTTTTTGGTAGAGATGGGGGTCTCCCTATGTTGCCCAGGCTTGTCTCAAACTCCTAGGCTCAAGTGATCCACCCACCTTGGCCTCCCAAAGTGTTTGGATTATAGGTGTGAGCTACCTTGCCCAGCACAACATTTTTCTATTATAGAAGAAGTTTGAAAAATTGATAGTGAAGTGAAATTACATATATCGAATACAGTTTTTTAGTATATCCCCTTTAAGAAATATGACATGCACTCTACTAGAAACTATTTAATTGGTAATTGGGTTGCTGGATCATCTCAAGTTGTGGACTAACTTTCTGTAAGGCTGGGCAGTCATAGGGAAGAAGACTTGCTCCTAGTTGCCATCACTTTTAGAAACTGGTAAGTGACAATAAGAAGCTGGTCTTTTGGTGATTTGGAACCAAGTGTGTTGAGTTTCCTTGTTATCTAGGAAATGTGTCTCGGAATGAATTTACTCAATGTTTAAATTTCCTTTAAGGTTCAGTGTGTGTTTGTAGATTATTTCTGTTTTATTAATTCTATAATATCAGAATTTCTCAGGGTGTGTTCCTGAATACGGAGCTGGCTCTACTGTTGATGCAATTTTTATTTCCTGCTTAGGAAAAGAAGGGTATCTGCAGCCCTCCTGGAATGCTCTTGTTTGCATATTGATTGTTTGTCTTTTCTCGGGGCCTTATCACTAACCTTTGAGAAGGCAAATAATATGAAGTCTGTTTTTATTTTCAGCTTTTTCAGAAACTGGGCTTTTCCTCACTGAGTTAGTAGTACCAAAGGTTATATCATATCATTTATATTTTTGAATTGGTATCAGAATGATAAAGTGGGAAAATTCACAACTGTTTTGAAACAGATGCAAGCTAGAATTACTGCTGTACAGAACATATTCCAAGAAATAGATTGTTGTGAAGGAGAGGCTTTCAACATAAACATGAAAAAATATTGCTGGGCGAGATTGAAGATCTATGTTATCTTATCAGCGATATTGTGTTACTACCTCTAATTCTAAAGTGTAGTCTAAGTAAGTGGCATTTTGAGTGTTTATTTGAAAGATTAACATGTTACTCTTATAATTGCAGAGATCTGAGTAGAAACCTGATACATGAAATTCACAGTAGAGCTTTTGCCACTCTTGGGCCAATAACTAACCTGTAAGTAGATGATTATGCAGTAATGTCATGAAAGTAGTAACTAGTGCTATAGAAACATCCGTTTTAACATTGTGGAATCAAAACATTTTTCCGTTTAGTTATTCCCTTGTATAAATGCTAAGCTGTATTTATAGTAAAGTCTTCTTAAATGGCAAGATACATGCTAGAACTATAATTTTAGCACCCCCACTTGATCTTAGGGATGTAATATTTATGATGTTAATACATATACAGATGTTTTTATGTGATTTATATATTGGGCATTAACTTGAAGTCTCATTCATATTTTAGAGATGTAAGTTTCAATGAATTAACTTCCTTTCCTACGGAAGGCCTGAATGGGCTAAATCAGCTGAAACTTGTGGGCAACTTCAAGCTGAAAGAAGCCTTAGCAGCAAAAGACTTTGTTAACCTCAGGTGTGTTTTTGCTTATTTTTCTTTTTTGTTGAAGTTATGGTAGGCTCCAGAATTACAGAGTGTCCTGGTTTTTTGCTGTGGTTCTCAGATTTTCTGATAGGCTATAATTTAAGGGTGTTTTCTACCTCAATCTTTGCAAATTTGGTGAAAAATAGAACATGAATATTATTCCATAGTCTTTAAGAACGTGAACTGGAGCCCTTGATGTCCTCAAAGAGATAATACAGCTATTCACCAGGATGGTTTTTTAATACAGTGGACTTTTCATTAGCAATAAGATGGCAGAAACCATGTAAATGTGAGCCTGCAGAAAACAATGCTATAATACTTCATGAAGATTTTAGAGTTATGGGGGACTGCATTAAATATAATAGAGAATATTGTTATGAGGCCGAACGTGGTGGCTCGCACCTGTAATCCCAGCACTTTGGGGAAGGCCAAGGTGGGCGGATCACTTGACACCAGGAGTTCAAGACCAGCGTGGGCAACATGCTGAGACCCTGTCTCTACAAAAAATACAAAAGTTAGCCGGATGTGGTGGCACGTGCCTGTAGTCCCAGCTACTTGGGAGGCTGAAATGGGAGGATCACTTCAGCCTGGGAGTTCTAGGCTGCACTGAGCTGTGATTGTGCCATTACACTATAGCCTGGGTGACAGAGCAAGAAGCTGTCTCTAAAAAAAGAGAGATAATATTATTGTTGGAGAAGAGAATAAATATTTTCATTACATTTATTTAATCAAGTAAATGTATTTAATGGTATAAAGTCACAAAAGACCTGGGGCATTAATTTTAAGTGAAACTATCAGTTTCATATGATAAATTGAGCATAGTTAATACATTTATAAAAGGAGTCATAAGATATTACTTTAAATTGCAGTACTGCTGTTAAATTTTAAACAGTTTGATTTACATCCAACTGTTAAGAGAGATCTTATAGAAAGGGAGAAAGTCTCGGTGTCATCTGATACCAGAGCTGTTTTCACAGATGAGGAAACTGAGGCCCAGAGAGGATGAATGACCAGCCTAAAGCACATGACAGATCTTTCTGACTTCTTGGCTGAGGTTTTCAAAGTTTAAAATACTTTTACAAAACAAAACCGTGTCTGTGGAGTTGCTGTTCAGTGTAGATTTTACAACTTTTTTTCCAGGTCTTTATCAGTACCATATGCTTATCAGTGCTGTGCATTTTGGGGTTGTGACTCTTATGCAAATTTAAACACAGAAGATAACAGCCTCCAGGACCACAGTGTGGCACAGGAGAAAGGCAAGTGCATGAGTTTTAAAAAATAGAACACTCCTTTAAGGCATTGATTAAAGTTTATAATTACTTTGTGAATGATCAATAGGAAATCTGTGAGAAAAATGGCATTCTCTGGCCAGGCGTGATGGCTCATGCCTGTAATCTCAGCACTTAGGGAGGCCAAGGTGGGAGGGTCATTTGAGGCTAAGAGTTTGAGACCAGCCTGGGCAACAAAGTGAGACTCTCTCTATATAAAAAATTTTAAAACTAGCTGAGTGTAGTGGCATGTGCCTGTGTTCCCCACTACTTGGGAGACTGAGGTGGGAGAATCCCTTGAGCAGAGCTCAGGAGTTCAAGGTTGCAGTGAGCTATGATTGTGCCAGTGCGTTCCAGACTGGGCAACAGAGCAAGACCTTGTCTCTAAAAAAAACCAAAACCAAAAAAACAATGGCATTCACTATGCTACCAGCATCTTTAATGGTGTTATTGAGCCTTCTATAAGGAGAACTCACTTATATACAGAGAAAATTGCAGGAAAATATGGTTCTTTTGAGTTGCATAAGGTTTTAATTAAACATGCTTTGTGTTATATGTTCAGGTACTGCTGATGCAGCAAATGTCACAAGCACTGTTGAAAATGAAGAACATAGTCAAATAATTATCCATTGTACACCTTCAACAGGTATGCCCGGCCTATTTTTTCACAGTTACTCATGTTAAACAAACATTAGGCAAATATATCTAAATATGCTGGGTATAGATGTGATTTCTGTAATAGGGATGATACTAGAGGATCCCGTGAGGCCTTCTGATTTGTGCTTTATGTACCAACCAGCAGCTTAGGAATCTTTTGCAGAATCTCAGGCCCAGACCTACTGAATCAGAATCTGCATGTTAACAAGTTCCCCCAGGTGAAGGTTGTACACGTTAGAATTTCACAGGCACTTTCTTAATGCTCCTTTAACTCTGGGACTAATTCTGTAAGTTAGTAGTCTGTGAAGATTGTATGTGTGTGCTTAATGTAGCCTTGCCTTTCCTTATTTCCCCTCATTTACTTCATTAAACTTTGTAGTCTTGGGAAAGTTATTAAACTGACACCACATATTTGGTCATGATTGTCATAGTCTGCCTAATCTACTAGAGAAGATGTATTTATAATTTTACTGTAAAAGGAAGGCTTAAATATTTTAGTTAAATTGTGTGCTACAAAGTAGATTCCTTTGTTGGTATAATATCACAGGATAATCTGGACATTAATTTTATGACTCGGAATTGTAAGTATTATGGATTCACTAGTGATTGCTGCTGAATTGTGAGCTTCTTAAGAGGCTGCGTATGTATTTTATGAATACTTTCTTTTGTAGAGAATAAGCTCTAAGTTACTAGATAAGCGAATGCAATTGGCAAGAATCATCTAAGTTTATGTAATTTATTTTATTGTGTGTTAGTGTCTATATTAATTTTTAGAGGTTGGGGGGCAGCTTGCTTACTTGTCTCACTGGAGTTCATGTGCCAGAGAATGTACATAAAGAACTGATGATCCAATGAGAAGGGAACAGGTTTATTAAAGCGGGGGCTGGACTTCAACATGCAGCATTTCCATTTCTTCCACCCCAAATGTAAACTTGGAGATTGGCCAGGAGGAAAGCTGGTCTGAGCTCATCTCCTTGGGCTGCCATGGGGATGAAATGCAGGCCTGCCTCCCCCTACTCAGTTGTAGTAACACACAGACACCGGTGTGCTTGCTGCAGAAACAGGAAGTGGAGGAGAGCTGGGATCCTTCTGTTAGCACCAGAGGAGGCAGCAGGCTTCCAAAGACAGGGACTGGGTGGAGGCTGCTTCCCAGGCTTTTTTGGAAAAGTAACCTTTCTCACCCATAAAAGGGTTCTCAAAAGGTGTCCTATTCTGTCAGGTAGATGAGCTACCCCTCCTTCCATGAAGGATAAGTTTAGATAACAGAGATAAAGGTGATAACGAGCTTTCTCTTAGCACTTCCTGAAGGGGGAATAAAAAGGAAATTTAAAATAAGAGTTTTTTGCATTATTTGGAAGTCAGATAAATGGTTCAGAATTGCTTTTGAGGTCTGTGAATATCTTAACAATTTAAAAAATTTTATTGGATATATCATTTTCATGACAGTTCATAAAACATGTTTTTTAGACAATTGTAATACATAGTTTTCATGTGTTTCATAGTCAAAATCTTATTTTTCTTTTCTAATTTTTCAGTAAAACAGTTGTAATTTGTGTCATAACTAGCATGTCAAAGTCGGTTACTGGAACATAGAGTTCAGCGACTGAATGAGTTCTTGCAATGCTAGTTTGTATTATGTAGGATTTTATTGTACATAGCTTTGTATGAATAGTTAACATCACCGAGGTGTAGTCCTAGCTATATTATCTTACTGAATGGCCTTTGTCAGATCAAATGCTTTGAAATATCAGTTTCTCTGGATGAAAAATGGGGATAATTATACTATCTTAACCTGCTTCATCTGGTTGCTTTTGAAAGTCATGAGAAAATATATAAAAAATAAGTGTAGATACGTACATATACATACATGATTATAAAGTATATTGGGGCTAGAAAGGAAGAAGAAAAGGGAGCTAATATTTATTGAAGTCTAACCATATATCCAGCATCCTGCTTAGTTCCTTTTGTGTATAATTTTACTTAAGCTGCACAACTGTATGAAACAGGCATTATTATCCACAAGTGAGAAAATGAATACAGGTTAAAATTTATACAATTTTAAGTTGCTTTCTTAAGGTAAAAGTAGCAAGTTATGAACCATCTCATTCCAGACCCTCAGTCTATCAAATACCTCTTATGCCCTAGATATTGTGCTATGTAAATTAGCTTAGATGCAAGAAAAAATGAAAAATTTCATCTAAATATCACTCTTTTTTTTTTTTTTTTGAGACGGCGTCTTGCTCTGTCACCCAGGCTGGAGTGCAGTGGCGCGATCTCGGCTCACTGCAAGCTCCGCCTCCCGGGTTCACGCCATTCTCCTGCCTCAGCCTCTCCGAGTAGCTGGGACTACAGGCGCCTGCCACCACGCCCGGCTAATTTTTTGTATTTTTAGTAGAGACGGAGTTTCACCGTGGTCTCGATCTCCTGAACTCGTGATCTGCCCACCTCGGCCTCCCAAAGTCCTGGGATTACAAGCGTGAGCCACTGCACCCGGCCTTAAATATCATTCTTTATCAAATATTTAATAAAAGAAATATTTTATTTATAGCTTTGTCAAATATTTAATAAAAGAAATTAAAGTCAGTTTATTTTTAAAACAGCCTGGTCCATGACCAAAATATCTTAGAACTAGTAATCAGTTCAGTTTTGTTCAAGTGGAGAGGAGATTTAGTCTATATCATTAGTTTTTCTATCAAGCCATATCATTTTCTAAATTGTTTTCTAAGTCGTCTTTTATTTCTCTCTCTCTCTGTGTGTTTTGTTTTAGGTGCTTTTAAGCCCTGTGAATATTTACTGGGAAGCTGGATGATTCGTCTTACTGTGTGGTTCATTTTCTTGGTTGCATTATTTTTCAACCTGCTTGTTATTTTAACAACATTTGCATCTTGTACATCACTGCCTTCGTCCAAATTGTTTATAGGCTTGATTTCTGTGTCTAACTTATTCATGGGACTCTATACTGGCATCCTAACTTTTCTTGATGCTGTGTCCTGGGGCAGATTTGCTGAATTTGGCATTTGGTGGGAAACTGGCAGTGGCTGCAAAGTAGCTGGGTTTTTTGCAGTTTTCTCCTCAGAAAGTGCCATATTTTTATTAATGCTAGCAACTGTCGAAAGAAGCTTATCTGCAAAAGATATAGTGAAAAATGGGAAGAGCAATCATCTCAGACAGTTCCGGGTTGCTGCCCTGTTGGCTTTCCTAGGTGCTACAGTAGCAGGCTGTTTTCCCCTTTTCCATAGAGGGGAATATTCTGCATCACCCCTTTGTTTGCCATTTCCTACAGGTGAAACGCCATCATTAGGATTCACTGTAACGTTAGTGCTATTAAACTCACTAGCATTTTTGTTAATGGCCATTATCTACACTAAGCTATACTGCAACTTGGAAAAAGAGGACCTCTCAGAAAACTCACAATCTAGCATGATTAAGCATGTCGCTTGGCTAATCTTCACCAATTGCATCTTTTTCTGCCCTGTGGCATTTTTTTCATTTGCACCATTGATCACTGCAATCTCTATCAGCCCCGAAATAATGAAGTCTGTTACTCTGATATTTTTTCCATTGCCCGCTTGCCTGAATCCAGTCCTGTATGTTTTCTTCAACCCAAAGTTTAAAGAAGACTGGAAATTACTGAAGCGACGTGTTACCAAGAAAAATGGATCAGTTTCAGTTTCCATCAGTAGCCAAGGTGGTTGTCTGGAACAGGATTTCTACTACGATTGTGGCATGTACTCACATTTGCAGGGCAACCTGACTGTTTGCGACTGCTGCGAATCGTTTCTTTTAACAAAGCCAGTATCATGCAAACACTTGATAAAATCACACAGCTGTCCTGCATTGGCAGTGGCTTCTTGCCAAAGACCGGAGGGCTATTGGTCCGACTGTGGCACACAGTCAGCCCACTCTGATTATGCAGATGAAGAAGATTCCTTTGTCTCAGACAGTTCTGACCAGGTGCAGGCCTGTGGACGAGCCTGCTTCTACCAGAGTAGAGGATTCCCTCTGGTGCGCTATGCTTACAATCTACCAAGAGTTAAAGACTGAACTACTGTGTGTGCAACTGTTTCCCCCATCAACCAAAATCAGTGTTTATAGAGTGAACCCTATTCTGATCTTTCATCTGGGAAGCACTTCTGTAATCACTGCCTGGTGTCACTTAGAAGAAGGAGAGGTGGCAGTTTATTTCTCAAACCAGTCATTTTCAAAGAACAGGTGCCTAAATTATAAATTGGTGAAAAATGCTATGTCCAAGCAATGTATGGTCTGTTTGAAACAAATATATGACTTGAAAAGGATCTTAGGTGTAGTATAGCAATATAATGTTCGGTTTTTCTGATCCATAAGAAGCAAATTTATACCTATTTGTGTATTAAGCACAAGATAAAGAACAGCTGTTAATATTTTTTAAAAATCTATTTTAAAATGTGATTTTCTATAACTGAAGAAAATATCTTGCTAATTTTACCTAATGTTTCATCCTTAATCTCAGGACAACTTACTGCAGGGCCAAAAAAGGGACTGTCCCAGCTAGAACTGTGAGAGTATACATAGGCATTACTTTATTATGTTTTCACTTGCCATCCTTGACATAAGAGAACTATAAATTTTGTTTAAGCAATTTATAAATCTAAAACCTGAAGATGTTTTTAAAACAATATTAACAGCTGTTAGGTTAAAAAAAATAGCTGGACATTTGTTTTCAGTCATTATACATTGCTTTGGTCCAATCAGTAATTTTTTCTTAAGTGTTGTGCGATTACACTACTAGAAAAAAGTAAAAGGCTAATTGCTGTGTGGGTTTAGTCGATTTGGCTAAACTACTAACTAATGTGAGGGTTTAATAGTATCTGAGGGATTTGGTGGCTCCATTTAATGTTCTCATTAATGAATACTTCCTAATATCATTGGCTCTACTAATATTTTCTAATTTGTTGATATGTCACCTAGCAATAGTTTGGATTATATAGAAAGTAAACTGTGGTCAATACTTGCATTTAATTAGACGAAACAGGGAGTAATTATGACACGAAGTACTTATGTTTATTTCTTAGTGAGCTGGATTATCTTGAACCTGTGCTATTAAATGGAAACTTCCATACATCTTCCCCATACTGTTTTTTACAAAAGAGCCTATTCGATAGCTCAGAGGTTGAACTCTGGTTAAACAAGATAATATGTTATTAATAAAAATAGAAGAAGAAAGAATAAAGCTTAGTCCTGTGTCTTTAAAAATTAAAAATTTTACTTGATTCCCATCTATGGGCTTTAGACCTATTACTGGGTGGAGTCTTAAAGTTATAATTGTTCAATATGTTTTTTGAACAGTGTGCTAAATCAATAGCAAACCCACTGCCATATTAGTTATTCTGAATATACTAAAAAAAATCCAGCTAGATTGCAGTTTAATAATTAAACTGTACATACTGTGCATATAATGAATTTTTATCTTATGTAAATTATTTTTAGAACACAAGTTGGGAAATGTGGCTTCTGTTCATTTTGTTTAATTAAAGCTACCTCCTAAACTATAGTGGCTGCCAGTAGCAGACTGTTAAATTGTGGTTTATATACTTTTTGCATTGTAAATAGTCTTTGTTGTACATTGTCAGTGTAATAAAAACAGAATCTTTGTATATCAAAATCATGTAGTTTGTATAAAATGTGGGAAGGATTTATTTACAGTGTGTTGTAATTTTGTAAGGCCAACTATTTACAAGTTTTAAAAATTGCTATCATGTATATTTACACATCTGATAAATATTAAATCATAACTTGGTAAGAAACTCCTAATTAAAAGTTTTTTTCCAAAATTCAGGTTATTGAAAAATTTTCATTTTATTCATTTAAAAACTAGAATAACAGATATATAAAATGTGTTAATCTTTGTGCTATACGGTATGAAATACAATATTGTACTCAGTATTTTGAATTATTAAAGTTTCTAGAAAGCCATCTATTTTGCCTTAATTTAAAACTAGGTATATTAATGAATTTAGTTTTAAAGTAAGCAAATTAAATATTTGTAAGTGGACAGTATTAGAAGAAATGTTGGAAGTAACCATTAGAAAACACTTTTGATATTTATTTGTCAACATATAAGAACATTTTGCTGAAATTTAGAAATAAGGTTTTATCGTAAGTCTGAACTATACTCATGGAAAACAGATTATGAAATTTCAGAAAAACCATTGATTCAATCTTTATCTAAAAAGCAAATGATTAAAAAATCTGTATGATATTAAATGTAGTCAGTTGCCCAGATGCTTAGAAATACTTCCGTGTTTACAATCATTAAGTCCTCACTTTACAGATGAGAAAACAAAAGGCTTAATGAAATTTAAGTGAATCCCTGAGTCACAGCAAATTTGACCCCAAACCAGAACCCAATGCCTCCTCATTAGGGACACAATTTTGCGTGTGTTTTTGTTTTAAATTTCATATATGCTTGAAATTTCCATAACAAAAAGTAGAGTAGTATAATTACCCCGCCTCCCCACCCTTCACCCCATACCTGTCACTGCTTTGACAATTATCTGCAGCACGTAGTGAACCTTGTTTCATCTTCATCCTACTCACTAATCCCCTCCAATCCCTCTGCCCCTTGCATCATTTTGAAGCAAATTTAAGACATTATATTGTTTCATCTGTAAATACTAATGTCTAGGGATAAATTTTTAAAGTTGAATAATATATTGCCACAGGGCTAACTGGTGATGGAATTATTTAAGCAAAGGTCACTCTTATACAAGTTTCCAGAGCCAGCAAAACATAATTATCTCAAATATACCATGGCCAAAGTACTAATTGTATGAAAACATGTCACTAAGTCAATACCCTAAAACTTAAAGGGAGAGACACTTTTATACATTTGTACATTTATATATAATTCTACCCATCTCGATTATGGCTTCTCAGCTCCAGTAATGAAAAGGCACTGTAAGAAATGAGACCGCTGGACTTAATTATGTTCAGACACCAGCACCATCTGACTCTGCCTCATAGCCTTGGGGGGGTCCAGCACTGCTAGTGCATAATGTCACAGTTGGTCATAATGATGACCCTGGCGCATCAAGAAAAGGGTATACTTTGTTTAGGAAAACATTTTAAGGGGACAAAGAGGTATATGACATTTAGATTCCCATGTGTAGAGGTTAAAGTGAAAAAGTTCTGAAGTTTACACACAATTTTTCATTGTATCTGTCTGATCCTGAGCTTAGAAACTTTGAGAATTAATAAGATAATATGACCCTGTGAGGTAAATTTTTCCCCCATTTTCAGAGGAGTGTTAGGAATGGAAAACCTATCAAGTACCAGGAAAACCACTGATTCCAGGTCCCTTTCATACTAGTGTTTTTCCCACTACAGTTACGCTTGGTTATATCTATTGGAAAACAGCTTCTCAAGCTTACCTCTTTATGAGGCCCTAACGCAGCTCAGTGCCTTTCGATGTTACTGATTCTAGAGATGTTCTGATAAAAGGTTTTTAAATGCCAATATTGAATAACTAGGGTCGAGAACGAAAACTCCATTAGGTCAGTTTTATTCCTTGATCAACTTTATTACTTATTTGGAGTGCTCCGATTTTCTTTCATTTTATTTTCACCGAAATTTTAAAGAAAATATTCCATTTAAATAGATTTAACCATGTCATATTTTATTAATTATAGCTCTGCCTTCTGAATTGTCTTTGGTTGCTATTACTTCTACCATAGCTAATTCTCCTGTGTTAAATTTTGCAGATCTAGATTTCATCAAAGTTTTTGTATCACTCTGGTCACTAAAAAGTTTTGTGTGATGTGTTAGCCATGGTCAATTTTCATTTATGGTATTTCTACCGGTAATATACATTATGAACTGGACAAAAGCCCTATTTATTTACAAATTACAGTTTTGTCAGCATGAATAAAGCATCCACCTCTCCTTTACTGCCTTTATCCCCATTCCCGAGAGTGCCCCTAAGATCCCACATAAAATGCATATCAGCATATTTACTGAGATCATTTTTCACCACAAAAGGATGAGGAACTTAAGGGCGAGACTTTTAAACATCTATCCTTTGTGCTTTACGCAGACCCTACCATACACTAGAGGCTTCAAAGAGGTCAAAAATTCACATGTGTAGACAAATTAGGTCCCCTAAGATGCCAGGCAAAGGAAGTGCTACCAAAACACGCAAAAACTGCCCTGAAAGTGCGTTCTGGGAACCTGTAAACTTGGATCAAGTTCGCTCCCCTCTCCTCAAAATACATCGACTTGTGCTGAAAGAAATCACGACCGATGCTCATAATTCTGACTTCGTAATTATATAGGGGGTAGTTTTGGTTTCTGCTTCTTTCCCTGATTCAGTGACAGGTAACATATTTCATGTACAAAATGAACTGCAAACAAGGGACAGGCAAACAAGGGACAGGCCCTCAAAGTTGTCGGTAGGGAGCCAGGACTCCGCCAGTGGCGTGGGGAGACACCATGCTAAACAAGCTTGCAAACAGCAGGCACCTTCCTGCCACTGAGGAGGAAGGGCTGGCCAAGGGAGGTGGGGGCGGAGGAAGCCAAGCTCTGCAGGCCCAGACAAAGCCCTCCCGGCCTCCACGCGTCGCCATGGCAACGCAGGGTCTGTGCCGGCCGGGATTGGCCGGCCTGGCGCGCGCAGGGCCCGCTGGGAAAGCGCGTCCCCGCCGCGGCTCTGCCAGTTTGAACTTGGTGGGCCAGATGTGGGCGGCGGGGCGCTGGGGGCCTACTTTTCCCTCTTCCTACGCCGGTTTCTCTGTCGACTGGAGACCCAGGTCTCGGCCCTCCTCAGGCTCCTTCTCCGTCCCTATGACGGGCGCACGTGGGCAGGGGCTGGAGGTGGTGCGCTCGCCGTCGCCGCCGCTGCCGCTGAGCTGCAGCAATTCCACCAGGTCGCTGTTGTCTCCCCTTGGCCACCAGAGCTTCCAGTTTGACGAGGACGACGGTGACGGGGAGGATGAGGAAGACGTGGATGAAGATGCCCATGATTCAGAGGCCAAAGTGGCGAGCCTGAGAGGAATGGAGTTACAGGGGTGCGCCAGGTAAACCCGAGGCCGCCCGGCCGATTCAGCCCTTTTCAAGATTCGTTAGACCCTCTTAAGTACCCCCTTCTAACACCCTCCTGCCCTCCGCCCCGAAGGCAGAGCAGGCGCTTGCAGACTGAGGTGCCGTGGTTTTTTTGGCACCTAAAGAGCCCTGTGCAAATTCTTGCAAATGACGATAGATTTCCTATGGCTGTTAATCCTTTTTTCCTGAGATATTATGATTGCTGCAGTCTCACTTCCCAGAAAAATGCATATAGTCTCAAACACACAAAACTTTGCTACCATTTCAGGCGTCCTATGAATCCTCAAAAGCCAGATTGTGGACTCCAGAACTCTTATCCCAAACCTGAACACCAGAACGTGGTTTACTGCACCTTAGTAGTACCTGTGGTTGGTTATTCTGAAAACATACTGATTGCTAGTGAAGTGGGTTGTAGTAAACAGGTCACTTTTTATAACAAAGTGCTGAAGCACAGAGATTAGTAATGTCAACCTCAGCATGTGGAGACATGGTTAGATAGGATCTGAGCATGCACAGAGGAATGGATGTCATTGTATCAATGTTAGGACCAATGGGGTTATTAGAACTGTCTTAATTTGTTTATTTCTACTGTTATTCACTCAGCAAACATTGTGTGCCACATATTAGTCTAGGTACTGGGGACCATAAACAAGATACTGGTCTCTACTCTCATGGAATTGAAGCCTAAATCAATCCACTTATTTTACAGGTAATAAAACCATGGCTCAGAATGCAAAAAGTGACTCAAAGACATGCACCTAGTTGTTAGCAGACCTGGGTCTACTAAGAAGATAGACAGATCATGTTCTTTTTCCTAAACTGCATGCCTAGTATTGGGTATATAGAAATAGGAGCAAAGGGCCTCTCCCTGTAGGAATATTTCTGAGACAGGCCCAGTAATGCAGGTCCATTCTGGGATAGACTCATTACGTTTTCTTCGGAAATCACTTACAAGTTTATGATTGTCAAGCTGTGTAAGGCACAGTACAGGAGCTCTAAGAAATACAGGCCAGAGAACTCATGCTTTATGTGTAAATAGCAAGATACCCCCTTCAGTATAGGGTGTTCATATCCAGCATCAATGAATGAAATATGGAACCCGTATGAAGTAACCCGTATACATGGTTACAGGAGTGAATTAGTTACGGATGAGAAGTAAAAGTAAGTACATTGGTGGGAGTGGAGATCAGAAAGAGTAACCAAGCAAGCCACTCATCCAGGCTGGTTGTAGCAACAAGAAACAGGCCTCCTCTGATCAACCTGATAGTAAAATTTAATGGTAGAGTTAGGGTTTCAGTAAATTGTTTTCATCTGGGCCTTTGTAGGTATTCTTCAGGACTGAGTTGGTCTCAAAGGTATTTAAAGTAAATTTGAAGGCTTTAGGAAATACTCTGAGCATAATCAACTGGACTAAGCAATCTGGACATAAGTTAGTGACCTGCGGAATAAATGACCATCGGAACTATAGCTCAGCTACCGAAACCTTGCATTAGTTTCCAAGAGCCAAAGCCCTGACTAAGTGGAGCCTGCCAGGAGAGGAGGCGAATGTATGTAGTCTCACTTATCCAAAGCCAGAATGAGCTGGTAGCACCACAGGGCTGCCTTCCTTATCACATTTCAGTCCCTATGAATCAAAGGAGTAGCTGGGACGTGGGTTTGAAAAGAGAATGCTGAAGTTGTCAAGCATTGTGTGGCAAGTATCAGATGCTTATTAGGTGCTCAATAAATGTGTGCTGACTGCATGCCCATTTCCCACTTCCTAAAGAACAGATACATGCAGTGATTATTGTCAAATGCTTCCGAAACTTAGCACTTCCTTTCAGGAAAGGTAGATTTTTAGAAAATTTCCTCATTCCTCCTCCCCATTGGTCCTAACATTCTTTGGTACAATGACATCCATTCTTCTGTGCATGCTCAGATCCTATCTAACCATGTCTCCACATGCTGAGGTTGACATTGCTCATCTCTGTGCTTCAGCACTTTGTGTTATAAAAAGTGACCTGTTTACTACAACCTACTTCACTAGCAATCAGTATGTTTTCAGAATAACCAACCACAGGTACTACTAAGGTGCAGTAAACCACGTTCTGGTGTTCAGGTTTGGGATAAGAGTTCTGGAGTCCACAATCTGGCTTTTGAGGTCAAACTGCTGACCTCTCTTTGGGGCCCTGGACAGCTTGGGAGTGACAGGATGAAGAGAGCAGGCAACCTGAGTCATAGCCCTTTCATTGTTCTGGGTTGTGAGTATTCTGTATGGAGCAGAGAGCAACCTAGAGAGCTGTGTGGGATTTTATGCCTTTTCTCCATGCCTCACCTGCCACATTGATCTGACTGGCAAAATGAATCGGGTAAGGCTTCTTTGAGCTAGACTCAGGCATCAGCTGCACATAATGGATATTACCTCAAGGTATTTTTGGTATAAACAGTGCCATGTTTAGAGGATGCATTGACCTTCAAGGGTATTGGTCAGAACTGAGATTAAGCTCAAAGTTAGCTTCAGACAAGATAATAAGAAGCGTTTTCCTGGAATATTTTATAATGTGCTCTGGGCCTGCTGTTTATCTATTCAGCTTTATCCTGGTTTTTCTACCACTATCCATTAGGAAAACCGTGCTGTAATAAATATCTTGTTCACAAGTGGCCACTTGTCAAGCCTTTCTTGATTATAAGTAAAGCTGTAGTGTGTGCGCCACGCATTTTGGACACATTTGTTATAAATATTAAGGAAGGAAATTTAATATTCAAAGTGTCATTTCTTAAAAGAAAATCCCACTGATGTGATTGTCTTTCAACGAATATTTCCTAGGACCCTACTATATTCTCGACCCTAAGCCAGGCTCTCGAAATAAAAAAATGAGTTAAGATATATTTTCTTTAATGAACTCATGGCCTGTGGCAGAGATGAACAAGTGACAGGAAGCCCAAGAGTTGTGGCTCCAGGCAGTGCTGGAGTTGAATTTTGAAGGGACAGTAGGAGTTTGTCATAGTAATAATAATAAATGACTTACTAAGTACTTACTGAGTACCTGGAACTATATTAAGTGCTTTAGCATGGATAGTTTCATGCAATACTGCCTGTAAGGTAGCCAGCCACAACTGTCATCTCCATTTTATAGACAAGAAAACAGAAGCTTAAAGAAGTTTTTTAAAAAATGTAAATAGCTTAGCCGGCCGTAGTGGCGGGCGCCTGTAACAGGAGAATGGCGTGAACCAGGGAGGCGGAGCTTGCAGTGAGCGGAAGATCGCGCCACTGCACTCCAACCTAGACTACAGAGCGAGACTCTGTATTAAAAAAAAAAAAAAAAAAGAAGAAAAAAATGTACATAGCTAGGAAGATGCAGATAGGATTTCACCCAGGCTGTTTTACGCCCAAATCTAAGCTCTTAATCTGACTTTATGCGGAGGTGGAAGAAAGGAATTTCAGATTTAGGTGAAAGTTACAGGGCATGGGGCGTGGCACATTCATCAACCTGCAGGAGGAGTTCCTAGTGAGTGAAATGTAGAGTCTGGATCAGCTGTTGTTGAAAGAAGAGGCTGGAAGATAGGCAAAGGGCTGATTCATGGGTGTCAGGCTAAGGAGTTTGGATTTTATCCTGTGGGTAAAGATGCCATTGAAGAACTTTAAGATGAGGAGTGACATGATAGAATGATACATTTGAGGGATGAATCTGGCAAGAGGTGTGGATAATGGTTTGAAAGGGAGAAAGGGAGGCCAGTTTTGTCCAGATGGTGGTTGTAAGGTTGGAGGAAACAAGAATGGCTTTCAAAAGTGGAAAGAGGAATTGACATAACTTGGTTGATCATGTGGGTATGGGAGGTGAGGGGTCCAGATGTTGATGAGGAGCAGGTGGAGTCAAAGAACTAGGGCTTCTGGCTTGAGTAACTGGCTGGAGGGTGATACGATTCACTGATGTAAGATTGTAAGAGGAGGCCGGGTGCGGTGGCTCACGCTTGTAATCCCAGCACTTTGGGAGGCCGTGGCGGGCGGATCACGAGGTCAGGAGATTGAGACCACGGTGAAACTCCGTCTCTACTAAAAATACAAAAAAAAAAAAAAAAAATTCGCCGGGCGTGGTGGCGGGCGCCTATAGTCTCAGCTACTCGGAGAGGCTGAGGCAGGAGAATGGCGTGAACCCGGGAGGCGGAGCTTGCAGTGAGCCGAGATCGCGCCACTGCACTCTAGCCTGGGCGACAGAGCGAGACTCTGTCTCAAAAAAAAAAAAAAAAAAAAAGAGGAGTACACTTTCTTGGTGGGAAGGGTGATGGGTGGATGGCAGAGGATGATTAGATTTGTTTTCTTTTTTTTTTTTTTTTTTTTGAGACGGAGTCTTGCTCTGTCCCCCAGGCTGGAGTGCAGTGGCGCGATCTCGGCTCACTGCAAGCTCCGCCTCCCGGGCTCACGCCATTCTCCTGCCTCAGCCTCCTGAGTAGCTGGGACTACAGGCGCCCGCCAACACGCCCGGCTAATTTTTTGTATTTTTAGTAGAGACGGGGTTTCACCGTGTTAGCCAGGATGATCTCGATCTCCTGACCTCGTGATCCGCCCGCCTCGGCCTCCCAAAGTGCTGGGATTACAGGCTTGAGCCACCGCGCCCGGCCTAGATTTGTTTTCAACTGATTGATTTAAGTTGAGTTATGTATCACATAGTTGGAAATAAAGATCTGGAACTCAAGATGACGGTCTGGCCTGGAATTACTGATATAGGCATCATCAGCATGTAGTGGTAGTTGAAACTACACTACAGTGGGGGCAGATGGGTTCCTTCTGCAAGACTGGGAAGGAAAGACGCATGTAAGAAATAACACATCAACAGTGTCTCTTTCCTACTAGAATACAAATTTCATAAGGGCATGAATGAATGAAGAAATAATAGTAGCAGAAAATAATGAGTAAGCTGAATCTATGAAGTAGAAAAGTTGTGCAAAGCAGTGGGTGAAGCAATTGGTTGCTAGAAACAGGAATGTGAAAGAGACAAAGAACTGAGTCTGTAATAAACTAGTCTTTAGAGCTACTTTATATCCTGAACAACCTTGCTTTTATGGCTGCTGATTGTTAAGCTTTTTCTAAGTTTCATGAAGCTTGTGTATCTGGGCAAGACCCTGTGTTCTTTATTTATGTATGTACTTATTTCCCTGCCCCCTTCTCTTTACCCTGAGTTGTTATTTTTCCTTATCCTCAGAAGAGACAGACTGACAGAGGTGCATGAGGGAGATGGAGACTATGGTAGGAGGTAACCAGGCTAGAGAGTCATACACACCCTGTGTAAGGATTGGCAAAAGGGTGTCAACCAAAATGTTAAAGAATGTTTTGTGGCTTCTTATTTCAAAACAATTTCAAACTTATAGAAGAGGTGAAATAATATAAAGAACTTTCATTTACCCTTCACCCACAGTCCCTAATTGTTAACATGTTTGCTTTATCATTCTCTTTGTGTGTGTACTACATAATCTTTTTTTCCTGAACTACTTAAGGGAGGGAAAGGGAAGAGTCTGCTTCAGGATCTGATTAGGATTATATGTTGTAATGAGTAATTAGTTATCCAGGTAAGATTTTTAGAAATAAAAAAGTGTTGGCATTGAGGCAAATGGATAGGGTGTGGGTTATCCCAATGGGGTGTTAAATAACGTGGTTTTAGAAGATGAAGGAATTCAAAGGCAGTTTGATAGATAAACTAATTCAAATATTAGAATTTCTTTTCATGATTTTTCAAATGTATACTTATGTATAATTCATGTATATTTGTAAAAATCACAATATTGTAAATACACTATTAAGTTTTGCTTTTACTGTACAGTTAAGTGATTTGGACTAGGAAGCAAAAGAGGTTCTTGTACAAGTACTATAGTAGCCTCTCTTTTGTAGCACTGAGGTTGAATCAGAAGATAACGAAGAAGAACAGAAACAGGTGCGCTTACCGGAAAGCCGCCTGACACCATGGGAGGTGTGGTTTATTGGCAAAGAAAAAGAAGAACGTGACCGGCTGCGACAGAAAGCTCTAGAGGTAAAACTAGACAGTGTTCTTTTTGTTTAATCTGTGAGCTCAGAAAGTAGAGCTGTAGTTGTAAATTAAAATGTTAATGTTATTATTCCTGAAAACAAAGTCTTTGCATTTATGTTAGTTTACTATATCAAATTTAATAACTAATAAGTCATAATAATAGAAATATGTTCATTGTTAGAGCATTTGGAAAATACAGCTAAGCATAATTAAGAAAATTAAAATCTCCTCTAATTTCACTGTCTGAAGATAATCATTGTTAGTATTATGACATAGCTTTCCAGATTTTCTTCTATGTAAATTATTTTGAAATATGTACGAATGTATATATATGTTGTATGTGTACATACACTGGAGCATCAACATATGTACATTTAACTAAAGTAAATTCAACTGTATACACTCAGCAAAATTTTTAACTTCACTGAAACAAAATAGAGGCAGGAATCTACCTGCCCCCCCACCGCCCCCAACCCCACCCCACCCCACCGTGTGTCACTCGTGAGCATGTGCCCTGTGTGCCGGGCGGTGGGAAACTGCTTGCTAGTCTTTCAGGGTGTTTCAGTTTCTCTGTGCCTCCCTCACTTATGGACATTTCCATGTGTGAGTCTCTTTTGAACTTTTACTATATGAACTCAAAAAAAAAAATAGTTTTAGATGCATTTTCACGTCCCTTCTTTAATGAGAATATTCACATATTTTTTGAACTTTTACTATTTCAGAACATGGCAACCAAATAGATTTGGATAATTTGGCATCCCCTAAACTCACTATCCAGACTATCTGAATTATTCCTATCCAAACACTGAAGCCAGATAAATTTGAATGATGAGGGACACTTCTTGTTTTTAATGAAACAGGATAAAACTCTTTTTCTCTATCATTAAACATTTTTATAACATTTTAAAATGGCTAATATTATTTAAATATATTTAAAATGTATTACATATTTGTTAAAATATAGTTATCTGGTTCACTCTTGTTGGATGTTTCAGTTTATTAGTAATTGTTGCTAAAAAAAGTCCTGGGAATTGGCTGGGCAAGGCAGCTCACACCTGTAATACCAGCACTTTGGGAGGCCAAGGCAGGTAGATCACCTGAGATTGGGGGTTTGAGACCAGCCTGACCAACATGGAGAGACCGTCTGTACTAAAAATACAAAATTATCTGGGTGTGGTGGTGCATGCCTGTAATCCCAACTACTCGGGAGGCTGAGGCAGGAGAACCACTTGAACCCAGGAGGCGGAGGTTGTGGTCAGCCGAGATCACACCATTGTACTCCAGCCTGGCCAACAAGAGCAAAACTCTGTCTAAAAAAAAAAAAAAAAAAAAAAAATCCTGGGAACAAAAGCTTCATGATCTTCCTTAGAATAACTTTTCTGTTAGTTTTGAAGCCAGTTATTGTTTGATAAATTTCTAACCAAGCAGGCAGTCACATGTCCCAGAGGCTTGGCATAATTCAAATGATTATGAAAACTAATACATTTTGCTATTTTCCTATTGTATGATACTTTGTATTCTAGATTACAAATTTATTCCTGGAAAAGTGCACTGTTAGAGTGGCACTTATTTCCTCTTGGCAGTGCACAGGGCTTGAGAAAGACCTTACGGTTGATGTTAGGCAAGAATAATAAAAACCCTGGTTCTTTTATTTGCTGGGTGTAAGCAAGTTATTTAAACTTTTATGTTGACATTTTCTCGTCTGC
This sequence comes from Nomascus leucogenys, assembly GCF_006542625.1. Taxonomy (NCBI): domain Eukaryota; kingdom Metazoa; phylum Chordata; class Mammalia; order Primates; family Hylobatidae; genus Nomascus; species Nomascus leucogenys. The sequence continues at coordinate 87,753,239 of NC_044395.1, read as the reverse complement.
TCAAGAGGAATAAAATAATACCTGTGTCACAGGGGTTTTGTGAGGATTAAATGTAATGAAGTATAAAGATGCCTGGCTTTGTTTTTATTTGTATTGTTATTTATATCATTACTATTCATAGTCTTCTTAAAGCTTTTTCATTTATTTTCAGAATTAGGGTGTATTTTTGAATTCCCAGACTTACTTCTCTTACCTCAATGACTAATTCCATTATTTAGTTAGTAGCTTTTAAGAATATTTGTTCACAGTGAGCACTCTATTTTTTTATGTTATAAAAACACATACCTACATGTATCTCTCTCTATATATGCATTTATACATATGTATGTGAAATAGCATCTTAATTTTGTACAAAACCTGGTGTTCTATTCTTTTTTCAAAAGGCTGGTCATAAGTCATTAAATTGGTTTTAAACTTACAATTCAGAAAATACTGATCCAGTGAGTTAATGGTAGAACAAAATTCAATTTCTGGTATTGGGCTTTATCTACAGTCTCACAAGAAGTTACTTGTTATATTAAGAAAAGGAGGGTCACTTCAAGTCATTTTTAGTCGGTATACGGAGAAAAGTTAATTAAATTTCAGAAAGTTAGTAAAGCCCGGGCTTGGTAGTCACATAGAACAAGACTGAAATTTTAGCCTTGCCATTCTAATTCTGTGACATTAGAAAAGTTAATTAACTTCTCTGAGCCTCAGTTTCTTCATCTATAAGCCAGATGTTAGAGAGGCAATAGTGGAGTAGTTAAAAGTGTAAATTCTGGGTTTTGTTTTGGTTTTTTGAGACAGGGTTTCACTCTGTCACCCTTGCTGGAGTGTAGTGGCGCGATCACAGCTCACTGCAGCTTTGACCTCCCCTCCTCTTCCACTTCAGCTTCCTGAGCAGCTGGGACTGTAGGCACACGCTACCATGCCTGGCTAATTTTTGTTTTTATTGTTTTTTTTAGGCGGGGGAAGGGGGTGGGTTTGCCATGTTGCCTAGGCTGGCCTCCAACTCCTGGGCTCAAGTGACACCTCCCAAAGTGCTGGGGTTACAGGTGTGAGCCACGGCGCCTGGTTTAAAAGTGTAAATTCTTGGTTTAAAAGCGTAAATTCTTCCTGCATTCAAAATTTGGACTTTGGGGAAATCCTTAACCTTTCTGTGTCTCAATTTCCTTATCAGTGAAAGGGGGAGAATAATATTTGCTTCATAGTGCTGTTATGAGGACTAAATGAACATCAGGATATGGACTAATATCTACAAAGCACTCAAAGTTATTATATACGAAAGGAGATCATAATAACTGCTATGAAGATTTGTTTTGAGAACAGATTAAAATAATAAATATAAACCCTACCACAATGATAAGCACGTAGCAGGGTATAATTATTTGTAATTTGGTTCAAAGATTAAAACCTTTTATATATTTAGTAGTTTGACATTTCTTATGGCTACTTTATTACTCAACTCTGAAGTGATTCAGTTTTAGCATGACTCTTACGTATCAGTTATGCCAGGGATATCCTAACACATAGGCCAACTACTCAGCTCGTTGTAAGCTCATGTTGAGCTTTTGTGGTATTCACGTTCTTTCGCTGCCTTTTCCTTTATTTTGTTTTTATCTCATGTTTTCCTTATTTTTCTGTCTTTATTGACTGTATTCCCTAATTTGTTTATAAACCATATCAAATTTTTAACCATAAAGAATAGTCATCTCAGATCCCTATTAAAACTAAAAAGCATGAAAGGCAGAAAAGCAATTTTGCCAAGGCTTCGTTCATGGCAGAACTGGGACTGGCACTTAATTCTTTGACTTCCATTTAAATGCTTTTCCCACAATATCAAGATGTATTTTAGAAATAAGTGAGTCAGACATAGTATTTATTTTTTAATGAACTCTGGCTTTCGTATTTTCTTCCTTTAAGATTTAAGAGAAAATTTGTAGGATAGTTTAATCATTGAAAAGATCATGCACACTCATAAATTTGATTTGAGCATCAGACATTTGGTTTGTTTCAGACATCTCTGTGGGACTAAGTTAAAAAATTATTTTAATTCATAAAAAATTACCCACTTACAAAATGTTATACATTTGTAACTTTTGTTGAGATGATAAATATGGTAAATATTGAATCAATTATCAAGCATTATGAAAAACTAGTATATTGGTTTTGTAGGTCATTTAATTTTTATTTACTTTTTAATTATTATAAATAATTATTTAGCCAACTGCTCCAGGTTCTCTGTGGTCATTGGCTGATTCTAATTCTTAATATTTGCTTCAATATATTATTATAATCAGTTGTAAATTATAACAATTATCTAGTTTGTGAGTAGTCCTAGTGCCTTCTTTTTTTTTTTTAACCATCTTGCCTTTGGCCATTTTATTCATTAGCCCTTAATGAGCCCTTAATGAAGGAATAGGGCAGGATATAGAGCTGTTGGTGAAACTCAAAACTCAGTTTTTCTGATTATTACCTTCAGTGGTAAAAAATTATTTGAAAGTAGGCAAAACCTATTAAAATAAAAATGCATGTTTAAGATCTTCTTTGGATTTTGGTTTTCCATAATCAAGTGTTGTATTCCACGGGAAAATATTAATAGCTATCTCTAATCCTGTTGAAATTCAGTGGTATACCAGAAGACCATGTAGGGGCCTTTCAAAGGAAGACTCCAGCTGTGTCCAGAAGGAGACTGGCCTTTGTGGTAAACATGGAGTCATTCAGGGTGGGAAATTCTAAGAAGGGCCAGACTTGGAAGGGAGGGTTGTGTCTCAAAATGTGATGTATATTCTGGTTTGACAAATTACTTGAACAGACATCCTGAGATTAGAACACTGTTTGGGTTATTGGTAGCATTTTCTAGGTACATTTTGACCCTTTTTTAACCCCTCAATCAACATTAGCTAAAATTTGTTAGCCATCAAATAGGAGTACAGGGTTTCTTTTTTTCTCATGTTTTAGTTTAGGCAAATGAAGAATCTTAAAAGGTACATTTAATTATACATTTAAATAATTACTTTTCTTGAAAATAAAATTTGGGACTATTTTGGAAATTTTTTTTTTTTTTTTTTTTTGAGACGGAGTCTCTCTCTGTCACCCAGGCTGGAGTGCAGTGGTGCAATCTTGGCTCACTGCAAGCTCTGCCTCCCGGGTTCACGCCATTCTCCTGCCTCAGCCTCCCGAGTAGCTGGGACTACAGGCGCCCGCCACCACACCCAGCTAATTTTTTGTGTTTTTTTTTAGTAGAGACGGGGTTTCACCATGTTAGCCAGGATGGTCTCGATCTCCTGACCTCGTGATCCGCCTGCCTTGGCCTCCCAAAGTGCTGGGATTACAGGCGTGAGCCACCGTGCCCGGCCTTTGGAAAATTTTTGATATATAGTTGTCAGGTCTATATCTTGCCAATTAATGTCTTTCATATTTATATATTTGTATATATATACACATATGCACATATAAACATACATATATACACACATGTATTTGTGTACCTGTATATATATATATATATAATTTTTCCCCCTTTTGTTTCCTGACATAAGTCCAAACCCTCTTTTCCTTTTCCTTTTTTCTTTTTGAGATGGAGTCCCACTTTGTCACCCAGGCTGGAGTACAGTGGCGCGATTTCAGCTCACTGAAACCTCTGCCTCCCAGGTTCAGGCGATTCTCTGGCCTCAACCTCCCCAGTAGCTGGAATTACAGGCATCTGCCACCACACCTGGCTAATTTTTGTATTTTTAGTAAAAACAGTGTTTTACGATTTTGCCCAGGCTGGTCTCAAACCGTTGACCTCAAGTGATCCATCCGCTTCAGCTTCCCAAAGTGCTGGGATTACAGGCATGAGCCACCGCGCCTGGCCCAGAGGCCCAGACCTTCTTTTTCTTGTAACTCATATACTATGGCACACTCTTAGTCAATCTTCCTCAGAATAGTTCTCATCCCTTCAAATGCAGTCTTCAGCCTTTGTCATTAAGAGCTCTGAATTTTCCCTTTTGCCAGGTATTCTTGTTTCATATAGTTCACTTTACTTTGCCTGTCTCAAAAGACCTTCTCCATCTAGCTAGTACCACACTCAAATTTTCTACCCCCTCCCACCTCTCAATCTCTCTCATTTTGAAGCCATCTTTTCACTGTTCCTTGTATGGTGCTCATTTCTGACTAGCCTGGTAGACTAGGCTAGGGGGAAGGGAAGATGTTTCTCCTCATCTTCCCTTCCCTTCTCTGAACTTTTATGATATGCAATAACTCTCAATGTAGCACTTATTTCTTTAGTGTATAGAGAATCAGATCAGAGACTTCTGGGATTTCATCTTTATATCAGATTTATATCAGTTCTTGCTAGGTCCATAGTAGGTGTACCATAAAAGTATACTGAATAAGTCAGCAAAGAACAATAGCTGCTGAAGTGATGAAAAATCCTTAAAGATGGATATTTGCTTTTGGGGGTATAGTGTTTAAAAGTTGGAAGACTTCCTGAGTGAGGGCAGCTATCTTCTATGCAGCAGAATTTTAGGATGAGTGATTATGGAAGACAGATTTCCTGTGACCAGTTGTTTAAAATGCAAAAGAGATGTTCTTGGTGTCAAGTTTTATCTTCATTTAAGACACTGGAATTAGTCTGAGGGTTGGAAAATTGTCTTTCCCACTACCACCCATGCCCAAGTAGGTAGGTGTTTGGGAAAGAAAGGGCTATGGAGGAGAGTGGAGACCAACAGAAGATACGTAAGGTATCTGACTATTAGTATCTAAAGACAGAGAAGAAAAATAACCAGTAATTATGGTTGTGAAGTCCTAGTGAAGTCTAGTTTGAACAGCATTCTCAACCAATGCAGCAATTTAACTGATGAGTGACAGAGTGGTGGCATTCAACTTGTAGTTTTATTTGGCCATACCTTTCACATTCTTTTTCCTGAGGGAATGCCCAAACGTGTAGATTCGAGTGACAGCAAGGCAGTTAAATAATCTGGGATATGAATGTGGTTTTGTTTTACACTTCAGCAGCTATAAAATCAGTGAAGAAAACTCTGGGTTCTTTTTTTCCCTAAGGAAAATTGAATGGTTTCTTTGTATTTCTTTTGTGTAACTGAATTAAAATTTTAATATAGGGATTATTTAATTTCTATGCTTTATCTTCATCAGGAATCCAGAAGCTTCTTATAACTGTAAAAACAAAACAAAACAAAACAAAGTTGCAATTCTCTTGAGCTTCTGCCAGTAGCTTAGAGTGATGCCAAAATTTATGTGTGGGAAAGTTGATTTCAATGAGGGTAATTTAGCTGAAGTTTAGTCTAGGAAACTAGTGTTTTGCTGCCAAGCAATTATTTGCACATTTCTAAAAAATGACTTATACTTTTACCAATGCTTTTTTTCATCATAGACTGGTTACTTAAGTTATTGCCACTAGTGGCATATGCTCTGTAAAGGAAACTATATTCTTGTTTAATTTGGTTAATAACCTCAGACTTTTAAAATATACATTATTTGGGTGCTTCTATTAAATGTTGCCTTTTGTCTAAATAAAATCCACAGGAATTAAATCAACAACTAGAAAAAAGAAAAGAAATGGAAGAACGTGAAAAAAGAAAGATAATTGCTGAAGAAAAGCACAAGGAATGGGTTCAGAAAAAGGATGAGCAAGTAAGGAGGGGAAAATGGATACACACGTTGACATCTCTTTTGCAAAATATTTCTTCCTATTACACTTCATTACCTAGGTTTTAAAAAATACTTCTCGTAGAGTCTTTCTTCTCTGGCTTGTTTTGTTTTTCCATCCTGGTGGATATTTATCAAGTCTCTATCTTCTGCCCTTTGCCCTCTACTTTTCTCCTTTTTCCCTCCTGTGGCTTGCACTAATATTTGCCTGCAGGCAGTCACCAAGTCTGTATTTCTAGGCCTGACCTTCTGGATCCTTATGGCAAGTGCCTCCAAGTCTGCAAATCTAAAACAACCCATTTTGCCCATTCCTCCTTCTTAAAACCATTCTCCCATTTCTCTGTTTCCTTCCGCTGTCTTCTTGGTCACCAAAGCTTAATTAGAATTCTTCTGTTGTTCATGGCACATGGATACATATGTAACAAACCTGCACATTGTGCACATGGACCCTAAAACTTAAAGTATAATTAAAAAAAAAAAAAATTCTTCTGTTGTTCCTAATCATCTCCTCCTTTTCTTTACAATTACTACTCCCCTGTTTGTGATCTCTTTCCATTACGCCTTTCAACTTATTGTTTACTTCTTATACTGGATTGTAAGCTACATAAGGGCAGAGATTTTTGCCTCTTTTGTTCAGTTTGCCAGGAGCTAGATGAGTACCTGCGCATGATATGTGTCCAAAAATAGTTCAGTTGAATGAAGATGTTCATTGAACGGATGCATTTTTTCCTTTTAATTTTAGTATATTCTTGTATGGATCACACACATTCAAAATTTTAAAAATACTTATTCTGTGGTCAATTTGTCTTCTGTTGTGATTTTTACGTATTTAGAGTGGTACTGCTTTTATTATTATAATCCAGTTTTACAGATGTGGAAAATGTTTAAATTGTAGGACAATATTTTAAATTTTAATTCTAACTTTTTATCTTTATTGTTGAATCTAATGCCCAGTGGTATTAATAAGAGTACTAAGTAAATAATTTCAGTAAATTGAAGATGATATAACCTTCTTCATCCAAGTATTATAAGAAGGAAATCGGTTAGATGTATGTGTGTGTTATAACCGTATTTGTTTAGAAGTCAATTACTTTTTTTTTTTTAAAAAGTTTACTTCATCCCATGATATAACAAGAAAGAGATCTTTGTGAATAAATTCAAAAATCAAAATAAGTCTCTGTGATTGTTATAAAACTTTGGGTAATATCTTTTTGAAATTTGTAACTATAAAACAAAATTATTTTACACATGCAGAATAGTTTGCTCTTTCCTCTAAAAGTCCCTCTTCTAATGCCATTAAGCTAATTTTACCATGCCAATCAAACCTAGTTGTTGTTTGTCTAAGAATGTAAGATACTGCTGGGAGACAATATATTCACTGTTTTAATTAGTGGCAGTAGACCTAATCCAATTATTTGAAGAAAAAAAAAAATTATTTCTTTTGGAGGGAAGTGGCTTGCCCTGACATAAATCACTAGTTATTGCAGGCAAAATTCCGTAATGTTGAGAATTATTTAAAAATAAAACTGAGAAGTTATATTTACCTGTTCTGCAGACCTCTTGTTCATGTTAAGGAATAATTGATTATTCTTATTTTTTTTTTTTTCTTTAAGACCTATCAGATTTCTTCTTTCAGATGTAGTTACATTTACCTCTATTTGTAAAGACTGCTCTCCTGGTTCTTCTCTTCCTGTCTGGCATCTAGCTTTTTTCTCCTCTGTTTACATTTCATGGTGTGTGGTCCTCAGCTGCCTCCAGCTTCATTCACATTTTAGCTGTATCTGTGGCTGCTATTTTCTCTAAGTCATATTCACTGTGTTTTATGAAAAAATCAGACACAAAGAGTTTATGCATTCATTAGCAAAGCTAGTTTCTTATAATATGACTGTAAATTCTTAAGTGCTTTTAAAATAAATGTTCCATCTCATCTGGTACTCCTAACATTTGTGTTGCCATGGTAATTTATTTTCTGGATGTGTTTATTACAGTGTTATCACATATTTTGTAAAAGGTCCTTTACTTTTAATGTTTTTAAAAATTATTTAAAAATAAAATCGTTTTTAATTCTCAAAACACAACTGATTTTCTAATGTAAGACATTAATTCAGATCAACAAGGTATATGATTGATAATACTGTTATCATTGCATTATTCATGCTTTCAACAAATATTTACTCAGCTTTTACTATGTGTGAGGCACTACTGGAGAAAGCAAAATAGAAATCCAGAAACTTTAAGTAGCCAATTGTTACGTTAGTTTCCTTTAGTTGTATGAAACAAAGGTTCTCTCAGTGCAGCGTCTTTAAAAAAGGAAGATTTATTGTTGTGCTCTGTGTGGTATAGAACTAGCGTGCCAGAAAATCTGAAGCCACTTAGTGGCTGGTTCCTCTCTCAGTAGTAGTGACTACTCTGAGTGCCTGTTGTGTCTTCCTTTTGCTAACTGAAGGCATTCTGTTCACGCTTCTTTAGTTTAAATCCTACAGAAGTCTGTCTGATTTTTTTTCAGAATTAATTCTATTGAGCTATAGTTTGCATACAATAAAATATAACTATTTTAAGTTAGATGACTTTGGCAAATTTAGGTACCCATGTAACCATCACCATTAAAGATATAGAACACTTCCATCACCCCAGAAAGTTTCCTTTTGCCCCTTTGCATTCACCCCCACTCCCTGCCCCCAGCCAGCCTCAGCTCCAAGGAAACCATTAATCTGCTTTCTGGACCTGTAGATTAGAGTTGCCTTTTCTATAATTTCATATAAATAGAATGATAGAATACATACTGTTTTGTGTTGGTCTTTTGTTTTAAAACTTATCCTGATGTTTCATGTATTATTCCTTTTTATTGCTGACTATAGTATTCTATGAAATACATTTCATAGAATATGTTTATCTGTTTCATTCAATTTCATAGAAATTGTTTGTTCACTAGTTGATGGACAATTGAGTTGTTTTCAGTTTGTGATATTATGAATAAAATTCTCTGACCACTCATGTACAAGTCTTTTTGTGGACACTTGTTTTCATTTCTCTTGGGTGAATGCCTAGGAACTAAATTACTGGGCTATATGGTAAGTATGTGTTTAACTTTATAAGAAATTGCCAAACATTTGTCTAAAGTACTTGTACCATTTTACATCTCCACTACTATTATAATAAGAAAGTTCCAGTTGCTCCACATCTTTGGCAGATTTGGTATGTCCAATCTTTTTCATTTTAAGTCCTTCTAGTGAGTGTGGAGTGGTATGCCATTGTTTTAATTTTCATTTCCCTGAGATCTAATGATGTTTAGCATATTTTCATAAGCTTATCGTATTAGTCTTCTAGAGCTTCCATAACAAAATACCACAAATTGGGTGGTTTCAACAACAGAAATATATCTTTACTCACAGTTCTGGAGACTGGAAATCAAGGTAAAGGCATCTGTAGGTTTGAGTTCTCCTGAGGCCTCTCTTCATGGCTGTCTTTTTATGTCCCCACAGGGCTTTTCTCTGTTCACATATATCCCTGGTGTCTCTTCCTCTTCTTGTAAGGACACCAGTCCTATTGGATTAGGGTCCTACCCTTATGACCTCATTTAAACTTGACTACCTCTTTAAAGATCCTATCTCCAAATACAGTCACATTGGGGATTAGGGATTCAACACAGGAATTTGGGAGAGGGGCAGGAGTACAATTCAGTCCATAACATATATTGACCATTTCTACATCTCTTTTGTTGTTGGCTTGTTTTGTGTTGTGTTGATTTAAGTCATTTGCCCATTTTTGAAGGGATTGTATGGCTTATTATTAAGATACGAGAATTTGTATATTCAGACTATAAGTCCCTTCTCAGATATATGTATTGCAAATATTACTTCCCATTTAATTTTTCCTTCCTTCCTTCCTTCCTTCCTTCCTTCCTTCCTTCCTTCCTTCCTTCCTTCCTCTGTCTTCCCTCCCTTCCTTCCTCCCCTCCCCTCCCCTTCCCCTCTCTTCTCTCTCTTTTTTTTTTTGAGTCAGAGTCTCACTCTGTTACCCAGCCTGCAGTTTAGTGGCACGATCTTGGCTCACTGCACCTCTGCCTCCCGGGCTCAACCAATTCTCGTGCCTCAGCCTCCTGAGTAGCTGGGATTATAGGAGTGTACCACCACACCTGGCTAATTTTTGTATTTTTAGTAGAGATGGGGTTTTGCCGTGTTGGCCAGGCTGGTCATGAACTCCCCATTTAATTTTTCTTAATGGTATTTTTTTTTTTTACTAACAAGAAGCAGCACTGTTTAATGGTATTTTTAAAGAGAAGTTTTAAATTTTGAATAATTTCCCTATTTCAGTTTTTTAAATAGTTGGTAGTTTTTGTGTTCTATTTAAGAAATGTTTGCCCACCACGAGAGGATAAAAATACTCTCCACTGTTTTCTTCCAGAAGCTTTATAGCTTTAGCTTTAGCTGTATGTCTATTTCAGTTTAATTTTAATGTATAGTATGCATTAAAGGTCAAGATTCACTTGTTTGCATGTGGATATCCAATTGTCCTAATAATATTGACAAGATAATCTTTTCCCTATTAAACTACCTTTGGCACCTTTGTTTAAAATCAATTGACCATGTATTTATAGGTCTGTTTCTGGATTCTAGTCTATTCTGTTGATTTATATCCTGTGCAGTACCACACTGACTTGTTACTATAGTTTTATAGTTCTGAATTTATTATTCTTGAAATCAGATAGTGTAAATCCTCCAGGTCTTCAATTCTTTTTTAAACTTGTTTTAGTTGCCCTGCATCTTTCCATATATAGTTTAGAATCAGCTTATCAATTTCCCTAATAATGCCTGTCCTAATAGTGCTTGGCACTATTGGGATTCTGCTAAATATAAACACATAGATCATTTTGGAGAAAATTGCTATCTTAATAATATCAAATTTTAAATCTATAAACATGGTTTTTCTTTCCAGTTATTTATGTCTTCTTTAATTTCTCCCAGCAGTGTTTTTTAGTTTTCAATGTATAGCAGTATTATCTTTTGTTAAATATATTTCTCAGTATTTCATGTTTTTGCTGATGAGGGCAGTTATCTTGCCTTGTTCCTGATATATAATATATATTTTATATATATACACATATGTACAACACACACACATTTATAGCATATATGTAACACATGTTTATAACACGTAACACGTGCTTATAACATAAGTAACATGTTTATAGCATATATGTAACATTTATAATTTATAGCATACATGTTTGTAACATGCAGCATGCATGTGTTTATAACATGCAGCATGCATATGTTTATAACATATATATATGTTTTTTTCCCAGCCACACTCATACAGAACGTTTCTGATATTACCTTGTAATTTCCATGCCTGGTTTTGATATCAGAATAATGCTGGACTCTTAAAATAAGCTTTGATGTGTTTACTTTTTCTCTGTGTTCCAAAATCATTTTTTCAAGGTTTGATACTATTAAGATATGCCACAATAATATTTTATATTATTAAAATATGGAGTATCTTTAACTGTGTAATGGAATCAACTAGTGAAGCTTTCAGTGACTGGAGTTTTTGTAGGAAAGTTTTAAATTTTGAATTGTTTTTATAAGTAGAGGGTTATTCAGACACTACTTTTTCTCAAATTCATTTTGGGAAGTGACATATTTTAAGGAATTTTGACATTTCATTTAAAATATTGAATTTATTGGCATAAAGTTGTTTTTAAGATTCTCCCATTTTGATTTCTGTACGATGTCTGTAGTGATCTGCCACTCACCGTCTCTATGACCTTAGGCAAATTAGCCTCCATGTGCCTTAGTTTCCTCCTTTGTAAAATGGGATAATAATGGTATCTACCTCACATCATGATTATAAGAATTAATTGGGAGTGTATACAAATAAAGTATGTAGAATGGTAATAGACATAGTTAGCACTCAATAAATGTCAGCTGCTATAATTAAAAACAATGCAAGAACTGGTTGATTTCTTGTAGGTAAAGTCATGGAGGACAGTCATGAGTCACATGGAGATTAAGCAAGATATACTCCAAGGTCCTTTTCAATTTGTAGATCTTCTGACAGTTTGAAGTAGTTAAAATCCAGTATTGTTCCAATGGCTATTGAGTTCTCAGCATGAAAAGATTCTGTTTCACAGCTATTGGCTGCCCAGCGAGAAGGAAATACAGCAACTTTTGATACAACTTGGGGAATTACTTGAGCTTTGATTTTTTTTTTTTTTTTTTTTTTTTTTTTTTGAGACGGAGTCTTGCTCTGTCTCCCAGGCTGGAGTTCAATGGCACGATCTCGGCTAACTGCAACCTCCGCCTCCTGGGTTCAAGCAATTCTGCCTCAGCCTCCCAAGTAGCTGGGATTACAGGCGTATGCCACCACGCCCAACTAATTTTTTGTATTTTTAGTAGAGACGGGGTTTCACCATGTTGGCCAGCCTGGTCTCGAACTCCTGACCTCAGGTGATCCACCTGCCTTGGCCCCCAAAAGTGCTGGGATTACAGACATGAGCGACCGCGCCCGCCCTGAGCTTTGATTTTTAAGACCTGTCTTTCCTGCACAGCCCTGGACATACCTTGTCTATAACTGATGTTTGTTGAGTCTTCATTGAATTGCTTATATTAATGTATTCTATAAGCTGCTTTCAAGGGAAGAATTTCTTTTCTTGGCTCATAATGATTTGCCTGGGTGATATGTATGGCATTTGTATTGCATATACTTTTTATGCCTTCCAGATTTGTTTCCAAACCTTTGATAAAGAAGACTAGCTATGTCATTGGTTATTTAGAATTTAGCTGTGTTGGTAGATTATCATTTAAATAAGAAGGAAAAAATATTGAGTTATAGTCTGTGTCAAGGATCAATATTTTTTTTTCTATAAAGGGCCAGTTAATGAATATTTTAAACCTCTGGGGTCATGCAGTCTCTGTTGCAGCCATTCAGCTTTGCTATCATAGTGCAAAAGCAACTATAAACAATAAATATGTAAACAAATGAGTGTGGCCACATTCCTATACAACTTCATTTACAAATACAGGTGGATGGTAGACCAGATGTGACTGGCAGTCCTTAGTTTGCCACCCTCTGGTCTATGGAAGAATTATATAGCCAGAGATTTGCCTGGATGTGCCCTTACATACAGTGTTTAATGAGCATTATTCACTTCTCCTCTCTTAATTCACTGATGGCAAAGATTTATGCAAATATTAATATTGACAAACTGTCCTGGAAATATGTGTGTGTGTATATATATAAATATATATATATTTATATATATAAATGTGTGTGTGTGTGTATATATATATATATATATATATATATATATATAGCCCCTGTTTTAGAATGAGAGTAAGCATCCATGAAAAAATACTAAGGTTCAAACCATCTAACAGATTGTAATTTTTATTCACTATCATTTATTCAACAAATTTTGATTGAACACTATATTAGTCTGTTTTCATGCTGCTAATAAAGACATACCTGAGACTGGGAAATTTACAAAAGAAAGACGTTTAATTGGACTTACAGTTCCATGTGGCTGGGGAAGCCTCATAATCATGGCAGAAGGCAAGGAGGAGCAAGTCACGTCTTACATGGATGGCAGCAGGCAAAGAGAGAAAGCTTGTGCAGGGGAACTCCTTTTTTTAAAACTGTCAGATCTTGCAAGACTTATTCACCAATTGCCCCTCTGATCCAGTTACTTCCCACCAGGTCCCTCAAAGATATTTGGGTGGAGACACAGCCAAACCATATCAAACACCTGCTGTTCACTCAGCACTGCCCTAGGCTCTGAGTGGACATTGGTGAGCAAGATCTTTGTCACTGACCTCATGAAACTTATAGCCCAGCAGGTAGACTGACATTGAACTGTTAATTGCAGGTATGTTATATATTTTCATAAACCATGTTGTGCCAACTGCCATGATATCATGTCTATTTTTAAAAATAATTGAAGTTTAGAAAATTGCTGGATGCAGCAGTCTTTCCTTAGATGAGTATATTTACTGGTATTACAATTAAACTTTATCTATTTTTATTTAAGAAAAGAAAAGAAAGAGAACAAAAAATTAATAAAGAAATGGAGGAAAAAGCAGCAAAGGAACTGGAGAAAGAATACTTGCAAGAAAAAGCAAAAGAAAAATATCAAGAATGGTTAAAGAAAAAAAATGCTGAAGAATGTGAGAGGAAGAAGAAAGAAAAGGTATTTTTATTAAAGTGACCAGTTAGAATACCTAACTTTGGTGTTCATATGTGTCAACTGTATCTTAGAAAAAGTATCTAATAGAAAATTGGCACTATATTAGCATAAAATAAACACATGAAGCTATCCTGTTATGCTGTGTTTAAACTTCAAAAATGAATATGCATTTGTAGTTTTCTTAAGCTGAGAAATAGAAAGCCTGTTGATATTTTTTCAGTCAGGTTTAAAACTTGTTGCTGTTATTCCTTTTAAATATTTTTCAATGCATTTTATGGGATGTCTTACTACCATTTTATAAATTACTATTCTTTGAAAACAGCAAATACTTTTTTCTTTGTGGGTTTGATGTCTTATTGTTTTTCAGAGCTGGACACCTTAGTGTATGTCCCTGATCATGTTCAATATTCTACTCATATTATAAAAATATGATTCAGTATTATGACCAGTAAGCCATTGGGGTAGGAAGCTACTGGAGAAAAAAAGAAGTAGTAGAATTTGAATGGAATGTATAGTTACAGAATATCCCTGGAAATATTTTGGTCTTGTCATTTTAAGGAAAAAGAAAAACAACAGCAAGCTGAAATACAGGAGAAAAAGGAAATAGCAGAAAAAAAGTTTCAGGAATGGTTGGAAAATGCGAAACATAAACCTCGTCCAGCTGCAAAGAGCTATGGTTATGCCAATGGAAAACTTACAGGTTGGTTTTTATGTTGTGTGGCTTACATAAATATGGTTTGCAGAAGCAAATATTATACTCCTTTTGACAGAAATAGAAATGTGTAAAAATTATTTTTCTTTCAAATTACTATTTTCCAGAAGATTATATTATAAACATACCATGTTCCTATGGAGATGCCACAAATGTACTGTCATTCTCCACATTTGCATTTCTTAAAAGCAGTAGTTACAAAACTGCAAACTTATGCTTTAAAGTAATGATTTGTAACATTAAGAAATGAATAGTGTTCTCTTACATTTTTTCATTGATAAAGCCTTAATCAGGATATATTTTAAGGGGTCGTTTTGCCTCCTCTCCTTCTAACCCTCTCTAAAGCAGAGCTTCCCGTGTCCTTGGCACATTCTTTGTGTGAGGTAGAGTACTAGACAGCACATGAACCAGACACAAAACCGATTGGCCTTTAGTCTTGGTCTGATTATAAAGGGCAGTGCATGTTTTTCTTTGTGCTTCATGTTGGAAGCTCATACCTTGCTGACAGCTGCCTTCACTTGTTTAAGTGATTTATTATTAAAATACTCCCATTCTGTTTTGTTCACACAATAGAACATATTCCAGACTTTGTTTTGACCATCTTGGTGAAGTGAGTGTTGACATATCTATGCAAAGTGGGTTGCCAGTGTCTGAAAGACACATTCCTGCTGTCAGGATTAGGCCTCTCTCATATGTCAAGAAGGTCATCTGTTTTAGCTACTGAGCATGTCCCGCTCCTTCTTTTTGTTTCTTGCTTGAAAAAAAGAGTAATAAGCAGTGGCTTTAACCCAGTAATTGGGTAGTAAAGTTAAAAGTTTAGGTGGGAATACTAAACATATTGCGTAGAAATTAATTACTAAAATAATGGATTGTTTTATTAATGTTTTGCATTTTTAATGAGTTTAATTCTAACAAGCAGCATATTTGTCTGCAAATGCTGTACTTAAGTTTCTTTATTCTTTATGCTCATATCATTTTTATGAATTATGAAATAAAGGAATTTTTGTGCCAGTAGTGACTGAAGGATTTGGAGATGATTTGTAAAATGTTCTTCCTTCAAATGTGTTTATTAGATGTCAGACATCACAATACTTTAAACACTTCATATACATTAGCAAAAGAATGCTCCGTAACTCATAATCACAATTACAGTGATATTGTGAAATCTTATTGACACTGATTCAGAATTTCTGTGATTCTAAACAAGAATCTTGATTTACTATAACTTCATATGAAAAATAAATGTTTTTCTGTAAACTTCAGTATCTGACAAGTGGAAGCTAGTACACAATCCAGTAGTTTCCCAGACTGAGTTTAGAAAATGAAAGTTTTGTTCAATTTAAGGATCGTAAAATTAATTTCTTAGTAAAAATTTCACAGGAGTTTGATTTACATAGGTTTTAACACTAATGTTATTTGGATTCTTAGAATTATCGTTTATGCTTTAATTTTAACTGTGAATATTTACTGTATTTGGAAAGTGTTACTTCTTTGAAAATATCAAGGAGTTTAAGTTTCAAATAAGTCACATTCGCTTATTAGTGATAATTTGTCCATTTGACATTTTAACATTTTTCTAGAAGTTTTAAGTGGCTTCTTTGATGTCAAGAAAGTTTTTCCTTGTTTTGATCTGATTTTTTAATAATTTTAGGTTTTTACAGTGGAAATTCCTATCCAGAACCAGCCTTTTGTAATCCAATTCCATGGAAACCAATTCATATGCCACCTCCCAAAGAAACTAAGGTTCTATCAGGAAGGAAGAGTAAAAGACCTGTGGTAAGTCAGCCACACAAATCATCATCTCTGGTAATTCATAAAGCCAGAAGCAATCTTTGCCTTGGAACTCTGTGCAGAATCCAAAGATAGCATATGTGGAAAATAACATGCTTTTATCTGGAGGTATTTAATTTAAAAATCAGAAATTGTTTTTTACTGCTCAGTCAATAACTCAACACTTAATGTGATTATTGACAAATAGCAATTTTTGCATTTGTATATGGAGTCCTTAGAGTTGAGGAAGATATTTTCTGGATTTTGGTTTTTATAAACTTTTCAAGGTTGATCTTGGCATGTTGTTTTGTAGAATAAGTGGCTGAATATGTAAGAATTGTGTTTGTATTTAGCTTGCATTAAAAGTACACTGTAATACCAATAAAACTAACAATTTTTCTTGTATTGTTTTATATTGTTACTAGTTTACATTTATAAACATAAGATTAATTTGTTCAAAACAAGCACCTCTAAACTGCATGCTTGAGTAACCCTTAGAAGAATGTAAAGCAAAAAAAAGGAAATAGAAAAAACGTTTAAGGGATGGTGGGTTATAATTTAAGTGGGTTAGCACCCTAGATAAATCAAAAACAGTCTTTGCTGATGGGTTTTGGCATATTTTTCCCTGTGTAGATATTTTAATTTTATTTATGTTACATTAATTTAATTATTTATTTTGAGACAGGGCCTCCCTCTGGCTCTGTTGCCCAGGCTGGAGTGTAGTGGCATGATCATAGCTTACTGTAACCTTGAACTTGTGGGCTCAAATGATCCTCTTACCTCAGCCTCCTGAGTAGCTGGAATCACAGGAGCATGCCACCATGCACAGCTAATTTTTTTTTTTTTTTTGGCAGAGATAGGGTCTTCCTATGTTACCCAGCCTGGGATATTCTTAAATTAACTAACTGAAGGCATGTTTTGTTACAAATAAATCAGAGTTGGGGTTTCCAAAGGAAATTTTTTTTTTTTGAGATGGAGTCTCGCTCTGTTGCACAGGCTGTGCAGTGGCGCAATCTTGGCTCACTGCAATCTCTGCCTCTCAGGTTCAAGCGATTCTCCTGCCCCAGCCTCCTGAGTAGCTGGGACTACAGGCGCACGCCACCATGCCCAGCCAATTTTTGCATTTTTAGTAGAGACCGGTTTTCGCCACGTTGGCCAGGATGGTCTCGATCTCTTGACCTTGTGATCTGTCCACCTCGGTCTCCCAAAGTGCTGGGATTACAGGCGTGAGCCACTGTGCCGGCCTCCAAAGGAAAATTTTAAAACATTGTTTTATACGCTGGCTGGGCGTGGTGGTTCATGCCTGTACTCTCAACTCTTAGGGAGGCAGGGGCAGGAGCATAGCTTGAGCCTGCCTGAGCCATATAGTGAGACCCCATTCTCCACAAAAAGGAAAAAACAAAAGACAAAGCCATTGTTTTGTACTCTGATCTTAGATTAACATGTAGTAATCTTGAGATGCTGATATTTTGCCACAGTGTAAAAATACGTAAACATTAATTATAATTAGGTTGCTAGTTTCAAAATTAGGATTATTGCATTATTTTTTAATATTAAAAATTTTAAATGTTAAGTGATGTTTTTCTGAGGTAGAAATCACAGATCTTATTAATAAATACATTTTAAGGACAGTGGTTCAACCGGGAGGCAGAGGTTGCAGAGAGCCGAGATCACACCACTGCACTCCAGCCTGGGCGACAGAGCGAGACTCTGTCTCAAAAAAAAAAAATAAATAAAATAAAATAAAAGAATAGTGGTTCAAATGATTACCAAAACAATGCCTAGCATTTTTTTTTTTTTTTTTTTTTTTTTTTGAGGCGAGTCTCGCTCTGTCGCCAGGCTGGAGTGCAGTGGCGATCTCCGCTCACTGCAAGCTCCGCCTCCCGGTTCACGCATTCTCCTGCTCAGCCTCTCGAGTAGCTGGACTACAGCGTCCGCCACCCCCGCTAATTTTTTTGTATTTTTAGTAGAGACAGGGTTTCACTGTGGTCTCGATCTCCTGACCTCGTGATTCGCCCCTCGCCTCCCAAAGTGCTGGGATTACAAGCGTGAGCCACCACGCCCGGCCTAGCATTTTTTATTAAATTTAAAAGTCTTTTATCTTTTCTAGAGGATGATCAAGAAATGAAAATTTATTGTGCAGTATAAGAATCAATCAATTCATTTAAAAGTGACTTCTATTTAGAATGTATTCCATGTTTCTGCCAGATGAGTCATCTGCCAAGTTTCTGGTGATCTGCAGTGGTGTTGATCAATGCAAGAAAACAGCAATACACTCTTTGAAGGGTATTCATGTCATCAGAAGTCTAGGAAAATTTACTTCTAAGCAGAGAACAGTTTATTAGGAATCAGTAGGGTTCACTGGGTCCAAATGTTGCTGAGATTTAGAGGCATGAGCATACTTCTCAGAACCTGTCAGATACAGTGAAACTTCCAGACGATCATTCTACTTCAGCAAATTCACTTGTATGGAGAGAACATAGAGTTTGCCTGGGTAGCAATAATCTTGTTTATAAGAAACATATATAGTATACATATTCCTGAATTTGTGAGGGTTTTAGATACAGTTGTTACATCTTACAAACCAATTCTACAGAGTAGATTAACTTTCAGCTATAACTATAATCCTAATAAGTCTTTACAGTCATTCAGTCATTAATCATTCATATGCATACTGAGTTCACTAGTTTGAATTTTATTCTAATCATAATGGGAAGTGTCTGGAAGATTTTAAGCAGGCAATTGATAAGGTCTGGTTTATCCTTTGAGATTACTATGGCTGCTCTGAGGAAATTGGCCTGTTGGGGGCAAAGCACGGCAGCAATGAGACCCATTGGGATGACTTTGCAGTATCTGGCAGAGAAGTCATGATAGCTTGGATTAAAATGGCAGCAGTGACATGGTAAGAAGTAGAAATAAATTTGGGATTTATTTTGGAGGTGGAACAAACAGGACCACTAACATTTGGATGTCAGATTGAGAGAAGGAGGAAAAATCAGATATGCCTAGTTTTTTGGCCTGATAACTAGGTGAATGATGATACTATACCAGAAATATGAAGATTGAGAAGAGCAGGTGTATGGGCCGAGATGGGGAGAAGGAAGTCTTTAAGAATTCTGTCCTAGATTTGTTAGGTTTGTGATACCAACTTAATAACCTGGTAGAGATGGTTAAATATATGATGCTCTGGGGAGAGCCATGATAGGAAATACAAATTTGAATAACATCAGCACATACATGGTATTTAAAAGCATGGGACTTGATCAGGCTACCTTGGAAGAGTTTAGATAGTAAAAAGGGAGGGCTGAGTAATTCAATATTTAGAGATTAAGCAGCCAGCAAGGATCCTGAAAATATGCAGCCAGTGAAGTAGAAGGAAACCCAAGAGAGTAGGATGTCACAGAATCCATGAGTAGAAGTGAGGTCTGGACTCTGTCCAGTGCTGCTTGAGAGAGAGGAGCCTTCATTGTTGGATTTCATAAGATGAAGGAGGGTCATTGTTGACTACAATGGCAAGCATGTCTTGAACAATTTCTATATGACTGATATTCTTGTGCTTTTATAGTTGCTATTTTAATCCTCACAACAGCCCTATGAGAGTTACTTAATTATCCTCATTTTAAGTTGGGGAAACTGAGGCACAAAGAAGTTACATTGCTTTTATACCTAGTAAATCACAGAACATGGATTAGAACCCATGAGGTCAAAGCCCAAACTTAATAACTATATTTCCTCTCCTATATAATATATATGATAAGAAAAACAGGTATAAAACTACAATCGAATAGGCTGGAGAGAGAATGGAAGGTGAGAAAGAGCCTATAACTAAAGACATTCTGGAAACGTTTTATAGTGAAGAAGAGAAGAAAAGTGGGATAGGGGCCGGGCGCAGTGGCTCATGCCTGTAATCCCAGCACTTTGGGAGGCCGAGATGAGAGAATCATCTGAGGTCAGGAGTTTGAGACCAGCCTGGCCAACATGGCAAAACCCCGTCTCTACTAAAAATACAAAAATTAGCCAGGCGTGGTGGCAGGAGCCTGTAATCCCAGCTATTTGGGAGGTTGAGGCAGGAGAATTGCTTGACCCCAGGAGGCGGAGGTTGTAGTCAGCTGAGATCACACCACTGTACTCCAGCCTGGGTGACAGAGCAAAACTCTGTCTCAAAAAAAAAAAAAGTGGGATAGAAGCTGGAAGAGAACATAGGGTCAAGGACATTTTCTGTTTGTTTTGCTTAGGCTGGGTGATACTAAATATGCTTCTCTGAGGCTGGTAATGATTCAACTGAAAGGGGACCTGAAGACTTAGGAGAGATTAGGGGTGATTTTAGGAATGCAGTTCTTAAATAGCAAAAATGCTGGTTTATATAGAAGCAAGGAAATTTCTTCTATTCACAGGGAGAACAAATTGTACATATAGGTTCTGATGTGGCTGGATTGATAGTATTGGTGGCAGGAAGACAAGATAGGCAGTTCTTGTCAAATCACTTCTTGTTTCTCAGTAAAGTGTGAAGGGAAGGCAAGGTCATCAGCAGAGGGATAGAATAGGATGTTCCAAGTTTGAGGAAAAGGAAAAGGAATAGAAAAGTAAGCATTTTGGAGAAAGAAAAATTTGCCAGAGAGATTAGTGAGACTGATGGGCAATGTTGTTTGCCATTTGATATTTTGGGGCATAGAGACCAATTAGTGAAGTTCTGTCATGTTTCTCTTTATTTCTGGAGAAAATTTAGCTAGTTAGATGTAGACCCATAATCACTTATAATTGGAGCTGGACAAGTGGGCAACTAGGATGGAGGGAAAAAGGAACAAAGCAGTTAAAGTGTTTTCAAGGGAGTGATTATAGTACTGAAACATATTACTTAACACAGGTGGTGAGGAAGGGGTCTTTGTAGATTTCCCGTGCTGTTTTGAGGTTGACTGGGGGGTGCTTGAGGGAAGCTAGAGAGATAGGGGCTTTTGGTCAGGATGTTGATGACAAGAACCAGAGTATGGCCATGGCAGTCAGTGGCCCAGATGGAACATAACAAAGTTGAAGAAATTAAGAATGTTAGAGGCCAGAGCCAGGTGCAGTGGCCTGCACTTACAGTCCCAGCTACTCAGGAGGCTGAGGCAGGAGGATCACTTGAGGCCAGGAGCTGGAGTTGCCATGCACTGTGAGTGCACCTATGAATAGCCACGGCACTCCACCCTGGCAATGCAGTGAGACCCTGCTCTAAAAAAACAACAAGTATGGAAGTAACTTTTTAATGTGGATGTTGAACTTGCCAAGGTTATGATAGAAGCTGTGGTAGAGAGGAAGATGGCAAGCTGGGTGCTAGAATTTCAGCAAACCAGGGTAACTGGCTAGCCAGATAACAGTCAAAAGGAACAGTATTGGCTAATATGGTCAGATGGAATAATCTTCAGAAGAGTGGGAAGTTTTGAAGGAGGAAGGAGATGAAGTGATTTGGAGGTGCCAATGGGGAACACGGTGGGTAGGGAAAACTTACCTTCCTACCTACCAACTCCAAGCCCCTGGAGGTTGGAGGCTACAAACAGATAAAAAACTGTTCTCAGGAGTCCATTGCAGGCATGAAAAACGTTTAAAGCATGGCCGTAGCAAGATGGTTTTGAGGGACAGAGACCAAAGACAGAGCCACCAGTAATGACATTGTGGAACATTCCAGGAAGAGGTGATTGAGGATCCAATGAAGGTAGTAGGGTTGAAGAGAAGAAATGTGTGAAAGATCCATCAGAAGTGGAACTTATGCCAGGTGTGGTGGCTCATGCCTATAATCCCAACACTTTGGGAGGCCGAGGTGGGAGGATCACTTGAGCCTAGGAGTTTAAGACCAGCCTGGACAACATAGGGAGACCCCATCTCTACAAAACATTAAAAAATTAGCTTGGCATGGAGGCTTGTGCCTATAGTTTCAGCTACTCAAGAGGCTGAGGTGGGGGGATTGTTTGAGCTCAGGAAGTCAAAGCTGCAGTGAACTGTGATCATGCCACTGTACTCCAATCTGGGTGACGAGTGAGACCTTGTTTCAAAAAAAAAAAGTAGAACTTAAAGGGCTGTTTTGGAACTAACGGGTGATGATAATATTAGCAGAGAAAGAGAATACAGAAAGGAATGACAGCTTTGGGGGTAAGAAACAGAGGGTTTTTTTTTTTCCCTTTCAAATTGTTTATCAAAGTAATATATACATATAGTTTAAAATTCAAATAGTACTAAATGTTGTTTGATGGAAAACAGGAGCATTTTGCTTTACTTCTCACTGCCTCACAGTCTTGCTCCCAAGAGGATATTTTATTGTATTATTTCTTTGATAATTTCCTCTCATAATATTCTCTGGTCCTTTTTTTCAAGAATCCTGTTAGGCAATTACTGGTCTTCCTGAATTAATTCTCTAATAATTTAAAAGGAAATATTTTTCTCCTGTCTTACTTTTTTCCCCCTACCCTGGTGAGGGGGACCACTTTCTGTGAGATGTCCTTGATATTATTTTCTAATTCTTGAATAATTTTTTTATGGCTACCTTACTTTAAATTCCAAACATTCTTTTCTGTTTATTCCTTTTTCGTAGTCTCCTATACTTATTTTATGGATGCAATATCTTTTTTCATCTCTAAGGACATTAGTTGCAATTTTTTTTCTTAATTGGCTCTGTTTCTTCCAGATGCCTTTTTTTCTTCATTTTCTCTTTTTCTGAGATTTTATTAGAGGTTTTCCTCAAACGTTTGTTAATCCTTGTCTGACATTTATATTCGTTATATGAATTCCTGTCTGTTCCTATTTAAGAATAGGGCATTAAAAGGCTGAATAGAAGCTATGTGGGCATAGGTAGGGCTTGTTGATGGTGGATTTTTTTATTGTTGTGGGTAGACTTCCAAATACCTGGAAGTCTTTCCCCCTTAGGCTGTTCATGTTCTCAGAGAAGGATCTTCTAATCTTCCGGAGAGTTATAAGCCTAGCTGCCAGCATTCCTGAATAGGACCTGGGGATGTAGTTCTGTATATCACAGTTCATTTCTTGGTAAACTGTCACTTCCTATGTTTTCAGTCTAGCTAGTTAGTGTATAAGCTTCATTCTCCTTAGTATCTAATGTTCCCCTATGCTGAGCCCTTCCAGCATTCTGCAGGCTGAATTTTTGTTGTTGTTGTTGTTGTTGTATTTATTTCAGCATTTAGAAACCTTTCAACAGTAAAAGAGAAAAAGAAAAAAAAAAGTCACTCGGAAGAAACAGAGCCAATTAAGAAAGAAGAAAAAAAATTGCAACTATCATTAATGTCCTTAAAGATGAGGAAAAACACTACATCCATACTGTCCTAATTCCAGTACTCTCCTAAGTCAGTTGTTTCACCTCTGTCCTCTTTGCACCATCCCAAAATTTGTAGGAATCTGTGGCTAACCATTGTATTCTCTTCCGTTTGCCCTTGTGGATTTGTACATTTTTCTTAAAAGAAATTCCTTTGCCATCATCTTAGCAGAGATTGGAGTGGGAAAGGAGATAATTCTGTATGATTAATCTGCTATGTTTAATTGGACATCCTGAATTTAGTTATGAACGTATTGACATAAGGGGGTATTAGAGATATAGGTTTGTTGCTCAGATGAGAAGTGTAGTTTTGGGAATATTTAGACCTTATTAGTTTAACATAATCATTGAAACTATGGAGATGAGTAGCATTTCTCAAGAAGAGTCTGAAGCATGACATTCTTTTATTCCTTCATTCCACCCATATTAAGTGCCTGCCATATTTGGCCCAGAAAAGATAGACTAGGATGGTATGTAGAGATTGAGTATAAAGGTAAGGCAGAAGGAAAGAAGCCATTGGAAGACCAGTGAAAATGGTGGGAGGTGCACAAGAGGAGAGTGTGCCACATTGAGAGAGGGGAGCTTTCAGGAAGGGGAAGTAGAAGGTCTTCTAGAATATCAAATGCTGCGCAAGGGGTCAGGTAGAATGAGCAAGGCATTCTAGTATATATTGAATTCCTAGCACTATGCTAGAATCTGGGGATTCTAGTGGTAAGCAAGACTGAACTAATCCTGAATCTGTTACCATTTATTTACATTCTAGCAGAGATTACAGTTAAAGCCATACTTACCTTAAAGCACAAGTTGTGAGGGCGTGTGAGGAGGTGGCTAACCTTTGTTGGAGTCAGGAAAAGCTTCTGGGAGAAAGTGATTAAGCTGAGACTCAGGCTTGAGGCACCTGAATAAACAAAACTTAGAATTTAATCATTTTGGAGGCTGGAGAGTAAGGAATGGACTTAGAACACTGGGGGTTCCCTATGTAACCTTTCTTTCTTTCAGATTCCAAGGATAGGTGATATGACAGCTTTTGAACATCAAAGGGACTTTCAGACGCTTGTATATATTGACACATTACTACAAAGTTACAAAGGAAATTTCTAAAATCCTGGTCATTTGTAAAGAAAATATTTAACATTCCATGGGAAAATATACTTTGAGGTTTGATGACAAAAATAGGCCATCTGTGGCCTCAGAGTAATACAGATGGGGCTTCTTATTTTGAAAATAAATTGCTAATGATCTAATTAGCAATTCAAAGCTTATTCTTTCATGGACTTGCTTATTATGATACCTAAGGCCTAGGTGAATCAAGAATACAGTAGTTATGTTACACTAACAAATTACACTGTGATTTAAATGTAATACCACAAACTATAAAAATCCTAGAAGAAAACCTCAGAAACACCATTCTGGACATCAACGTTGAGAAAGAATTTATGACTAAGTCCTCAAAAACAATTGCAACAAAAACAAAAATTGACAGATGGGACCTAATTAAACTAAAGAGCTTCTGCACAGCAAAAGAAACTATCAACAGAGTAAACAGACAACCTACAGAATGGGAGAAAATATTTGCAAATTGTGCATCCAACAAAGGTCTAATATCCAGAATCTGTAAGTAACTGAAACAATTGAACAAGCAAAAAAAAAAATATATATATACCATTAAAAAGTGAACAAAGGTCATGAACAGACACTTCTCAAAACAAGACATACAAGTGGCCAAGAAACATGAAAAATGCTCATCATGACTAATCATCAGAGAAATGCAAATCAAAACCACAATGAGATACCATTCTCACACCAGTCAGAATGGTTATTAATAAAAAGTCAAAAAACAACAGGTGTTGGTGAGGCTGTGGAGCAAAGGGAATGCTTATACACTGTTGGTGAGAATGTAAATTAGTTCAGCCATTGTGGAAAGCAGCTTGGAGATTTCTCAAAGAACTTAAAGCAAACTACCGTTTGAACCAGCAATCCCATTACCGGATATATACCCAAAAGAAAGCAAATTGTTCTACCAAAAAGACACATGCATGTGTATATGTTCATCACAGCACTATTCACAATAGCAAAGACATGGAATCAACCTAGGTGCCCATCAGCAGTGGATTGGATAAAGAAAATGTGGGGCCGGGCGCGGTGGCTCACGCTTGTAATCCCAACACTTTGGGAGGCCGAGGCGGGCAGATCACGAGGTCAGGAGATCGAGACCACGGTGAAACCCCGTCTCTACTAAAAATACAAAAAATTAGCCGGGCGTGGTGGCGGGTGCCTGTAGTCCCAGCTACTCGGAGAGGCTGAGGCAGGAGAATGGCGTGAACCCAGGAGGCGGAGCTTGCAGTGAGCCGAGATTGCGCCACTGCACTCCAGCCTGGGCGATAGAGCGAGACTCCGTCTCAAAAAAAAAAAAAAAAAAGAAAATGTGGTACATATACACCATGTAATACTACACTACCATAAAAATGAACAAAGTCACATCCTATGCAGCAACATGGATGAAGCTGGAGGCCATTATCTTAAGTGAATTAATACAGGAACAGAAAACCAAATACTGCATGTTCTCACTTATAAGTGGGAGCTAAACATTGGGTGCTCATGGACATAAAGATGGGAACAGTAGACACTGGGGATGACTAGAGGGGGAAGGGAGGGAGAGGGACAAGAGTTGAAAAATTAAATGTTGGTTACTATGCTCAGTACCTCGGTGCGGGGTGGGAGGTGGTCATTCATACCCCAAACCTCAGCATCATGCAATATACCCAGGTAGCAAACCTGCCCATGTACCCTGAGTCTAAAATAAAAGCTGAAAAGGAAAAAAAGAGTGTTTTCTCAAGCTCTAAAAAAAAAAAAGTAATACACTTTATGATAAAAAACTAATTTTTCTTTCTTCAAAAAAATATAGTAAATGATATTCATGTATTTACTGTGGTCATTAATATCAAAAATTAAATTCATATGTTGGCTTGAGGGAAAAAACAGTTACTTTACAGTGAATATTTACCTACTACTATTGATAATGGCAGTCTGCCTAAGAGAGCAAATTTTTCAGAAAGGGCAATTGTATTTTGAATTACCTTTTAAAATTGAGAAGGGAAAATATTTAATTATCTGTCATTTGGGAGAAAGCTATGCCTTATGTGCAGAAGTCAGAGGGAACACTACCCTTTTCTTTGCTAGAAACAACAGAGCCACCTCTCCCTTTTCTTGTTCCTGGGCTCTTAGCTGATAGAATGCGCATATGACCTTGGAAAAAGAAAGAACCTCTCCCTTCCTCCTTGTTTCATGTCCCTGGGAACCACCTGAGGGGCAGCTGGAGATGGAAACTATCATTGTTTCTCTAGTGGTGGCAGCACAGGGTGGCGTGGGAGTGGAATGTGTTCTTAGTTGGAAAAATTTACCGAAACAACCATCCAGTACATACCAGTCTGCAACTCCCTCTCCCTGGGCCAAGAGTTTTCTTCCCTTGGTATAGGCTGAGATGCAAAGTGCTTACATAGGTAAATCTGAAAGGTAAGTTTTGAAAGATATCTCTCAATAAAATAGAGGAAATGCTCACCAGTTTATTGGCTCAATGAAGATGTTAGGCTGATCTCAAAGGACCCTTTCTATTCTAAAAATTCTATTTTGTGTGGTTCATTTTTTGTATTTTTAGTATGTGAACATTGGTCACTGCTTATCTCTAGTAAAGGTGGTGAGGACAATGTCATTCCCATCTTGGAAGAGTGGGTGTTTCATAAACAACTGACTTCAGGAAGCCTTCCTATGGGCCAAGCCCAGTTTCTGCTGGGAGGCACTGTGGCTCAGGAGAGCTGTAGGGACTCACCTGAGGTTAAAAACATGGTCTGAGCCAGGCACAGTGCCTCATGCCTGTAATCCCAGCACTTTGGGAGGCCAAGCCCGGTGGATCACCTGAGATCAGGAGTTCGAGACCAGCCTGACCAACATGATGAAACCCAATCTCTACTAAAAATATAAAAATTAGCTGGCTGTGGTGGCGGGTGCCTATAATCCCAGCTACTTGAGGGGCTGAGGCAGGAGAATCACTTGAACCCTGGAGGTGGAGGTTGCAGTGAGCCGAGATCGTGCTACTGCACTCTAGCCTAGGCAGCAAGAGTGAAACTCCGTCTCAAAAAACAAACAAAATACATGATCTACTACCTATGCTGTGGGAACTTAGATAAGTCTCTTAACCTCTCTAAGGCTCAGTTTACTCTTCTAAAAAATGCACTTAATAATACTTGCTTCATAAGGTGATTGCAAAGATTAACAAACCGTGTAAAGTACCTCATACAATATTTGACACAAGACGCTTAATAAATCATTTTGTGTATTTGTTAATAACGGCAGTAGCATATGCCTACTGACAGATTATGTGATGTTACACATTTTCCAATACGTGATGCTTTATGGGATTTAGAAGCTTTAATACAATCAGTTTCTTTGTTATGATTTTGCAGAAATCTTCCAAATGAATTCTATAAGGGAAATCCAGACATATTTTGGTTTTCTCTGGCTAGATTGGTTTGCCTAATTAAATTTGATGCTTTGTTTGTTTTTTTCTTTTTTTTAAATTATACTTTAAGTTCTAGGGTACAACGTGCAGTTTTGATACATAGGTATACATGTGCCATGTTGGTTTGCTGCACCCAGCAACTCGTCATTTACATTAGCTATTTCTCCTAATGCTAACCCTCCCCCAGCCCCCGACCCTACAACAGGCCCTGGTGTGTAATGTTCCCCACCCTGTGTCCAAGTGTTCTCATTGTTCAATTCCCACCTATGAGTGAGAACATGTGGTGTTTGGTTTTCTGTCCTTGTGATACTTTGCTGAGAATGATGGTTTCCAGCTTCATCCATGTCCCTGCAAAGGACATGAACTCATCCTTTTTTATGGCTGCATAGTATTCCATGGTGTATATGTGCTGGATTTTCTTAATCCAGTCTATCACTGATGGACATTTGGGTTGGTTCCAAGTCTTTGCTATTGTGAATAGTGCCGCAATAAACATACGTATGCATGTGTCTTTATAGTAGCATAATTTATAATCCTTTGGGTATATACCCAGTAATGGGATGGCTGGGTCAAATGGTATTTCTAGTTCTAGATCCTTGAGGAATCACCACACTGTCTTCCAGAATGGTTGAACTAATTTATACTCCCACGAACAGTATAAAAGTGTTTCTATTTCTCTACATCCTCTCCAGCATCTGTTGTTTCCTGACTTTTTAATGATCGCCATTCTAACTGGCATGAGATGGTATCTCATTGTGGTTTTGATTTGCATTTCTCTGATGACCAGTGATGATGAGCGTTTTTTCATGTCTCCATTGGCTGCATAGATGTCTTCTTTTGAGAAGTGTCTGTTCATATCCTTTGCCCACTTTTTGATGGGATTGTTTGTTTTTTTCTTGTAAATTTGAGTTCTTTGTAGATTCTGGACATTAGCCCTTCTTCAGATGGGTAAATTGCAAAAATTTTCTCCCATTCTGTAGGTTTCCTATTCACTCTGATGGTGGTTTCTTTTGCCGTGCAGAAGCACTTTAGTTTAATTAGATCCCACTTGTCAACTGTGGCTTTTGTTGCCATTGCTTTTGGTGTTTTAGTCATGAAGTCCTTGCCCATGCCTATGGCCTGAATGGTATTGCCTAGGTTTTCTTCTAGGGTTTTTATGGTTTTAGGTCTAACATTTAAGTCTTTAATCCATCTTGAATTAATTTTTGTGTAAGATGTAAGAAAGCGATCCAGTTTCAGCTTTCTACATATGGCTAGCCGCTTTTCCCAGCATCATTTATTAAGTAGGGAATCCTTTCCCCATTTCTTGTTTTTGTCAGGTTTGTCAAAGATCAGATGGTTGTAGATGTGTGATGTTATTTCTGAGGGCTCTGTTCTGTTCTATTGATCTATGTCTCTGCTGTGGTACCAGTACCATGCTGTTTTGGTTACTGTAGCCTTCTAGTATAGTTTGAAGTCAGGTAGCATGATGCCTCCAGCTTTGTTCTTTTGGCTTAGGATTGACTTGGCAATGCGGGCTCTGTTTTGGTTCCATATGAACTTTAAAGTAGTTTTTTCCAATTCTGTGAAGAAAGTCATTTGTAGCTTGATGGAGATGGCATTGAATCTATAAATTACCTTGGGCAGTGTGGCCATTTTCACAATATTGATTCTTCCTGTGCATGAGCATGGAATGTTCTTCCATTTGTTTGTGTCCTCTTTTCTTTCATTGAGCAGTGGTTTGTAGTTCTCCTTGAAGAGGTCCTTCACATCCCTTGTAAGTTGGATTCCTAGGTATTTTATTCTCTTTGAAGCAATTGTGAATGGGAGTTTACTCATGATTTGTCTCTGTTTGTCTGTTATTGGTGTATAGGAATGCTAGTGATTTTTGCAGGTTGATTTTTTATCCTGAGACTTTGCTGAAGTTGCTTTTCTAGTTCTTTTAATTGTGATGTTAGGGTGTCAATTTTGGATCTTTCCTGCTTTCTCTTGTGGGCATTTAGTGCTATAAATTTCCCTCTACACACTGCTTTGAATGTGTCCCAAAGATTCTGGTACATTGTGTCTTTGTTCTCATTGGTTTCAAAGAACATCTTTATTTCTGCCTTCATTTCATTATTTACCCAGTAGTCATTGAGGAGCAGGTTGTTCAGTTTCCATGTAGTTGTGCGGTTTTGAGTCAGTTTCTTAATCCTGAGTTCTAATTTGATTGCACTGTGGTCTGAGAGACAGTTTGTTGTGATTTCTATTCTTTTACATTTGCTGAGGAGAGCTTTACTTCCAATTAGGTGGTCAATTTTAGAATAAGTGCGATGTGGTGCTAAGAAGAATGTATATTCTGTTGATTTGGGGTAGAGAGTTCTGTAGATATCTATTAGGTCCTCTTGGTGCAGAGCTGAGTTCAAGTCCTGGATATCCTTGTTAACCTTCTGTCTCACTGATCTGTCTAATATTGACAGTGGGGTATTAAAGTCTTCCATTATTATTGTGTGGGAGTGTAAGTCTCTTTGTAGATCTCTAAGGACTTACTTTATGAATCTGGGTGCTCCTGTATTGGGTGCATATGTATTTAGGATAGTTAGCTCTTCTTGTTGAATTGATCCCTTTATGATTATGTAATGCCCTTCTTTGTCTCTTTTGATCTTTGTTGGTTTAAAGTCTGTTTTATCAGAGAGTAGGATTGCAAATTCTGCTCTTTTTTGCTTTACATTTGTTTGGTAGATCTTCCTCCATCCCTTTATTTTGAGCCTATTTGTGTCTCTGCACATGAGATGAGTCTCCTGAATACAGCACACTGATGAGTCTTGACTCTTTATCCAATTTGCCAGTCTGTGTCTTTTAATTGGGGCATTTAGCCCTATTACATTTAAAGTTAATACTGTTATGTGTGAATTTGATCTTGTCATTATGGTGTTAGCTGGTTATTTTGCCTGTTAATTGATACAGTTTCTTCATAGCATCAATGGTCTTTACAATTTGGCATGTTTTTGCAGTGGCTGGTACCGGTTGTTTCCTTCCATGTTCAGTGCTTCCTTCAGGAGCTCTTGTAAGGCAGGCCTGCTGGTGACACAATCTCTTAGCATTTGCTTGTCTGTAAAGGATTTTATTTCTTCTTCACTTATGAAGTTTAGTTTGGCTGGATATGAAATTCTGGGTTGAAAATTCTTTTCTTTAAGAATGTTGAATATTGGCCCCCACTCTCTTCTGGCTTGTAGGATTTCTGTTGAGAGATCCACTGTTAGTCTGATGGCCTTCCCTTTGTGGGTAACCCAACCTTTTTCTGTGGCTGTCCTTAACATTTTTTTTCCTTCATTTCAACCTTGGTGAATCTGACAATTATGTGTCTTGGTGTTGTTCTTCTCGAGGAGTATCTTTGTGGTGTTCTTTGTATTTCCTGAATTTGAATGTTGGCCTGCCTTGCCAGGTTAGGGAAGTTCTCCTGGATAATATCCTGAAGAGTGTTTTCCAACTTGGTTCCATTCTCCCCATCAATTTCAGGTAAACCAATCAAATGTAGATTTGGTTTTTTCACATAGTCCCATATTTCTTGGAGGCTTTGTTCATTTCTTTTTACTCTTTTTTTCTCTAACCTTGTCTTCTCACTTTATTTCATTAATTTGATCTTCAATCACTGATATCCTTTCTTCCACTTGATTGAATCAGCTATTGAAGCTTGTGCATGCATCACGAAGTTCTCATGCCATAGTTTTGAGCTCCATCAGGTCATCTAAGGTCTTCTCTACACTGTTTATTCTAGTTAGCTATTCATCTAACCTTTTTTCGCGGTTTTTACCTTCCTTGCAATGGGTTTGAACATGCTCCTTTAGCTCACAGAAGTTTGTTATTACTGTCCTTTTGAAGCCTACTTCTGTCAACGCATCAAAGTCATTCTCCATCCAGCTTTGTTCCATTGCTGGCGAGGAGCTGCGATCCTTTAGAGGAGAAGAGGTGCTCTGGTTTTTAGAATTTTTAGCTTTTCTGCTCTGGTTTCTCTCCATCTTTGTGGTTTTATCTACCTTTTGTCTTTGATGTTGGTGACCTACAGATGGGTTTTGGTGTGGATGTGGATGTCCTTTTTGTTGGTGTTGATGCTATTCCTTTCTGTTTGTTAGTTTTCCTTCTAACAGTCAGGTCTCTCAGGTGCACATCTGTTGGAGTTTGCTGGAGATCCACTCCAGATGCTTTTTGCCTGGGTATCACCAGCGGAGGCTGCAGAACAGCAAACATTGCCAAACAGCAAATATTGCTGCCTGATCCTTCCTCTGATCTTTGTCCCAGAGGGGTACCCCCCTATATGAGGTATCTGTCGGACCCTACTGAGAGGTGTCTCTCAGTTAGGCTAAACGGGGGTCAGGGACCCACTTGAGGAGGCAGTCTGTCCATTCTCAGAGCTCAAACACTGTGCTGGGAGAACCACTATTCTTTTCAGAGCTGTCAGACAGGGATGTTTAAGTTGGCAGAAGTTGTCTGCTGCCTCTCGTTCAGCTATGCCCTGTGCACAGAGGTGGAGTCTATAGACACAGTAGGCCTTGCTGAGCTGCGGTGGGCTCTGCCCAGTTCAAGCTTCCTGGCCGCTTTGTTTACCTACTCAAGCCTCAGCAATGGCGACACCCCTCCCCCAGCCAGGCTGCCACCTTGCAGTTTGATGTCAGACTGCTGCGCTAGCAGTGAGCAAGGCTCCGTGGGCTTGGGACCCACCGAGCCAGGCACGGGAGAGAATCTCCTTGTCTGACAGTCGCTAAGACCTTGGGAAAAGTGCAGTATTTGGGCAGGAGTGTCCTGTTTTTCCAGGTAAGTCTTTCACAGCTTACCTTGGCTAGGAAAAGAAAATCCCCTGACACCTTGCACTTCCCAGGTGAGGTGATGCTCTGCCCTGCTTCATTAAAATTAATTTTAAAACAGTTAAAACCTTAGTGTGTTATATTGGATCCTCTGAGAAACAGTAAGACAGTATTAGTCATGCAAGAGATTGTCTGGGTAATAGTCTGTGAGGGAAAATGGGGAGGGAGCCAGAGGAGGCCAGAACAGCCATCAGGCCATGATATAACTCTAACCCCTGTGGAGGAGAGAGGGAAGGAAGAAAAGTTGGGTAGGAAGTCTTAGATTGTAGTGCAGTTCTAAAAACAGTTCAGCGGGGCTGATGTGGGAGTCTTCCAACCAAAACTGTCCATCGGAGGAGTCTACTTCTTGCAGTTATGAGCCTTAGAATCCCTGCTGTCTTCAGTCATTGTCTGGGAGCACACACGGGAGGGATGGCCTCAGCTGGAATACAGTGACAGATTCAGAGCCCAGCATCTAGGGCCTTCGGGCAATGATGCTTCTGACAGTAGATCTCAAAGGCCCATTTTCATGGCCACCACACTTAAATACCACACCACCACACTTCCAATAGCCTATGTCTTATCTCCTATATAGTGAATATTCAAGTTTTGGTGTCACAAAATTATTGAAAAGGAACATGTAATGCTGCTTTGAGATATACTTGACAGCATTTTAAAAGCACTTTCAATTGCAACCTGGACCTAGGGTAGAGATTGGGCCCCAGTCCTGTTCTCTCAGCCGTCAGTGGCATACTGGGTAAGGGTAGAATATGAATGGTCTGCCCTGAGAGCAGGCAATAAGGGGGTAATTGATCTGTAGAGAATTTAAAAACAATAAAACCAACTAAAATGTAGCCTGCTTTTTTATGATCACCATGTGCTGGCAACTTAAGGGATGTCAGTTATTCCATCCCGCCAGGGCAGACTGCCACCCACCCACCCTCTACCACCACCACCACCTTTGTGTGCCACTGCCAGGCTGCCTTTTCCTTTTTTGCATTTCCAGGCATGAAAGTGGATCAACATTCAAATTTCTTCTTCAGATTACTAAAATGAATGTGTTTCAGAGAATCTTTGGGAATGCTAGATGTCAGCGGGCTTTCATGTACAGTGCCACATGGCTTCAAAAGGGCAGGAAATTACTTTCTTAAAGAGTGGTCAGGGAAGCCCCAAGGAGCCAACATTGGATGCTGAAAGATGGTAGATTTTGACTTGGCAGAGAGGAAGACAGTGAGCTTGCAGGCTGGAGGGAGAGTTTCCAAGGGCTCAAGGAGCAGGGAAGTAAAGGATGTATTTGGGAAACTATGAATAGACAAAAATAACCAGCACCTCATGGGGTATGAGTGGGAAATAAGATGGAAAACTACATTAAAACCATGAATTTTAAGGTTTTTAAATGCCTAAGGAGTTATGTAGCTAAATATGATTGAAGATTTTTGAGTAGGGAAATGACCCAATGAAAGCTCTATTTTACGAAAATTAATCTGGCATTGGTGTGCAGCATGGAGCTAGGTGGAGGTTAATTCAGAGGAGCCTTGGACAGTCATCTTAAATATCAGGATACAAGGGTCTGAACTAGGGTAGAGGAGGAGGGTTTGGAAACTGATCCAAGGGATAGGAAGGAAGCATCAATATCTCAAGTTCAATGCATATAAGACTAAAATTATTGTTTTCTCTCCCAAAACCTGCTCTCTGTCGTCTTCTCATCTATTCAACAGATATGTATCGAACGTCCACCATGGACCAGTGGCCATGTGGGGTCCTGATAACTTGTTTTTGGTTCAACTCTGCCAAGTGACCCTTGCTAGAAACCCAGGGTTTTATTTATCCTTGATTCCTGTCCCACATTCTCACCTGCATCTAGTCAGTAACTGATTTCTACTGATTTTATACCCTTAGTCACTCCCTCTACATTACAATAATCTGGGCAAAATTCCAAAGGCCAGGCCACACCCAGATCAATTAAATCACAAGCTTCTTTGAAGACCTCTCAAATGACGTGCAGACAAGTTTGGAAACCACTGTCTTAAATGATTTTCAAGTCTGACTCTGCATTCCTACTACCAAGGCCCTAGTCATTTCTCGCTTGGATTACTCACCCACTTTCTGTTTGTCACGATGCTTCTAATCTTATCTCCCTCGTATTTATTGTCTCTACAGCAACCTGGTGATCTCCCAGAAACGCAAATCTGACCATGTCACTTCACTGCTGTGCTTTCATCTCTTCCAGGGCTCCCACATATACAGCATTGCTTCTCAAGCCTTTCTTTTCCTTCCTGCCTCCATAGCATTCACCAGCATAATACATGTCCTTATGTCCTTCAGTGAGTATTGTACATGATGATTTTCAACCTATTTGGGCATGTTGCCCCTAGGGGAACAGTGTAAGAATATTGGAGAAGGACTTAATCTGTGCAACTTTAAAAATACTTTCTCTCCACCACCTCTTTTTCTCTCTGTCCCCTTCTCCCAATTCTGATATGTTCTTGCCCACTAAGGGCCCAACCTTTAAAATGGAGTACAGAACTGCACCACCTTTTGATCTAGCCCTGTCTCCCTAATCTCATCTTTTATTATACTAATTTTTACCTTGTTACTTTTACTTCATGTACTCCAAACTTCTCAACGTTTCTAGTATAAACCATATTGTTGCCGTCCTTTAGGCCTTTGCTTATATCTTCTCTTTATGGAATGTCTCACCTTTTACTTTCCCCTTCAATGCTGTCAATTTAATGCTCACTTAAAGCAACTTGAAATTTTGAAAGTAACCAATAAGTCTCAATTCAGGAGTTAACTCTAATAAAGCCTTGGACTCCCTACTCCAGCTGGGTTGAGGACCCTTTTTATCAAGGTCTCTTTGTATTTTTCTCATTAATCTTGCTATGTTGTACTATAATTAGCTGTTGTAATGGGTCTAGATTTGTTTTTCTCTAAGTTCTCCAGATTTAAAAATTTTGTAATACTTTGGTTTTATTTACGTTGAGGTTTTGAAGCTAAGTAATTCAGAGAAGGGCACTATGATTAACAGAAGCTAGAATCACAAAACATCAATATTGGAAAGGACTTTTAAAAGTAATTTTGGTCAATCACCAAAGTTGATTTTTTTTTATAATTAATGAATTTGAAGATAGTGCTATCTATCCAAATGGAAAGATCCCAGCATATTTTAGAATATGAAATTATAGTACATGCTGGAGAAATTAATAGAAAATGTATGTGAAGCTTCCAAAGGAGAGAGTATAGGAAGAAAAGAATAAAACACAGAAGACTGATCATTAAACAACACCTGCCTTCAGGAAACATGAAGAAATTAAGAGATACCAGTTAAGAAGACAGAAGATTTGCAAAAGGGAATCAGTGTAGTGTCACAAAAATCAGAGAAAGGGGTGTTTTATGAAGCAGGGATTGCCTGTGAGGCCAGTACTCCAGGGGAGGCTCAGACAGCACGTGTTCCTGCAAAGTGACTCTCTTCTGTGACTCATGCTCTGGGAGGGAGCATCCACTGGGGGATAATCTGAACCTCTAAGGAATCAGACTGGAAAATTTATGGAGACCCCAAGGCCTCGGCCATAACCTAAACTGAAGTGGTTCTTGGCGTTTTTTGGGACTTAGGACCTTTTGATAATCTGATGAACTCTAATGACTCTATTCTCAGAAAAATGCACATCAGCACACATACGCATACAGTTTTATATGCAATTTATCGTGGCTCACTCTACTACCACCCCAAATATCCTTGAACCTCTCCATGTTTTCCCACATTAGTACTTACAGTTCCACTGTCAGATAACAAAACTTGCTGGGGTCACAAGGACAGTTGATGGTCTAAGTCCATGGAGGCCTTAGAAAAAATCCTCCGTCTTGCTTTATCCTAAGGAGCAGTAGGCTCAGTAGAGTGCCTCCAAGACTGCCCAGCTTGCCAGTTGAACATTTTCTGGATTCGTGGCTACTGACCAACCAAGTCACTAACTTAAGGACTGCTGGCCACTGTACTTCTCCAAGCCCTGGTTTCTGAAAAGGCCTCCTTCAGAATTTTAACCAGCAACACGACTTACCTCCTTTCCACCTGTCTGGCTTTTGACTTTCATTTTTTTTAAGTGGCTCACCCTCATTTCTTCCTTTTTCAAAGTAAAGAATTTAGGAAAGCAATGAAAACATTTTTATCTTGCACAAATAGAAAAAATGATTGTTTAAATTTTTATGGGAAAAAGTAGTACAATTAGTTAACTTTTGTCAATCTCAGCCTTAGAAAATAGCAAAGATGTGGAAAATTCAAACACTGGACAATAAAATGCTATATTTGATTGTGATTTATATTATGAAGCTATTTTTATACCTATTTTTCTGATTTTAATTTCTTTGGTTGAGCATGGAAATGATTCTGCAATGGCTGTATGGACAAGGACATGTTGGGAACTATACTAAGATCAAAGTGTGTTTGGTTGATTCATACATGTCATTAGTAATTGAGACTTGAAATGTCTTCAAGAGAGAATTTTAGAGTTCTGTCAATAATGGAAATTTCTTAATGTGGAATATGAACTTTGAGTGAAAAAAAGTAAAAGCAGATGTGAAAGAATATTAGTCTAGAAATAATTATGGTGGTCAATTATATATTTGAGATTTTTTTAATTTTTAAATTTTTTTTAGAGACAGAATCTTGCTCTGTTGCCCTGGCTGGCACAATAATAGCTCACTATAACCTCAAACTCCTGGGCTCAAGCTATCCTCCTGCCTCAGTTTCCTGAGTAGCTGGGACTATAGGCATGTAGCCATGCCCAGCTAATTTTGTATTTTTTTAAATAGAAACAGGCTGTCACCGTGTTGTCCAGGCTGTTCTCAAACTCCTGGCCTCAACTAGTTCTCCTGCCTCAGCCTCCCAAAGTGCTGAGATTAATGGCATGAGCTACCATGTCTGGCTGTATATTTGAGTTTTAAAGGAATATGAATCTAGATAAAAATGCTGCCCCACTGCACAAGATTTTTTTAAGATGAGAAGCTGGTCTAATAGTGCTGCGGAATTGGATCGTTTTACCCTACATTTTCCAAAACCCATAGAATTGTATAACACAAAAGTGACTTTTACTGTATGCAAATAAAAAACAAACAAACCCAAGATGCTAGGAGAATCCAGGATGGAATGCAGACTGTAACAAATTAATCTAACTCTATTACAAATATAGCTTCTCTGAAGGGGCTGGGGAAAGGAAGGAGTTGACCTAAATAACTATGGAAAACCATATTTTGTCTAGATACTATTGTAAGGATCTAAAAGAAAAGGCTAAGGAACTGTAACAGATTAAAGGAGACTTCAGAAGGCAACTAAATGCAATGCAGTGTCCTGGATTGGAGCCCGGAATAGCATAAGGCCATTAGTGGAAACAGTGGAGAAATCCAAATAAAGTTTGTAGTTAATGGTATTGTGCCAATGAAAATTTATTAGTTTTGATAAATGTATCATAGTTATATAAATGTTTATAAATGGTTATATGTTAATGAACCATAGTTATAGTTAAGAGTAAGACGAAAGAAGAGGACACCTCAATACTATGCTTTCAACTCTTGTAAATCCAAAATTATTTTAATATGAAAGTTAAAAAAAAAGCTGCCCTGCAAATTTATACAAATTCAAAGGGCGTTTATTATTTACTTATTCTTTAAAATGTTAGATATCTTGTTATTCTTCTATTTTAACATGATAACTTGTCATTTGGTAGGAGAGCATTTAAGCATACTTATAAATACCTAGAATTTATTTAAAGTAAGAGCTTCACTCCACTTATTTACAGGTCTTAAACAGAACTAAAGTCGAACTGAATAATAATCATGGCTAAGGTAAGGTGGGTTACGAATGTGCAAGAATGGCTACATTTCATTCAACATAATGCTTTTGCTGAGCAGAGAACTGGTGTTTAAAATATTTCCAACAGAACATTATCCACAGAGAAAAATTCATTATTTCAGATTAAACACATGAAAGGGAACTGTAATTTCATAGTGTTGTTGGGGGGAGAAAGTAGCTTCTTTTTTATATCATGGCATCGTCTATCTAAAATAAGTGTATGTTTGTGTATAGCTATAGATATTAAGGTAAAACACATTGTTATCTTAATCCACCTCTAAGAATTTGAAATCACAAAAAATACAATAAGCTTATAGACAATTAAAAATGTTCTGATTTAAATTCGGATTGACTATAACAAGTTTGCAAATTGGTAGCCCATGGGATGCCCTTAGCCCTGTATTTTCATTGACTGACATAGGTTTAAGTTTTTTGAATCAATTGGTAGTATTTAAAATCGGGAGTTCTTACATTAAAATGTGAGTTTCCATTCTCTCTTAAACCATCAGATCTGACAACACCAAGCCCACGTTCTGATATGGCAGAACTTGGCAAGGCTGGGTAGTAGATGCCTCTGTTGGAAGGTATGCCCTTTCTAGTTTACCATAGTTCTTTTGTTATTTTTGTAGATAGATTTCTTTTACATTGAGGTGAAATTCACATAACAGAAAATTGACCTTCTCAAATTGAACAATTCAGTGGCATTTAGTACATTCACAAAGCTGTGCAACCACCACCTCTATCGAGTTCCAAACTTTTCATCACTCCAAAATAAAACTGCATTCCAATCAAACAGTTACTTCCCATTCTTCATTTCTTCTAGGTCTCCTGATAACCACCAATCTGCTTTCTGCTTCTGTGGGTTTATCTATTCTACATGTTTCATATAAACACAATCATACAATATGTCACCTTTCGTCTGTGGCTCTCCCACTTAGCATAATGTTTTCCAGGTTCATCCACGTTGTAGCATGTGTCAGTACTTCATTCCTTTTTATGGCCAAATAACACTTTCATTATATGGATACACCATGTTGTTTATTCATTTATAGGTTGATGGACATTTGGCTATTACTACCTTTTAACTATTGTGAATAGTGCTGCTATGAATGCTTGTGTACAAGATTTTGTTGGAATGAATATCACATTTTTGGTATTTTTTATTCATGTTGGGGTATTTCAGCCACAATGCTTTTTTTTTTCTTTTTTTTTTTTTTGAGACTGAGTCTTGCTCTGTCGTCCAGGCCGGAGTGCAATGGCGCAATCTCAGCTCACTGCAACCTCTACCCCTTGGGTTCAAGCGATTCTCCTGCCTCAGCCTCCTGAGTAGCTGGGATTACAGGTGTGTGCCACCACTCCCAGCTAATTTTTTTTTTTTTGTATTTTTAGTAGAGACGGGGTTTCACCATGTTGACCAGGCTGGTCTTGAACTCCTGACCTCAGGTGATCCGCCTGCCTCGGGCTCCCAAAGTGCCTATTTCCCCACACCCTGGCCTGATCTACCCACCTGCTTTATTATTCTGCCCCCATAAGCTTTGCATTTTCTGGCCTTTGTAAAGGGCATGAGCATATTCGTTTCTCCACAATTTCTGCACTTTTTTTCAGTACAAAACTTGAACTAATTAAAAATATTTCTTATTTTTTTCTTAAAAATATACCACTACACTAAATTTCTTTGATTTTTCTCCCACAGTTGTGGTTACTCTCTGGTAAATAATGACGACAGATGAGGGTTGTTTTTATTTTCTTCTGTCTTTAACATTAAAAAATTGGACAGTTTGAGAAGATCTAAATTGGAGATAGAGCTCTGCCCCATTTATACTAAGCAGTGACTTTATGTATGCATCTGGGTTTAATTATAGTTGGCATCTCTGAACTCTGAGGCAAAATATGCATTGCTGAGATGTCATGTGTTTTTGGCAGTCCAAGAATATAATCACTCCAATGTATAATGACCCCTCTGGCTTTTTAAAACTCAGCCTCATGGTCTGTCTAACCTCCCTCCTTCTGCCTATGCACTCCTGCAAAGGCCTGTTTTTCACTTCAATCCCTATCAGTGCCTCCTCTGATTTGTCTTTATTTGCCGTTTTGTCATTTACTCTAACATGACTTAACTTCTCTATGGTTATATTTTGCCTCTCTAACTAGATTATAAATCCTCACTAAGCAGAATCTAGTTTTGTGTTTGGTTTTTAAATGTTACAGTGCAGGACAAATGTGATAAGTGTGCAGTAAATATTTGAATTAGTGACTCCCCAAACCAGAAAAATGACTCTTTGCAGTATACCTAACTTCTCAGCATTATGTTGAACAATTCCATGTTTTAGTATAATGTTTATAATCAGGATTAACAGACAGCACATTGAAAAAGTAAGTTTTGTCCTATCATTATTGCAACTAAATCCCTTTTCAAGTCTAATTAATGCATTGGTGTAAGTTGGTGATTCTAAAGATGTGTATTGCAAACCACCTGCATCAGAATTGCCTGTAGTGTTGGTTAAAAATGGAGATCTTGAAACCGAACTTTGCATTTACACACTAGTACAGTCTAATGGTTGAGCCCAAGAATCTGCATTTTTTTAAAAAAGCTCTCCTGGAGTCTTATGTACTCTAAATTTTGAGAACCACTGAGATTGTTTGAGAAGTTAGTGCCATTGTTTGGCCTAGCTCAGGTCGATTGGAAGTTTAACTTAAGTTGGTATGGGGGAAAATAAACAATGAAATTGTATGTTTAATGTATGATGATTTCAACTTGATATTTGGGAAGTAATTTTTTTTGGTGCGAGTCTACAAGTAAATGTTACTGATCTTGTAGTTTTAAAATTTAACAAATACAATCTAAAAATTTAAGAAGCCCTAATAACCTGAGCATTATTGAGGTTAAATGGAATAAAATCATTGAAAAACACTGCATATGATTAACACATAAGTTACTCCCACATAATTAGATAAAGAAATGCTACTTTTTCTTCCAAAAACTGAAGGTGTAGTCGAAAACAATTGCTACCTAACATCTTCCAAGTTATAGTTAATATTCACTGTTATTTAAAAAAAATCCTGCACCATTTATTGCTATTAGAAAGAAGTTCTGAACAGGGTTGAACAGGCTTTTAAAAGCATTGCATTCAGATAATGCGCACTTTTGTGTCCTAGGAATTAAATAAACAAACCATTAATAAGTAATCCAGGAGTATTACGAAATGATCACAAAACAAAAGTGACACAGTACATTGCTTGCTAGTAGCAAGTAATTGAAATGAAACAGGTTTGTTATACTTTGGATAATGTAAGGGAATATGTTGCAGGCAATAAACTAGGGCTTTTTGTTAGAAAAATCAGTAGTTTTTTTGGCAATCTGTTTCATCTACTTGTAAATGTTTTCCTCTGTCTTGACCTTTTGACATTTTTCACTTCTTAAATATATCACTTTATGTAAGTCTTCATTGGGTCGCATTGGTGTTTTTCCTTTACTCTGCACAGATGTTTAAATATATTTTTCTTGTGGGATTATATTTAATTCTTATCCATACATTGATAATTCATCATGTGATTTAGCTTGAGGTTGAGCTTCTTCCCACCTAAAGCTAATATAATGAAGTTATCATTTTTACAGAATTAAATATGATTTGCCACACCATCTCATTTAACCCTAACCAGAATCAGCTCATATGTAAAGGAAAGGAAACTGAGGGCGGTAACTTACTTAAGATCATCCAAAATCTGTTTATCCTTATTCATGCATTGTGTGGCCCTATTGATAGCCACTAGAAGGGTTTTCCACTCCGTATGCAATTTTCTCCCTTACTTAATGGAAGATGTAAGCCTCAAAGACTGCAGGCTAAAAAAGGAAAAGCTCCACTTGGGTTGTTAATCTGGCAAACAAAACCTCAACTCCTGATGGAACTGAAAGCAGAAGGGGCTGAAGACAAGTTCAAGGTAGAGAATCTGGGCTGCTTTTCCTGGTTCTTTGAGTCAAATAGTGTGACTTCATTATTTTGTTTCAGTTTCCAATTCCAGGAACTCAAGATACGCCCAAGATCAAATGTAAATACAAAATGCATTCCAAAATTGAATAAATAATGTTTGGATTATCTGGGTCACTGGTCCCCTCCACTAATGTGTATCATCAGGAGGTGATGATGCCACGTATAATCAGCAATCCTTGATGAAAGACTTGATGCTTCATTCCTGTAGGAGTTTAGAGTTCTGTCAGTTTTGACAACACTATTTTTGAAGAATGCCCTGTTCAGTCCTCTGGATTTTAGAATGTCATTTGAAATTCTTAGCCATTAAAGAAAAGGAAAATGAAGTCAAGTTTCAGAAAAAAAATGACTCCAACTGGGAATAACAACTTGAGCCAGGTAGGACATCATAAAGCATTAACTATGACTGTTGAAATAACAAGTTGGCAATCATAAACCAGAGTTCCATCAGAAATGAAGCAGTTGGCCCCCACTTTGTTCTTTTCTCTTACTTACAACTTTTATAATGCACTTGTCAGGCCAGTCATTAAATTCACATATGTATGCTGACCATGAAGACTGTTTTGGCTTCCAAGTTGGTCAAGCTGAACTGCTTTGAAGCTAGTAATCTGCTGAATTAGCTGACTTCTTTCATGGTATTCCAGAACAAACAGATCCCCTAAAATAAATCCCCACTTTTGTTATTTCAGGTGGTTTGAGTCTGTTATTCTTGCATAAAGATGTAAAGGTTCTTCCAACAGAGGTTCAAAGAGAATTTAGAAATAAAATGTTAAACAGATTAAAAGGACCTTTAATATAATGATCATGTCACTGGGTGAAAGATGAGGTTAAAATTGGTCATCACTTTACTGTATAGACAATCAATTTTTTAAAAAAAACTTGCATAGAAAGTTTCAAGGTAGCCCTAAATATCAGAAAGAAATGTCATCATTAGGACAAACATCAGACTAATAATATTTATAGAGTGCTTACTCTAACAACCCTGGGATGTAGGCACTGTTGTTGTCTCCACTTTACAGATGAGGAAACTGAGGCACAGAGACTGAGACCATATGTTCAAGGTAAGGTTGAAAACTTATCAGATTGAGGAGGCAATGTGGAATAATAGGAAGCATGAGTTTCAAAGGCATGCAGAAATGGGTTCAAATTCTAGCTGTGGCTTTTACTAGCTGAGTGTGCATGTTTATTGGCCTCTGAACCTCAACATCCTCATCTGTAAAATGGAATTATTATATCTTCTTTAAAGGGTGGTTTTGGGGATTAATTTAAATAATAGTAAGTAATAATAGCACTGGACATTTATTGAGTGCTTTCTATGTACCACACATTGTTCTAACTACTTAATGATAATTTTTACAGCAACCCTATTATGTAAGTACTTTTATCTTTGTTTTTACAAATAAGGAAACATAGAGAAGTTAAATTGCTAATAGACAGCAGAACTGGGTTTCAAAATATCTAGCACAACAGTTGACATATAATACGCATTTGATAAAAATAACTCTATTATTGGTAGCTAGAGAAAGGGAAATGTTTGTAATATATCAGAATAACAGAATAACAGCAAATATTCCTTTTTCTCCTGATGGCTTTACTAACATATCTTGGAGAAGGACAAGGGTACAAAAAAAAACAGGTTCATGGTGTCTAGTTAGGATGATCTAAACCTATGCATTAGGATGAAATCAGAAAGGAATAAATAATTTTTAGCAAATTCAATTTCAACTCTGTTACATATGATACATTAAAACAACAGTTGCTACTTTTTCATCAACGGGGCCAGTCGAATGGATATATCTAAGCAAAGTATGAAGAATAATTGACAATCATATCTAGATATGTATTCCCATGTTTGTGTATAATTAGGTTTTGTTGTCTCCTAAATGAATTTAGTCAGCGAGAATCCTAAAATTATGTTTTGAGACTGTTTTTCTTTTGCACATTTTGCTATCTATCTTTTTTGACTATGAATGGTTGCCATGTGAGTTCACCTTTAAAATAC
Organism: Nomascus leucogenys; assembly: GCF_006542625.1. Classification (NCBI taxonomy): domain Eukaryota; kingdom Metazoa; phylum Chordata; class Mammalia; order Primates; family Hylobatidae; genus Nomascus; species Nomascus leucogenys. The sequence goes on along the minus strand of NC_044395.1, from coordinate 87,708,505 downwards.
TGTCAATCCTCCAAGCTCCATTTTCTCTTTTTTTCTCCTTTATCCCCAGCCCTATCCATGGCCCCAATACACACACACACACACACACACACACACACACACACACGCACACACAGAGCTATACAAAAGTAGGCTTTTAAAACTCCATCATTAAGCACAAAAAAAGCCAAGGAATGTTTGGAACTGGTATGTTGGAGCCAAAAAGGTTTATCACATTCTAAAAAAGAATCTTTGGCATTAATGGCAGAACCAATTGTAAAGCGTAATTACTGCACAAACACGCAGTATGTGTGAAGCTATGATCGTTTCTTTAATCACTCATACCAGAGAAAATCTAGACAATGTGTCTGTTGTTTGAATTCCCATGCACACTCCTCCCATATCCTGCTAAAACGTTGCTTTGCTTATACATATATTCATATAAAATGCAAGCAAACACCGAAGCTTAACTTCTTGGAAAATATGGTTTGAGTTCTTGAAGTAGACTTAGAGTCTGGGCTCCTCATACACATAAAAAGGGTGGGTCACATAGCTTTATGGCTCTAATTCAATAGCCAAAGGGTCTCATGCAAATGAATGGACACCTTTCACTCCCAAGCAATGGTGCTACTTAGGGAAGCTATGTGGTAAACCCACTTTTAGGGAGGAAATCTATTTTTCACATTTGTGAAACAAATTTCCCAGCAGTATCTTAAAAGTGTCTTGGGTTTCTTTATACCACACAAGGATTCCTGTAACCTTCACCAACTTTTTTTTCTCCATAGCACAATTACAATGAATATTAATTATTATTGTAACTAATAGATTATTATGATGATATTAACGTCGGGGGGGAGGGCTTGCTATGTTCTAAGCACCTTGCTAAGCCATTTATATGCATAGCTCACATAATTCATTCAACACCACCACTTGGTAGATGCTATTATTATATTCATTTTCTTGATGATTTTATTTGGTCTGTCAATTTGTTAAAACACCATTCCCTAACTCTTCAGTTTTTAGATAAAATGCTTTTTTCGTGAGAGTCATTTCAATTATTATGCTTCAAGTATTAATTTCTTCTTAATTTTCCTAAAATATATTTTTGTTTATTCAGTACATGGTTTTAGGAAGAAATGTAGGGAAGGGATGGAAGACATCAAGGAAAACTGGCTGGATGAGCTAATGCATGAACTGGAGTTTAAAGGACAAGAAGAGCTAACCAGATGAACAAAGGAGAAAGAACAAGAGCAAGTGACAGCAAGAACATGTGCAAAGGCACAAGGCATAAAACCACTTTGTATGTTTAGATAATTATAAACTCGCTATGTATATTATCAGCAATAATGTTTGAAGTGAAAGAGAAAGAAAAGAAGGTAGGCATCTGGTTGTGAAGGGCCAAGAAAGCAACGCTAAGGTGCTGAGACTCTATTCCGTAAGTAATTAACTTGTGTAGGGCTTTAAAGAAACAAGACAGGCTTATGTTTTAAAAAACCCACTTCAATGGCTACTGTGTTAGTCTAAGCAAAAAATATTAAAGTCCTGAACTTATATTCCTGCAGTATGAAATGAGCAGTAAGGGAAGATTTGAGAGCTATTTAGGAATCAAAATAAGCAAAATGTGTTTAATGTGGTACATGGTAGGGGTCAAGGAGGGGGTGGCAAGGAAAGGAAAATAACCTAGTATGACTGAGTTTTGAGATTTGGGAGAGGTACTAGTTAGGCCTAGACTTGCTGCTAATAACACTCCCTTTCTCTTCCAAAATAACGGAAGCTCACACATAGAGATTTACTTCTGTCTCATAAAGAAGTTCAGAGATTGATGGTTCAGGCTAATATGGCTCCATGGGGTCAGTAAGGACCTATCCTGTTTTCATGCCTTATCCTCGTAGTACATGGCTTCCAACCCCACAGTCATCTTTTGTCCCAAGACGGATGCTGAAGGTCCATAATCATTCCAGTCATGTTGTAGGACAGAAGATGGAGGGAAGACAAGCACAGAGAGGGGCCCCTCCCAGCCGAACCAGCTCTCTTCCTTTCTTCCTGGAAATCCCATACAACACTGCCATGTCATTGGCCATAACTTAGTCACAGGGCTCTATTTAAATGCAAAGAAGGCTGGGAAATGAGTCATTCTGAGCAGTATTATGCCAGATAAAATCTGCAAATTTCGGCCAGGCACAGTGGCTCACACCTGTAATCCCAGCAACTTTGGGAGGCTGAGGTGAGTGGATTACTTGAATCTAGGAGTTCAAGACCAGTCTGGGCACATGGCAAGACCTCATCTCTACAAAATTTAGCCAGGTGTGGTGGTGTGGACCTGTAGTCCCAGCTACTTGGGAGGCTGAAGTGGAAGTATCACCTGAGCCCAGGCGGTCAAAGCTGCAGTGAGTCAAGATCATGCCACTGCACTCTAGCCTGGGCAACACAGCAAGACCATGTCTCAAAAAAAACAAAACAAAACACTCTGGGGATTTTTACTGAGGAAGGGAAAAAAATGGCTTTGAAGATGGCATCTAGCAGTATATGGTTTGTGAGATTTGGTAAAAGATGATGCTACAAAGAGAAAATCAAGGAAAAACTTTTGCAAAGTATTGAAAAGAAGTGAGCAGAGAAAGAGGATCCAATGAGAAGAAATGACAGGGGAGGCAGAAGTAGAATTAGAATGATGTAAAATAACCTAAAGAGGAGAGAATGTCATACTGGAGAGAGTGAGCCAAAGTACCAGATGTTACAAATTAGTCCAGAAAGATAGGAATGTTTATTGGATTTGGCAGGTGGAGGTAATCACTGTTGGTTTTCTGAAGACCAGTTTTATTGGAGATGTGGAGGCAGATGCAGATGACAATGGGTTAAAAGATGAATTAAAGATTATAAAATCAAGATGACTGTAGTCAATTCTTTTTAAAAACTTGGCTGGGAGGTAGCGTGAGAGAGTGCTACATTTAAAAGAGAGGATCCAGGGTTAAGCAAGGATTTTTTAAGGATGTTAGATACTTAAGTATGTTACCAGCTGATGAGAATGAGCCCCTAGAAAGGGTCTAAAGATACAAACAAGAGTCTTTATTCTGTCATGATAACAGAATAGGCATTGTAAAATTAAAATAGCTAAAATTCAGAAGTGACATTTTAAAAGGAAAATGCTGAACTGCCATAAAAATAAGGAATCTACAGATACTTAAAACAATATGAAAAAGTAAGCCCTGGGAGATAAACCAACAAAGCTGGTTTTTGTTCAGAGGATTTCTGAACCATGAAGATGCTGAGCTTCTCTTTTGATGGCTGCATGGCGTGTGGGGGACAAGACATAACACCTAGGCCCTATGTTGCATTCCCAATAGAAGCAGCATGCATAAAGCTGGGATCCCAAAGGCTAACAACTCAGTATAATGGTGAACAAGAAATAAGCCTTGTCTTGCAGTAGGTGGCATTAAGAAAACTTTCCCCTCTCAACAGTAGTGTCACAGATCCTTGGGGTGTCACTTCACCAGCCAGAAACCTCTGTGGCCAGTGGTGCCTTTGCCCAAGTTTTGCTCAAGCCAGCTGGGCTTGTTCCACCCACTTGGCCTGGCAGGCTGCACTTGTTTTGTGCTACAGGCTGGGATCCCATGCCTGCTAAGGGTGAGCCAAGTGCAGAGTGGCAAGGGGTAGGTGAACAAGTGCGTGCAGTGTCCAGCCACTATGCAGAGCCAGGCATGCTGACTGCAGTGTTGTGGGCAGCTCCAGGCACCCACATGGGTGCCAGTGCCCTATGAGGCTGTGGCTGGACCAGGCATACTGCAAGTGGCTTCCACTGTGGGCACTGGGGAATGTGGTGGCACCCAGAAGCTTGGAGGTGCCAGGAACCACAGAGCCCCAAAGAGGGTGTCACAGCCCTGGCTCAGGGAGCTCCTAGGTCTGGGGTCCCCAAAGGGCCACTGCTCTTCTCTCCTCTCTCCTTTTCATTGATCACAACATGGCAAGCCGGTGGCGGGAGTGGGGCAGGCATGTTTGGCCTTGTTTGCGTTATGGCTCTTTCAGTCCTGCCATTTGGTGGGTCCTGAGTTCTTGTCCCACGTCCAGGAAGAATGAGGCATGCAGATATCTGGAGGGTGAGCAAGGTGAAGAGGTGCTTTACTAAGTGATAGTGCAGCTCTCAGGAGACTGGAAGTGGGTGGCTCCTTTCCACAGGCAAGTCATCCCAGCATCTGTGCAGCCCTCAGCAAAGAGGAGACCTGGAGTGGGTAGCTCCTCTCTGCAGGCTGGTCGTCCTGGTGTCTGTGCAACCCTCAGCGGAGAGGAGACCTGGAGTGGGTAGTTCCTTTCTTCAGGCAGGTCGTCTCAATGAGTGTACAGCTCTCAGTGGAGAGGAGACCCACAGTGGGTAGCTCCTCTCTGCAGGCAGGGTGTCCCCATCTGCCCAAGTCTGGCTGAGTCCTGGGGTTTTATGGGCTTCAGAGGGGAGGTAGTGCCTGCTGATTGGTCCATGGGCAGTCACGAGCATACCTGGAGAAAGCACCATAAGGTCTCACTCTGGTTTGTGGAACTGGCAGCCAAGCCCAAGCCCCTAGGCTTCAGGCCGTCTCTGACTTGAAGATAAGGTTTCACTGGGGACCTTCCCCTTTCAGCCCAGAAGCCTGCCTGCCTCCTGCTGCTATTCATGGTACCCAGGCTGTTCATGCTGAGGGGTGCCTTCAGTCCTGCACCAAGCCACCCTCAGCACCCCCTCGGCCTTCCTCCCATGCTTGTCAGTGCCCAAAATCTGGAGAGAGCTGAGGCGGCGGGGGGCTGGTGTGTCAGTGCCACCCTGAGCGAGTGGATACCTGGCCGGATCATGACAGCACCTGGGCTCAGCCACAACTTTGCTCCATAATCAGAGCAGCCACCAGGGGCAGGGAGAGGCCAGGCAGCAGGAGCAGACACTTCCAAGCCTGCAGGGGGAGCAGGGCTTCCTGAGCCCCGGAGAGCACAGAATGCCCGGGACTGTAGCCATGACTGGGTGGCTGCAGTTGCGCCTCGGAGCGGGGGCTCCTGCCCCACCAACTTGGAAGGGGGCGGGGATCCCGCCTGTTCCTGGCTCCCGTTGGATCTGCGGAGTGCAGCTCCTGCCACACCTCCTAGACTACAGCCCAAGTCTTTGCAGCAGCCGCTCCACATGGGCTGCTGCTGCTATCAGTAGTGCTGAGTCGGAGGTGGGGGTAATTCTGCCTGAGAATTGGTAACTACGCATTCATTCACACAATTCAAGTGAAGAATTTAACTTTAAAGTGGTCCTTAACTGAGAATGTTTCCAAGTCACTGACAGAAGCAAGCACAAATCTCTTCTGAAGGAAATCAGCTCCAAATTGAGCCTCGAAGAATTACCCTAAAAGGTAAGTTCCAAGGAAAATCTGCAACTCCTAGTTAGATGTCACAAAGTACGTAAGGATACGCGTCAGGACTTTCACCTCCAGCCATGATAGAGTAAGAGGAACCAGGTTTATCCTCCCACCCAAAAAATAGAAGAAAGTACATGAAACAACAGTTTTTCAGACTTTGGACATCAGACCACAATAGACAGTGACCGCTGAGAGATGGGAAACAAGCCAGGTGATCCCTAACATTGTTTCAGTTTACTGCCTGGAGAGAATTTCCTGCCTGTGTGCAGGTAGGGGGACCCCAGGCTGAGAGCGGTGGTAGGCCTGAGTTGAGGAGATAGAGCTGGAAGTCTAGGAAGATCAAGATGACTAGAAATTGCAGGGCACCATTACTGGCGTGGGAAAAATGGCACAGAAAAAGGACTCTGAAGATTTGCAGAGCATCTCCTTCATGTTTTCAGCTCAGTACTACTCAGTGCATGCAGGCCAAGAAGTTACCTGAGGCTAGGGAAGAACCACCTGAAAGGATTACAAGATACAATCTCAAATGCCCACACAAAACTAGTAATTGCTCCTGCTTCCACTAGCCAGAGTCAAAAATCTCCTACTCATGTGGTGGAATACTACTTAGCAGTGAAAAAGAATGTGCTATAGACACGCAGTATGAATAGACCTCAGAATAATTGTATTGAGTAAAAGAAGCAGACTAAAAAGAATACATACTATATGATTTCATTTATCATAGTTCATTACAAGCTAATCTATTCTGATGACAAACTGGTTTCTTAGAAACAGAAGTGTGGGTATGGGCAAGGAAGTTGGTGAGGGAGGATTCACACAGGGCCAGGAGAAAACTTGGGTTCTATCCATTGTTTTGATTGTGGTGATGGTTCACAGATGTATACATATGTCAAAATTTATCAGACTGAACACCTTAAATATGTACAGTTCATTGTATGCCAATTATATCTCAATAGTGCCATTTTAATGATGCTATTAAAATTTTAAGAAAAATCGCAAGAAAAGAAGGAGCCACAAGTAAGGATCATGAAAATGACAGATAAAATAACAAAAATTCTTTCTATAGAAAGGAACCTCCTTAACTTATAAGGGGAACTACAAAACCTACAGCAAATATGTTTTATGATGAAATGTTGAAAGTATTCCCTTTAGGATCAAGGGAAAACAGGGAGGTCAGCTAGGATCTGAATGCACCGTGTATCCTGGCCAGTACAATAAGATAAGAAAAAGAAATGAAATGATAAAGACTAGAAAATAAGAACAAAAGATCATCATTAATGCCAATAATTCTAAAAAAGCCTAGAGATAAAACATTTTATCTAATGAGAGAAGTAGGCAAAGCTGGATATAGTCTCAACATAGAAAAATTAGATGCATTTCTATTTACCAGTAGCAATCAGTTAGTTGCCTTTTTATAATAGCAATGCAAAATACAAAGTTCTAAGGAGTACAGACCTCTTTATGAAGAAAATTATTAAATATTAATGAACATATTGAAAATTATTAAATTATTCATTGAACCAGATAATCGAAATTATATGTATACCATAATCTTGAGTAGAAAAACTCAGTGTTGTAAGATGCCAAGCATCTCTAGATTCACCAGTAGAGTCAATGTAATTCCAAGAAAAATCCAAATGGGTTTGTGAGCAAATTGAAACAGTGATTTTAAAATGTATATGGAAGGAAAAAAAGTCAACAACAGACTAGAAACTTGTGAAGAAGAAAAAGGTGTAGGGAGGATTGCTTTGCCAAGATTTAAGTCTCATTAGACAGCTGTAATGATGAAGACATTGTATTGCCCCAGAGGTAGACAAAGGGATTCAAGGATCAGAATAGAGAAGATCTAGAAACAAACCCACTCACACATGCAGTCTTGATTCATGATGAAGTCACTGCAGATCACTAAAGAAAAGACGAACCATTAAATAAAAAGTGCTGGGGTGGTCCATGTATATTAATAAAATAAATATCTCAACCTTGCACCATACATACAAATTAATTTTTGGTGGATAAGGGATTTAAATGTGAAAGCATAAGCTTAGCACTTTTAGAAGACTAGGTAGTAGAATATAATCTTTTGATACAGAAAGAGGCCTTATGACATTAAACAAGGACAAAAAACGCAAATCATAGAGGAAAAGATTGATAAATTCGACCATGTTACATAACTGCAGTTAATTAAGAAACACAATAAAATTAAAAGACAAGCCATGGAGTGGGAGATGATATTTCAATTTATTTCCAAAAAACAATCAGCACCCAGAAAATATTTAGGACTTCCATGAATATATCAGATGTGGATACCCTAATAGGAAAATGGCCAAAATATAAACAGGCATTTCATGAAACAGGAAACACAGATGGCCTATAACATAGGAAAATATGCTCTAACTGTGAAAATGTAAATTAAAACCACAATGAAATACCATGTAATAACAACAAATGGAAAAAAAATTATAAATTAAAAAGTTAGCAAGGCCATAGAACAATGTAACTTACATTTTCTGTTGGTGGTAGTATAAATTGAGAGTGTGCCATTGGAACATGATTTATCGAAAAGTTAAAATATACATGTGCTTCACAACTCAGCAATGTCACTCCTAGGTATGTCCTACGGCACTTTCTAATTTTTCTTAATTGGGGTCAGGTCACCCTAGTGGGTGAACCAGCATTTAAAAAAATGAATTAGAACAGGATATGGTAGAGTTAAACAGAACAACAAAGAAACAGAAAATATCAGAATGCATTACTGCAGTGTTTTGTTAATCTTTTGGGTTGCTAATAGTCATGTTTTGTATTGTTCTGTTCATCTTTTTCGGTTGTGTTGTAAAATGTGTTTCTTATTGTGAGTTGTAATCACGAAATTTTGAAAGCCACCTCCCTAGAGAAATTTTCAAATGCATCAGGACACAGTACAGGAATGTCATAAATAATAGTATTTCTTATAATAACTAAGAGCTCAAAACAGCTCAAATACCCAACAACAGTAACATGATAAATACATTGTGAATTAGTCACATAATGGAATATTCTACAGATGAAAGAACCTTGTGGTTCGGTCATGAAATGAAATACTCCACAGAAGTGAAAATAAAGAAACTAACACTATACACACCCACATGGATAAATCTCTGGAGCATAATATTGAGAAAAATGAGTCAGAGTATAATCAGTATGATTCAATTTACATAAATTTAAAACTAAGCAAAACTAAGTGATACACTGCTTAAGTCTACATACACAGGTAGTAAAACTATAAAGAATGGCTAATTTACACTTGGGTGAGAGGGAGAGAGATACAACAAGGAGGTGCACAAGCTCCACCTACTGGGTTCACGCCATTCTCCTGCCTCAACCTCCCGAGTAGCTGGGACTGCAGGCGCCTGCCATGATGCCCAGCTGATTTTTTGTATTTTTTAGTAGAGACGGGGTTTCACCGTGTTAGCCAGGATGGTCTCGATCTCCTGACCTCGTTATCTGCCTGCCTTGGCCTCCCAAAGTGCTGGGATTACAGGCGTGAGCCACTGCGCCCGGCCTGTATTTTCATTATTATTTAATTTAAACAAATATGTTTATATTCTTTTCTCTGCATAACATTTCACAATTCAAAATAAGATAACTACAAGCAAGAGAGAAGTTATTTGATGGAGTAAGGTCCTTAAGGCAGTCCACTGGGATGAGCTTCAGAACACAAGTGGACATTTCTTGAACAGAAAGAAGGGCAACTTCTCTTCTGAGAGCAGAGCAAGTAGGTGCAAGGATGGGAACCAGATGAAGGAATGCTTTCAGGTCTGTGTATGGAGTAGCAAGATATGGTGAGAAGCAAGTTGGGGGAATTCAAGTCTGACGGACTGTCTTTTTCAAGAAGGTGGGGTGGTCTGCTGAGAATGAAGGGATAGATTTGGATAGGAGGCACTAGGTGGGTAGTGGGGGCTTTAAAGGGTATTTCACTGCGCCTGTAATTCCAGCACTTTGGGAGGCCAAGGCGGGTGGATCACGAGGTCAGGAGATCGAGACCATCCTGGATAACACAGTGAAACCCTGTTGCTACTAAAAATACAAAAAAAAAATTAGCCGGTGTGGTGGCGGGCACCTGTAGTCCCAGCTACTGGGGAGGCTGAGGCAGAAGAATAGCGTGAACCCGGGAGGCAGAGCTTGCAGTGAGCGGAGATCACGCCACTGCACTCCAGCCTGGGCGACAGAGCAAGACTCCGTCTCAAAAAAAAAAAAAAGAGTATTTCACAAAGTGGAGCAGGTATGCCACGGATAATACTTGGAGGTGATTTTCATGGCTACATAGGTGTTTTTAAACTTTTAACAGTTATGAGATTATTTTAATGCATTTTTTCATTTTAATAGTTTTTTGTTTAATATGTATTCATGAAAAATGGCATGTCAAATCTCATATTTCATGGATATTACAGTACTTACAAAGCAAAAGTGATGTTTAAAAGTTGGGTTAAAGAAAGCTTTTCAGTAAATATTAGCTCAGGTGCTACTTTAATATGGCAAAAATCCTGAATGTGGAACTCAAACACCTAAAATTTGGGAAATTTTGATTTAAATAAGGTAACCAATGATTGTGAAAAGAGGAGCACTATGGATGAAAAGTCTAGTGAGTGGTGGTTAGGACCCAACTGCACCTAAAATCCCAGCTTTGTAGTGGCTTAGACCTTAATTTTTTATTGAGAAGCCTCTGTGCCTTCATGACAGTGTTGCCAGTAACTGCTAAACAAAATTGGATCTGTCAGAATCAAAATAAACAATTGAATTTGCAATCAAGATAAGCAAAATAAACTGGAGAATGAGAGGTATAGTTCGTTCTTGAACTCAGCACCTCCCTCTCCTGTTGTTGGATTTACTGCCATATGGGGAAAAATGGGGAAAATATATATAATCATGATATTATCATAGCACAGTCATAAAGGTATGAACTCTGCTACGGAAACAAGCAGGAGTTGCCAACCAGGGGAGCTGGAAAAGACATTTTTGAGGTGACATTTCACTAGGTGGGCAGAGTCTATGAGAAACTCAGGAAAGTTGTATGATAGAAGCTCAGACACGTGGAAAGCCATGATGAGTAGGCAGTACATAAGAAGATCCAAAAAAACCTTCCTAATTCAGAGGAACACTTAGAGGTCTGCCTTGATATTGAAATGTTCTTCTAGTCATTAGAATCTTGCATTTTTACTCAAATTTTAAAATATCCCCTTTAAACTGTAATACCATTTCTGGGAGGTTTAAGGTAGGAAGCTGTTATTATTGTTTAGGTTGGTTTGTCACCCAATCTAGACTGCAGGAGAGGATCACAGGGTAAAGAACAGAACTTTTCATAAGAGTGGTCCAGTATCCAGAGCCTGAGGTTGTCTATATGTAGAGTTCTAGAAAACCCTACATACAGATAGTTACAGATAGATAATAAACCCAGATAACCAGAGGCCATTGGTTAGGGGGAAATGAGTGGGTTCCCAGAGGGGCTGACTCAATGAGGACCATTCACATATTCATTCATTAAATATTTGTTGAGTGTGCACTAGTGCCAAGGGTGGTGTTGGGTGTCCAGAATTCCAGAATTTGAATGAACAATATAAACATGCCCCCTACCCTCGTGGAGCTTTCCTGGAAATGACTCATGTTAATTAGTGAATTAGTCACTGTTCATTCACAGTTTTCCAAAGCCATAAGAAATGCCAGGATGTACCTAATGTAAATGACGAGTTAATGGGTGCAGCACACCAACATGACACATGTATACATATGGAACAAACCTGCACGTTGTGCACATGTACCCTAGAACTTAAAGTGTAATAAAAATATATATATATATATAAAATTAAACAATTAAAAAAAAAAGAAATGCCAGGATGAAAAGAGCTAAGAATTTAGTCAGTGCTGGGTTTTGTTGACTGAAAAAAGCTCTTCCTATATTCACTGTGTTGCTTGTTTAGGCTCTTCATAGAGCTAGCCAGCAAGACTGTGGTGTGCTCCTACATTTGAAAAAATGCTTCCAAATTGCTACTTTCCTAGAAACGTCTCAATTTGCTACTAATCCTAGGCATGCCTGTGGGAATGCTAGAATGCCTTCCTTGATTGCAATATCCACAGACTTTTTCTTAAATGTTAGTAAATATACACTGATTTATTCATTCTTTGAAAATACTCTGAATAATGGGCTGAAAAGATAACTGGATAAGCATGGAAAACACCATAATTAAGGGAAAGAGTAAGAGCTACAAAGTTAATCTTCCTTGGGTTCTTGACATCTCAAGATTGTAACCAGTAGATATTGATGGGTTCTTAACTTGGGGTCCTTGGAGTCATGGAGGATCAGTGGACGACCTTCAATGTGGTCCACAAATTTCCTGATATTATATGGAAACATTTGTAAGTATGGGCTCATAACTCTCATCTGATTTCTAATGGCATCCCTTGAAAATCAAGAATCACTTCTATAAATTCCCTGAAAGTGATTTCATGAAGGTAGAAAGGATAGTAGCATTTATGACAGTATTCATGGATAATCACCATGGTGTGAATATTTATCCCCTCCAAAACTCATGTTGAACTTTGATCCCTGATGTGGCAATATTGAGAAGTGGGGTCATTAAAAGGTGATTGGATCATGAAGGCTCTGCCCTTGTGAATGGATTAATCCATTCATAGATTAATGAATTAGTGGGTTAATGGGTTATAATAGGAGTGGGACTGGTGGCTTTATAAGAAGAGGAATAGAGACTGGAGCTAGCCTTCTCAGCCCTCCCTGTCATGTGATGCCCTGTACCACCCTGGGACTCTGCAGAGAGTCCCCACCAGCAAGAAGGCTCTCACCAGATATGGCCCCTCAACCTTGGACTTCTTAGCCTTCATAACTGTAAGAAATAAATTATTTTTCTTTATAAATTACCCAATTCCAGTTATTCTGTTATAAGCCACAGAAAATGGACTATGACCATGACTTTATGTGATTGCCGTAGAATATGAGGCAGTGCAACAGAACAATAGGGCCTAGGTGTCAGCAGACCTGATCTCTAGCTCTGGTTTCCTAGTTACCAGCATGTGACCTTGCATAAGTGTCGGTCCCATTTCAGCCTCAGTTTGCCTCCATTTAGGAAACCATACTTCATGTGGCCTTGTTTTAAATGATCAGATGTACGTGAAAATGCTATTGAAACTTCAAGGCGTTATCTAAAAGCAAGAGATGTTAGATCACGTTTACTGCCGTACCTGTAGTCGGTGTATGTTCTTGGTCACTAGAGGGAGCCTTAGCATTCAGGGGAAGAATAAGCCAGTGATACTTATTCTTGAAAGCTTGAGGCCTCTATGAGGAGTTAATTCTTTAAAAAACTTGCGCTTTATAAATATCCACTTCGATTTTTTAGAAAATTCAGAGAAAGATCTATAAAAGCAAATATGACCACAGTTCCTTGTGACACAGATTTTCCCACGCATTAACCTACAGGATTCTTCCTTTTAACTTTCTCTATGATAAATTTAGCTTGTTGAAAATCCTAATATTTATGTAGAATCAATTTAACAACAAGAAAAAGAAAGTAGAAAACACAATTTTCCAGAAGGCCATAGGAAAAAAGTACTTTTCCATTAGCAGAAACAATCCATTGTAAATTCCATGGCACATGGTAATTCTGTTAGAGGGTTTTTGTATCCAGGCAGGACAGGGGAAGTACATTGTCTAACTTTGGCTTTCGATGTCCTATTGGGACCTTCTGAAGTTCTTAACTGGTGTGTTTTCCTCCTGCTAGTGCTAGAGTGGGAGGAATCTTACTCATTTGAAAAGAGCTTGACTGTTAGATCAGAGGGCCCCAGGATGGTCTGAAGGAGGAGGTATGAGAGAATGAAACATACTGGACTTAGGCTGGGTGTGGTGGCTCACACCTGTAATGCCAACAATTTGGGAGGCTGAGATAGGTGGATTACTTTAGGTCAGGAGTTTGAGACCAGCCTGGCCAACATGATGAAACCTTGTCTCTACTAAAAATACACAAATTAGCTGGGCATGGTGGTGTGCACGTGTATTCCCAGCTACTTGGGAGGCTGAGGCGGGAGAATTGCTTGAACCTGGAGAATTGCTTGAACCTGGAGAATTGCTTGAACCTGGGAGGTGGAGGTTGCAGTGAGCTGAGATTGCATCACGGCACTCCAGCCTAGGTGACAGGGTGAGACTCCATCTTTTTTTTTGAAAAAGATACTGATCTTGTACTTCAGGGAATTAGAATTTCACTGACTCATTGTGTATTTTAGAGACAATATTTGTCCCCCTTTGGGGCCTCAGTTTTTCTCTCTGATTCTGACCAATACGCTATCCCATGTACTCCACGTGTATACACTCATGGTCTGATGGGCATTCCTTATCAAGTATGGGACATTAGGTGATTAGACTCAGGCCCCAGATCGTGACAGGCAGTGTTTTGCAGGAGCACAACTCCTAGATTTATCTAATTTTCAACCCAAATGTATTTGGAGAAGGTGGAGTCTTGATATTTCTCTTTATGGCCCTTCAGATTGTGTTTTCATTCTGCAGTACAACAAATGCCTTCAAAAAACCGTGAACTTCATTTTTTTCACATACATTTGCAGGAAGCAATGTAAAAACTTAATTGCTAATGTTTGTTAGCAAAACTGGCCAATGAAATTGTCAAGCACTGATATGCCAAGTTTCCTTGATTCTAAGATATACTCCCACAAACCTTCCCCTCCTTAATTTAACTTTTTTTAAAAACAGGGACATGTCTGTGTCTCATTTAAAGAAGCATTGACTACCCCCCTGAAAAGCTATTATTAAATCTATGGTGTTTCTTACAGTGAATGTCCTTTTTGAATTCAGCAAGTATTTTTGGAAATACTTTATATTTGTTTTGTATATTTATCATACGTGGAGGTGCAATAAGCTCTTCTTTACTACCATTCAAGCTCGAGCTTGCTTTGCAGCTATTAGTGTCTCCAAAGTCATCCCAGCAGGAAGGGATTTCTCTCTGTTGACAAAGGCAGGAGACTGAAGGTTATAAAGGATGAATGAAGCCCTGCTAGGCTTGTTCATTGCAGTTTATGAGAAACAGCTGCCTTTCTTTGTCGAGGCGGCGCTTGTTTAAGGCTTTTCTCTCCTTTCCCCTGAAGTGTAATAACTACCCGAGACTAATCAGCTGACTTGGGTCAGAACAAGCCAGAGGCTCTGCTAGCCCATTTAAAGCATGCCTGCACCATGTTAGCAATAGGATGTTTTCTAGAACAAGGCAAATGGATTGATCAATGATTCCATTCATGATTATAGTCCAAGTAATTTTCTCCTCTTTTTGTTTTTCAGAGGCTGTTTCTTCTTAAAGCTTTCAAGTGGTGTATAAGTCCCTTTATGCTGCAATAAAGGAATACCCAAGACTGGGTAACTTACAAAGAAAAGAGATTTATTTGGCTCATTGTTCTGCTGGCTATACATGAAGCATAATGCCAGCATTTGCTCTGGTGAGGGCCTCAAGAAGCTTATAATCACGGAAGAAGGAGATGGAGAGCCAGCACGTCACATGGAAGCATGAGAGGAAGCAAGAGAGACTGGGAGGAGGTACTAGGCTCTTTTAAACAACCAGTTCTCTTGTGAACTCAGAGGAAACTCACTCATTACTGTGAGGACAGCAGCAGCAAGTCATTCATGAGGCATCCACCTCCGTGACTCAAACACCTCCCACTAGGCCCACCTCCAACACTGGAGGCCACATTTCAACATGTGATTTGGAGGGGACAAGCATCCAACCCATATCAGGTGGGGAAGGTCAGGAGGTGGACAACAGAATCATTGTTGCCCAGTTTAGGATTTCTCAAATTTTAGTGTACATGGAAATCACTGGAGTTCTCGTTAAAATGCAAATTCTGATTCCATAGGTCTGGGAGTGAAGTCAGTGGGCAGAAGAGCTGAGATTCAGCATTGCCAAGGCATTCCCAGGTGATCCAGTATGGCTGGTCTTTGGACCACACTGAGTAGCAAGGCCTTAAATAATTTGTATGTCTTGTGTTTCCTGTTTCAAGCTGATGCACGATGTTAGTAGGATGAGGAATACATTTTATAAGCTATCCTCCTATCTGTCAGAAATGAAGAATTAATAAGTAACGATTGCAAAGCATATGAAAAATCATGAGGTCACAGATTCTGTCTTCTGAATTAACACTTCAAGCAGATCTAGTTTTTCTCATGAGATTGCAAAGCAACTGTTTATTTGAGCATCCCCCCCCTCCCCTCCCCTCCCCCTCCACCTCCCCTCCCTCCCCTCCCCCTCCACCTCCCCACCACCTCCCCTCCCCTCTTTTCTTTTCTCTTTTCTTTTCTTTTTTCCTTTCTTTTCGTCTTACTCTGTTGCCCAGGATAGCTCACTCACTACAGCCTCCACCTCCTGGGTTCAAACGATTCTCATGCCTCAGCCTCCCGAGTAGCTGGGATTACAGGTGTATGCCACCACACCTGGCTAATTTTTGTATTTTTAGTAGGGACAGGGATTTGCTATGTTGGCCATGCTGGTCTTGAACTCCTGACCTCAAGTAATCTGCCTGCCTCGGCCTCCCAAAGTGCTGGGATTACAGGCATGAGCCACCATGCCCAGCCTATTTGAGATTATTTTTCACTGGTGGGCATCACATTCTATACCACATTTATGCAGGAACACAGTAGGACAGCGTGAGACTCAGCCTACCAATTCCTCTGGCTCTAAATCATCTGTTTTATTCTTCTTTCTCTTACTACTAGGAGGTAATCCAATTATTGCTTATGCAAAGGGATGAGAAATTTCAGGTTTTTCTTGAATATTCTCTGGAGAGCTGCATTTTGGAATTGTTATGGTGAGTTTTTAGACCATTATTTTGGCTCATTTTATGTTGCTTTGGAGCTGCTGTTATTTTTACAATTTGTCTTATCTTGGTGAAACTGTAAGTTCATTGTAGTTGGAGGTCATGCCTCTATCTTTATAGGACTGGAAGATTGAAAGTGAACTTTACACTCATCAAGTCCCATTTCCTCTTTAATATTTGAATTTCTACAAGCCAGCCTCTGCTTGAAATATAGTTGGTGATGGGGATCTTACTACTTTATATTCTAGCCTTTGAACAGCTCTAAGTGTGAGAAAGCTTTTCTGTTACTGAATTTAGAGTGGTCTCGCTGTGAATTTTGTCCACTAGCCCAGTTTTATTGACTGAGGGTAATTCTTTTGTCTTGAGTAGAATGTGGACACTTAATGCATATTGTTGGACAATGACTTGTTCAGGCCCAGGTCGTGGGGTTCTCTGTGCCTTTGGCAATTCCTCATGCAGCAGAGTAACCTTTAACTCCTGAGCTGAGGAATAAACCTGGGGCAAGGTCCAAAGCTGCACTGCCAGAAATTGCCTGAGCCAGGGTGAAGTAAAATAGTAACTCCTCATACAGACTTTATCTTGCTTGATTACAGGGGTTTACCATTTCCTGCGTTTCCTTCTTACACCCATCCTGACTTAAGCCTTAAATCAAACGCAGGATGAAGATTCATGATTACTCATGAATTTTCACACAACAAGATCATTCAATAGGAATCTTTAAAATGGTGTCAATTTACAAAATATTTGTTTTTTCTTTATTCCTTACCTAATGCAAAATTTTAAAACTGGCAAAGTTGGACTTTGGTCCTCCTTTCCTATCCCTCTTTTGGAACATTTCCACCCTTCCTGTTTTATGCTCCATGGGTGATCTGATCTCCAGGGATTCTCCCTTGCAGTATCATCTATGCCTTAGACCATATATTTCCTCTTTCCTCATCAAAACTTACCTGTTTCCAATGGCTGATTCTTTCAGCAACTGGCTTTATGCAATGGGACCTTGGTTGCTAATGGGTTTTTCTTCCCTTAACAAATTCTTCATAATGTGTAAGATAGCTCTTGCTTTATCTGTCTACCTCAGTGTCATAATTTCTAAATCTTGTCAAACACGTGTTTCCAGATGGCCCTTATGGAATGGCTTTATAGTGAGGAAGGATAGGTATCATGATAAGGTCATGGATGAGAAAATGTTTTGGTCTGTGTGTCCCTCAGTACAAGTTCACATCATGCATTTCCCTCATTACATCATACTAGTCTCCATAAACAACAATAATAACAGCTCTTATTACATGTGATTATTAATTACAGCTACTTGCTATGTTCCAGGTACTGTGTCCAGGGCTTAACCGATTTCTCATTTAATGTTCACAACAATCCTGCCATGTAGGAAGAATTATTCTCATTTTACAGCAAACTGAAGTTCAGAGAGCATAAGGGAAATGGTTGTGCTTTAGTCAGGGGTAGGCTGAGGTGGGTTCTGGCATAGCATGACTCAGCGGGTTTGGAGTGCAGGTGCACAACTCCGCACATTATGTAACCACGCCACATGAGGCGCATTAGGTGATCACCCACGAGTTCCTGCTTGGCTCAGAGCCACTGTTGTCTGTAAAAGGTATAACTACCCTGCTGTCGCCATACATACAGATTGCGCCCAGGCTCACTCATGCCCGGAGAGAGAGTAAAGCCATGTCAAAACTGTTTATGCTTCCTCAAGTGTTTTTCCAGCTACCTGCCACTTGCCTACCAACTCCCCTTGGACCTCAGTTAGAACCTGACAGAGAGGTTAGGTAATTTGCTTATCATCACATAGCTACTACATTGCAGAGACAGGGTTCAAACCAAGGTCTGTCTGACTGAAGCTCATGTAGCCTTCTTTTCTCTTATCACCCAAAGAACAGAAACCTAGGATTAGTGAGATTCCTTAGACAAGCCCTGCTTTGTCCACTTGGAATGTAACCTTCCTACTTCATCTAAGTGTGAAAAAACTACCACCTTGCTCTTCCCTGTTCTCTCAGCTTTCATCTCTCCCAGTTTTCTATGCTGAGAAAGGCTTTTTTCTGGCTTCCACATGCATAAGAATAACAAATATTTGTTATTGAATTATAAGAATTTATTACGGACTGGGAAGGGGAATACTAAAAAATCCCATCTGGGGCCAATTAAAAAGAACTGTGTTCCCAAGTGTATGTGGTTTTTCTTTTTTCAGGAGAAGAACAGCTTCATCAATTCTTTGGTGCAGGAAGCATGGCATGGCTTCAGGGGAGCTGGGTGACTGAGATATCTCTGTGCTATTTCTCAGAAGGTAAGATGGGTTCATCACCTTTAAATGACCAAGGCTGTACAGTATCAGCCTTGGACCGGTGCATTTGTATCTGTGCCTAGATTTGTCACATTTTTTTAAAGGGCATCCCCATGAAAGTTTTTTGGAGGGACAGAGGGAATAAAAAGATGCCAAAATGCTGCTTTCAGGATAAACACATCAGTTTGCAAAAATTCATAGAGTTTCCCAGGGTGGCCACCCACAGAGGAGGCAACATCTGGTGGCCATGCTGTCACAACAGGGAGAGCAGTGCTTGGGCACAGGACAAAACAAAACATTCCTTATAACTGGATGGAATACATGTAGTTAGACTGGAGCCACGAGGCAACAGACCTCTGCAGGTCCAGAAAGTGCTGAGCTGAGAAAGTCACAGGACCCTATGTGCAGTCACACTTATCCTATGATGCCTCAGCAATTTTGAAATAGACTTATACATTAATCAGAAAAATATGAATCTCCAGGGAGATTGTTGCATGTTTTTAGAATACAAGTAGAATAAATTTATATTTTTAAGATGAATAAGGAAACATCTCCATTCTTTAAAATGTGTTTGAGGCCCCCTTCCCCATGAAAGACAATTTCCGTTTATTCATTCAGCAAATGTTTATGAAGTGTCCCCCCTGTGTTGAGATCTGTGCTGTGTGCTTGAGATACAAAGAGGAATGAGAGACTGCCTCTACCCTCAGGAAGCTCATAGACTAGCAAAGACTTAAATCTAAATATGCTTCTAGGAACCCTGAGGAGGGCACCTAACCAGCCTGCAGGCATCCATGAAAGCTGCCTGGAGGAGGTGTCATCTCAGCTGGCTCTTGCAAGCATAGTCAAAAGTTATGCTCCAGAAATCTCTATTTGCATAATATTCCTCTGCCATGTAATAAAGGAAGAGATGAAATGATTAAATAGATATTGTGGGTTGTGGGCATTGGAAGGTAATAAGTAAATAATAGGAATCAAAACATGCAAACTGGAGTGTTTGAGGGAGGGTGTCGGACAGTGCAGGTTCTGACTTTGGATGACTGAGGTTGGGATCTCTACCATTTCTAGGTGTGAGAACCACAGTAAACTGTTTAACATTTCTAAAGATCCAGTTCCTCACGGGGTTTTCAGGTTTCGGATACTTTGCTCAGGGCCTGGCTTATTTAAATGTTATTAAGTAAATGTTAGCTCTTATTATTAATGTTGTTATTATCATCAATGGTTCCTTTTATGATTTTCCTTCTAAGCTCCCTGAAACTCCTCTCCTTGGTTATTGCCCCAAAAGAAAAATAAGGGAACAGGGAAAAACAGAAAACTAAGAGGTTTTTTTTTTTTTATGAGGGTATGATAGTGATCTCAGTCAGAGTTGGTGGACTGAAAAGAATATCTTCCAAAGAACAGGAACACAATGCTCTTTTCTCCATCCTATCACTAATCTTGCTTTCAGCCCCCGATCTCTTTGCTCAGAAAGGCAAAAGCATTAGTGACATGCAGTTATAAAATATAATTAAAGCTGGGTGTGGTGGCTCATGCCTATAATCCCAGCACTTTGGGAGGCTGAGGCAGGTGGATCACTTGAGATCAGGAGTTCGAGACCAGCCTGGCCCAGATGGCAAAACCCTGTCTCTACTAAAAATAAAAAAATGAGCCTGGTGTGGTGGTGTGTGCCTGTAGTACCAGCTACTCTGGAGGCTGAGGCAGTAGAATCGCTTGAACCCAGGAGGTGGAGGTTGCAGTGAGCCAAGATCGCACCATTGCACTGCTGCCTGGGCAACAGAGTGAGACTCTCAAAAAATTAATTAATTAATTAATTAAATAAAAAAATAAAAATAAAATATAATTAAGACAACTAGGTCTGCTGGGACCAGGTAATCTAAACTCCTCCTACTGTAAAATTTCTTTTAGAAAGTACTAGTAAGATAAGTGAAATTCCCAGAGGCAGGGGAAAAAAAAAAAAAGAACAAAAGGGCATAAAAACTGAAGGAGAAAGGGTGTGAGTTGAGCTGATGCTGTGGCTACAAGTGGTGAAGGGAGATGAGGCAGTGGGCCTGCCTGCGGTGAAAAATTAAAACTTAGACCATTCACGGAGAAGGGTTATGTCTTTACTACAGGGGGGCTAGAAAACAATCTACCGTCCATACACCAAGATGACAAGGAAGAGAGGCCTACATCACAGGGGCTTGGGGCTTGAATTTAAACCATGTGTGCAGTCCTAAAATCACATGCCACACTTCCCCAGCTGGGAAGTTAATATGAAAGGTGGCTAAGGCCAGTGATGTCCCAGGCAGTGACAACTTTGGAGCACCTTACAGAAGCAACTCTGACAAATAGATTTTAAAACAAAGATTGTTTTACTAGTCTAAGGCATTTCACCACTTGCATGTGCTTAAGGTGTCCTCAAACATATTTAAAGCAGAAATCAATGAAGTTAAGAGAAATTTAAAAACCTGTAGACAGTGAGTTATAAAAAACATCTCTCTTAGTAATTGAAGGAGAAAAAAATATAAAATAATAAGGATATTGAATATCTGAATAACCAAATTAACTAGCTTAATCTAGTCAACACATGCAAAACCCAACAACTGATTGCTTGCTGGGCCATAAAGAAAATCTCATCAAATACCAAAGACTCACTAACATATAAGACATATCCTCTGACCACCTTCTAATAAAATATAAACTTGAAAGAGACACTTGAGCTGGCCTGGCACGGTGGCTCATACCTGTAATCCCAGCACTTTGGGAGGCCAAGGCGGGTGGATCACCTGAGGTCGGGAGTTTGAGACCAGCCTGACCAACATGGAGAAACTCCGTCTCTACTAAAAATACAAAATTAGCGGGGGGCGTGGTGGCACATGCCTGTATTCCCAGCTATTTGGGAGGCTGAGGCAGGAGAATTGCTTGAACCTGGGAGGCGGAGGTTGCAGTGAGCCAAGATAGCACCATTGCACTCCAGCCTGGGCAACAAGAGCGAAACTCCATCTCAAAAAAAAAAAAAAAGACACTTGAAATTACTCTGTACATTTGAAAATTAAAAAGAGAGAAGGAAAGATACTTCTAAAGACTATTTGGTCGATGTAGCATTTGGAATTGTATAAGTTATGCTGCAATAATACACAAACTGAAAATATCTTAATATTTTAAAACAATGATGTTTATTTCCCATTCGTGGTACATTTCCAATGTAAGTCAGCTGGGAGCTCCCTTCCACAATTTCTTATGTTGGGACTCAAGCTAATGGAGACTGCATTACCTAGAGTATTGCCAGTTGCAGTGGTGGAATGAACACACATCACCTTCACTCGTATTCTGTCGACCAAAGCATATTCATTGGCATAGCTGACTTCAAGAGGATGGGGACCTGGCCAGAAAGAGGAGAACTGGACAGGTCAGTGACCAGTACTAGTGATTATCACAAAGAGAAAATAAATATGAAAATGAGAAAACATTTACACTTTAAAAATAATGAAAATGAAACACATTAAAACTTGGGGGATGGTGCCGGGCACAGTGGCTCACGCCTGTAATCCCAGCACTTTAGGAGGCCGAGGTGGGGGTGGATCACTTGAGGTCAGGAGTTAGAGACCAGCCTGGACAACATGGTGAAACTCCGTCTCTACTAAAAATACAAAAAATTAGCCAGGCGTGATGGCACATTCCTGTAGTCCCAGCTACTCAGGAGGCTGAGGCAGGAGAATAGCTTGAACCTGGGAGGTGGAGGTTGCAGGGAGCCAAGATTGCATCACTGCACTCCAGCCTGGGCGATGGAGAGAGACTCCATCTCAAAAAAACAAACAAAACAAAAAAACCAAAAACTTGTGGGCTATAGCTAAAGCAGTGCTTAGAGTAAAATTTCCAGCCTTAGATAATTATATTAAGAAAAAGAGACTGTGAATTAAGGAGCTAATCATCTAATCTAAGAAAATTAAGTATCCCAGAAATAGTAGGAAAAAAAAAAGAAAGGTATGAGATGCATTAATGACACAGTCTTAGAAAACAGAACACAATATAAAGAATAAGAAAAAGAAAAAAAACTGCTGTTGTCTTGGTTTCCTCGGAAGCAGACTCTGAGATGAAGATGAGTGTGTATTTGACCCATGAAGGAAAAGCTCCGTAGAGAAGCAGGTAAGGCGGCGGTGAAAACTGGCCAGGGAAAAATAGGCAAGGGTACCATTTCAGGCCAGGTCCCAGGGAGAACAGCTCCCATGTGATCCCACAGTAGGTTTCTGAAGTGTGAAGTACACTCAGCGTTCTTTCTCTTGGGGCCTCCATACTCCCACAGCTGTCAGTTATTGGCTAAGGGCTAACTGGAGTGGATGTGGATTCCTAGACACTTCAGTGTCTCTGCCTAAGTGGCCAAAGTGCCTCCGGTAGCCTGAGGGCAGTCTTCTGAAAAAAAAGTTTTAGGTGCTGGCGCTGGGAAGGGAAACCACCCTGAATCTGGAAGAGGAATGAAAGAGCCCTAGGGAATCTGGATGGAACTAAAGCAGCGTCTACTATAATTGAATCTGTGAAAAAAAACGAATGGACAAGCATTTGTCCAAAATTTTTGAAAAAACAAGTCGGCATTTACAAACAATATTAGAAATGAAAAAGGGGTCATAACTGCTGATGCCATACAGATGAAAAAGAAGATATTACACCAATAAATTTGAAGATGGAAATGGTCAATGTCCAAGGAAAATATGATTTATCAAAACTACCTCAAGAAGAAATTGAAGCAGGAGTACAGCCTTAACCATTAAAGAAATGGAATCAACTGTTAAAAAGCTTACTCTTGTCCCCCACATAGGCCCAGATGAGTTTGGCTGAGCATTCAAGGAACAGATAATCCCATGTTGGTGTCAATTTAACTGAAGAATAATTAACAAAGGAATATTCCCCAACTCAGACAAATAGAGTATAAAAAAAAGGAGATTGCAAATCAGCCTTACTTATAAATGTGTATGTACAACTAAACAAAAGACAAGAAAGTTAGTAACTGTATTAAAATAAAATTAAATTCATCATAGGAATGCACAGATAGATTTATATTAAAAAGATTAAATGAGAAAAGCCATATGATTATCTCAATAGCATTTGATAAAACTCAATACCTATATTCATGATTAGAAAATTCTCTTAGCCAACCCCTCGCAAAATAGGAATAAAAGGAGTCTTTCTAAATGAAAGATAGGTACTAAAAACCTCAAGTGACTTTTTTTTTTTTTTTTTACTTTTACATATTCTTTCTTTTCTTCAACTTTTATTTTAGACACAGGGGTACATGTGCAGGTTTGCTACATGGGTATATTGTACCTTGTACCCAGGTAATGAGCATAGTACCCAATAGGTTTTTTTTTTTTTTTTTCTGAGATGGAGTCTCGCTCTGTTGCCAGGCTGGAGTGCAGTGGCACAATCTTGGCTCACTGCAACCTCTGACTCCTGGGTTCAAGTGATTCTCCTGTCTTAGCCTCCTGAGTAGCTAGGCCTACAGGTGGGCGCCACCATGCCCAGCTAATTTTTGTATTTTTAGTAGAGACAGGGTTTCACCATGTTGGCCAGGATGGTCTCGATCTCTCGACTTTGTGATCCGTCTGAGTCGGCCTCCTAAAGTGCTTGACCCATTCCCTACTCCCTCCCACCCATCTTTGGTAGTCCACAGGGTCTATTGTTCCCGTGTTTATGTCCATGTGTGCTCAATGGTTAGCTCCCACTTATAAATGAGAACATGTAGTATTTGGTTTTCTGTTCTTGCATTAATTCACTTAGGATTATGACCTCCAACTCCATCTATATTGCTGCAAAGGACATAATTTTATTTCTTTTGTGGGACAGCAATCATCTTTAACCATGAAATTTAAAAATCTTTCTCTCCAAAATAAGGAACAAAACAAAGATTCCTTATGTCGATGGGCAAAAGAAAGTATAAAATAATTTAAGAAGAAAAAAACTATTATTATTCACAGGCAATATGACTATCTCAGTAGAAAACCCAAGGACATCTATAAATTATTAGAACTAATAAAGCTCAGCAAGATTTCTGGATAAGTTATTAATATACAAACTTCATTTGAATTTTTATAAAACAATTAGAAAAATATCTTGTAAAAACACATCACGTTAGCATAAAAATTAGTGCATTTGAGAATATGTTTGAAATAATGTACAAGACCTTTATGGTAAAATTTTATTTTTAGAAATTTTTCTCAAAAATTTTTAAGAAAAGCTAAAGTAATGGAGAAACATATCATGTTCATTAATGTGATGATTCAGTATCAAGAAGATCAGTTCCACCTCCAAATTGCCTTGCAGATTATGACAAAAATCTCAATAGGGTTTTTCCTAGAACTTAATCGAGTGATCCTAAAATTGATATAAAAGGGCAAAGGTTAATGTCAAAAAAGAAAATAGATAAAATGGAGGGGGGAGGGTATTGGAATTGTCCTACCAAATGTAAACATATTACAAAGCTGTAGTAATTAAGATTGTGGATATCATAACAGGAATAGAAAGAACAGAGCTCAGAAGATAACCCACACAGATACGTAAACTTGACATACAAAAAATGTGGCATTACCAACGTGGAAAGGATGGAGGTAGTGGGAATAAGTGAGATTGGGAAAATTTATTCTCCAGTGGGAAAAAGTAAATTAGATTGCTATCTCATTATTTAATCCAAAATAAGTTCCAAATAATTTATATACCTAAATATAAAAATTGAATATTTAAACCTTGTAGAAGAAAATGTAGAGGAATTATTTTGATTTTTGGGGTTTAAAAAATTCTTAAACAAGAGAAAGAACAGCTGAAATGATTGATAAATATGACTCCATTAAAATAAAAATAAAACTTCTGGACAATAATAGCAATCATGGAGATTATCTGGACAATAATAGCATACATGGAGAGGAGTGAAGCTTCATTGTGACTGAACACACAGTAAAGACTATTAGGTATTTGCTATTACTTCATGTATAGGTTATTTTCCCCCACAATAATTACAATAAAGCTATTTTTACAATGTATTTCTTTTCTCCTTCAGGGAGGAAAAAATGTACCTTCTAGCTTTCCATCTAATGATGTAACTAAAGGAAGAGAATATTATCTGAAAAACATGTTTTCATGTTAATGAAAATGAGTATTTTACTCTTAGGCAAACTTGCCAATTTTAATACAAGCATTTCTTCCATGGGAACCAGTCGTCATTTGCATAAACTCTGTAGCTTCTGGTCTTTTCTTGGTAATGTTAACATGGAGCAAATTTCTCCTGGTGACTTGTTTTGTGTGCCCAAAAATGCAGCCACTGGCTTTTCACAGGAGTGTAACTGTTGGCAGGCCCCCAGCAGGTCTGACGCTGCCATATTGCTGGGGACTGAACTGGTTAGTGTGAAAACCAGGAGTCTTCTCTGTTTTCCCTTTTGACCCTGGGTCATCATTTCACATTTTCATCTGGGCCTTTCTCCATTTGTCTCTTGCAGGCTGCCGAAATAAACAAGTGAACTTCATTCCTGCTTCTATATTAGACTGCACCAAAATATTGGTGTAATTAGAAGAGAAACATTTGTAGGAGCTCTGGAGGTCTTATTAATAAAAGATAAAAGATAAAAATCAGATGATCCTGGGTTAATGTTGATCATTGGAGGTGAAGGGTGGCCATTTATAAGAAAAAGTCTTTCCTCAAAATGATATTATTTCTGGCTCTGTGGCCAAGTCCCTACCATTTTAAATGGCGATCTCTCTAAACCCAAGCTCTTCCACATTACAAATAAACTATTACCACGCACCTCTTAAGGAGCAGCAAGAGCTGTTTTTGCTTCAACCCATAGCACAGTTCAGAAGGTCAGACGTGACCACAGTATCTCCTGTTATTTCAGAGCTCACATGTGTTTGCTTTGGCTCTATTTCCCTGGCATTTGGTTTCCGTTATTTTTCCATGGGTTTGGCTTGCAGGAATCAAAGAAACATTTTTTAAAATAAGCAAAGTTTGTAAAGATGAAGTATTCTGAACTGGTCGTGACTGGACACAGTTGAAGGGAATGCAGGCCTCCCAGTTTATGTTCAGTAGCACGGCCCTGACCCCAACATGACGAATATGAGTAATGGCGAGGGCAGAGGGCTGTCCCACTTGGCCAGACTGGCCAGTGCCTCCCTCCTTGTTCTCCATCCAGACTCCAGCGCAGCTCAGCTGTCTTGGTTCAGGGTACTTACTAAGGCCAAAAGCTAAATACCTAGGAGAGCTGAGGGCCTCCCTTGATGAAATATTTTCTATTTCAGCCTCAGTTGCAGCTGATTGTTCTCAATGGAGAGATACTGTGATTGTCTCATTGCTGGGGCTGGTTTTGGTTCCTGCTGTTAGCTCTCTGCAGAATGTGTCTGGGAAATAGGCATTCACTCTGTATAAAGCATGATTAAGAACACTACTGTGGGGTTAAACTGACAGCAGATACCTCAAGGCCAGATGTTATCAGCCTGTTGGTTTGATGGGAGAAATGTGGTAGACTGGGTGGGGAGGAATGAAGTACAGTAGTTCCCAAGCTTGTCTGCACAATGGGATCACCTGCAGAATTTGAGAAACTACAAGTACCCATGTTCCACCCCAGGAGGTTGTGATTTAATTGGCCACCTGAAGTTAGGATGTTTTAAAAGATTCCTGGGTGATTTGGGAACCACTGATACAGTGGTCAAGAACCCAGACTTTGATGTTGTGCAGCCCTGGTTTGAATCCCATTCCCACCACTTAATAACTGTGTGACTTTGACCAAGATGTTAAACCTTTCTGAGTCTCAACTTTCTCATCTTTAATATGGGGATGATCTTTTCTCCTTTATGTGGTTCTTATGGGAGCGAGTATAAACATACCGAGTTTTAAATATTAAAAATGTTGTATCAACAGTCAGTGAGCTGAGCAGCAGTGCAAACTCTGCCACTTCCTAGTCATACACTAGAGAGGCCATATGGTAGAGTCATTGACAATCTGGGTTTTGGAATCATATTGGCCTGGGTTTGAATCCTGACTCCCCTCTTTGACCTTGGGCAAATGTCTTCCCTTTTAAGTCTTCATTTTCCCTGTTGATAAAATAGACATTTTTACCCTATAGGCTTCACAGGAGGATTAACTTACATAATGCATTTAGTGTTTAGGTTGAACATTATAAAATTACCTTTCCTGACAGGTTAAATGATAAATATCAGCAATTTCATATGTTCTTCACATGAGTCTTCAAAAATGTGAAAAGTCTTCATAAGTCTTCAAAAATGTTAGTAGTAATGGCTGTTATTACTAATAATCAGCATGACCTTGATGGAATTACTTTACATCAGAGGGTCTGTTTCCCCAATCATAAAAAGGACACATTGAAATTCTGCCTCTTTCGCCGGGCGCGGTGGCTCACGCCTGTAATCCCAGCACTTTGGAAGGCTGAGGCAGGCGGATACGAGGTCAGGAGATCGAGAACATCCTGACTAACGCAGTGAAACCCCATCTCTACTAAAACTACAAAAAAAATTAGCCGGGCATGATGGCAGGCGCCTGTAGTCCCAGCTACTTGGGAGGCTGAGGCAGGAGAATGGCGTGAACCCGGGAGGCAGAGCTTGCAGTGAGCCGAGATTGCGCCACTGCACTCCAGCCTGGGTGACAGAGTGAGACTCCATCTCAAAAAAAAAAAAGAAATTCTGCCTCTTTCAACCAATTGCTATAAAATTTAAGTGAGTTGATGTTTATGTAATGACTTTGAAGATTATAAACTATGAGAAAATCATGATAATTTAGAAAAAAATCTTCTTAGAGCCAGGCACAGTGGCTCATGCCTGTAATCCCAACACTTTGGGAGGCCGAGGCAGGTGGATCACCTGAGGTCAGGAGTTCGAGACTAGCCTGGCCAACATGGATGAACCCTGTATCTACTAAAAATAAAAAAAAAAATAATAGCTGGGTGGGGTGGCACACACCTGTAATCTCATCTACTGGGCAGGCTGAGGCACAAGAATGGCTTGAACTTGGGAGGCAGAGGTTGCAGTCAGCCGAGATCGTGCCACTGCACTCCAATCTGGGAACAAGGCTCTGTCTCACAAAAAAAAAAAGGAAAAAAAAATCTTCTTAGAAACTGAGCATTTCATGTATATAATGGTAAATATTCTGGGAAAGAGGGGTACATCTGTAAAGTATGAAACATGGAAAGGAAATTGAGTTACACAGAGCTTGGCCTTTGGGATTCAGACAGGAAATCATTTTTTAAGTCTGCTCTGAGTTGAGCACCACTAAGCAGTGTGGAGAACAGAAGGGGAGTGAAACCCGTGGCTCCTGCCAAAGAAAAACTTGTGTCATGATTGAGAAGATGCATTGCATTATCTGTTTAGAGAATAATAACTAATACTTACATAATGATTACCACATGCCAGACCCTGCTAAAGTTTCCTACATATATTATTTCATTTCATCCTCTCAAAGTCCTATCATTATCCTAGTTTTTCATAGGTGATTAACTGAGGCACAGAGAGTTTAAATAATGTGTCCAGGTATAATAATAAAAGACATTGAAGCAATGATTTTTGTGAAAAGTATTTGTGTCAAATAAATAAGTTCAAATTGTAACAAATTATAAGCAATAACAAAATATTTTACCTGGAGCTCTCTGTGCTTTCCTACTTTTTACTTTTAACATAGACATTTTCACTAGCATTATCAACATTCCTCACAGAAAATGTCTCATGGCTCATGTTGAGGACTGATTACCCGTATTTTTGGTTCTTAACCTCGTTTTTAATCCCTGACACTTTGGGTGGCCTTGGGTGGGCAAAATGACATCCCCGTGGCTATCGTTTCTCCACCTACAACATAAGTCTAATAATGCCTCCCTTGAAAGCATGTTGTGGAGGCTAATTATCATAAAGTCTTTTTTTTTTTTTTTTGCCTCGAATGTAGACTGGAAACCCAAAGGGCCACCCAGACTTCAGCCCTGTGGTAAAATCTTGGCTTCTCTGGGACAAAGACAAGAGTATCGTTTCTTGGTGGGCTTCCAAACCCTCTTACTATCTGCTCTTTGCATAGGGCAGTTCTTGGTGTCTTTTTTCACATGCAACATTACTTGGAGTGAGTTACCATAAATACCTTGTGGTCTAGGAGTAAGTGATCCCATTTATTATAAAGCTAGCTGGGAAATATTTTCAACTAATAGGGATCATTAAGGCAGTAGCAATGTCACTTGATATGCTTATGGTCTAATAGGGAAAATATTATTCCATATGGGAAAAACTTAAAAAGGATTGACTTTCTTTAAGGGCAGAGATAGTGGCTCCTGTGGATTTTAGAGCCTCACCTCTCCAGGTGTGGTCCACAGGTCAGCATAGTTATCACCTGGGAGCTTATCAGAAATGCAGGTCCCACTCCAGTCCCTTTGAATCAGACTCTGCAGTCCAACAACATCCACAGATGTTTGGCACACCCATTAAAGCTTGAGATGCACCACTTCACTTGGAGCCATAACCAAGATGATACAGAAAGTGGTGGAGCTAGAAACCCAGTTGAGGTCTATCATGTTCTGTCCTCTTAGCTGCTCTGCCTCCTCTGTTGGTGGATGCAGGTAGGGTCTGAATTATGGCTGAGATGCAGTCTGACCTGCATGTAAGAAGCCTGAGCATTGCTCCTACAGCGGGTTGCAAACTCCTCAGCTCAGGGAACTTCTGAATAAAAACAGTTTTAACCACAGTGTTTGTAATTTTGTTACATTTTGATTTTCTGCCTTTATTTTTTAAAAAGTTCAAGATATTTTCTTACTTGAGGGAAAAAAGAGAGAGGCAGGCAAAGAGGGAGTAGAGAAAGAAAAGCAAGCAGAGAAGAAAAGCAAAAGCAATCATTTGAGCAAACCAAAAGTTTATTTTCATACTCCAGTTATTTATCCTGATTATGGGGCAAATGAATTTATTGTTAATCTTTAAGGGCTGTTGTTTTATTTCAAACTTTTTTTTTAAATAAAAATCTTTCTGAAATCATTGAACAGCATCAGTGAAAGAGAGTGCCAAAACAACTTATTCCTGTTTTCTTTCCCTTTCAACTTACTTATTTTTACAGACTATTAAAATTACCAAACCAGCAGGAGGTACCCAATAAATATTCATAGTTAGAACTTGATTTTGATTGTCATTCTCATGAGGTTGCACATAATTAAAGAACTATTACATTTATTCATTTTTAAGATAACTTATACTATAGTCGGAATGACTTTGAAAAATGCAAATTTAAACTTCTGATGAATTATTTTATCTAGGCATTTGATCATCAATGGCTGTTAATAACATAAAAAGACAAACCTCCCAATGGAAGCACACAATACCACCATAGGAAATATTCTTATCAAAAGATAGGATCTGGATCTCATCAATATTCTATATCTAATTATCAAAGTACAGGAAATATGGAAGTCACTTAACTGTCACCTGAGCCTTTTGGAATGCTTGCTCTTGGGTCACTCTATCTTGGAATCTAACTACCATACCCTGAGAAGCCCAAGTCATATGAAGAAGCTATGCAGAGGCAATT
Organism: Nomascus leucogenys; assembly: GCF_006542625.1. Taxonomy (NCBI): domain Eukaryota; kingdom Metazoa; phylum Chordata; class Mammalia; order Primates; family Hylobatidae; genus Nomascus; species Nomascus leucogenys. The sequence continues at coordinate 87,677,511 of NC_044395.1, read as the reverse complement.
CGGTTGACAGCTCCAGCTGAGCTTCCAGCTGACAGTCACCATCAGCTGTCATTGCATGAATGGGCCATTTGGATGTCCAGCTGACACATGACTGCAACTGCATCAGAGACCCCAAATGAGAACCACCCAGCGAATCCTAGTCAACCCACAGAACAAAGAGGGTTAATAATAAACGTTTAGAGGCACTAAGTTTGGGGAGCTAATAGTAGTACGGACTAAATGTTTGTGTTCTCTCTCTCTGTCTCTCTCTGACGTGTGAAGACACAACCAGAAGGTAGCTGTGTGCAAACGAGGGGGTGAGCTCTTACCAGGAACTGAATCTGCTGCCACCTTGATCACAGACTTCCTAGCCTCTAGAACTGTGAGAAATAAATGTCTGTTATTTAAACCATTCAGTCTATGGTATTTTGTCATAGCAGTCTGAGTTGACTAAGGCAAGGAGCAATACTCATCTCAGTATGTAGATCACATTGACTGAAAGATAAAACATAGTGAGGATACTAACATGATCCCAGGTTTTGGGCTTGGAAAAATGTGAAGATCATGGTGCCATTCACTGAACTAGGAAATGCAGGATGAGGAGCAGTTTGGTGATGGGAGGGCAGGAAGAAATAACTTAAATGTTTTCCATAATTATCTTAATAATATATACCAATTTTAGAAAATTTGTAATATACACAAAAAGTGAAGAAAAGGAAATAAAAATAACTTGTAATCCTACTACACACAGCTAACCATTCTTGTTATTTATTATAGTCGTCTCCAGTGTTGTTTGTTTGTTCTTTGTTTTTTACAAAATTTTGGAGGCAATTTTCCCCAAACTATATTAAAGCTTACCAACTTGGCAACCCTCTTGGAGAGGATTTAGTTAACTCAAGATCTTGGACCAAAAAATCTAATGTTAACTTCTTGTTGCAACTCTTTTTATTCCCTGCGTAAAACTTCAAATTAAAAAAAAATGGCATAAATGTTGGGAATTATTTGTTTTGGGGAAAAAAGGTAATTATTTTCCAAAGAGTTAAATTTTCAGGGAAATTCTAAACATTTTCTCGTGATGGAATTGCTGGCCTATGACAAAGGGTCAGATGAGGCCATGCTTCAGTGCGTGCAGAAACAAAATTCACTGGATAATTATTTGTCTATTCAGTCTAAATGGGAAAGGTAAGGTGAACCTGGAGAATTTATGGGAATAATATGAATCCCTGGTTGTCCTTTGGTCTGTTCACTCAATCATGTATTTTTAAATCAAGAAATATTTATTGAGCACCTACCATATATCGGCTCCTGAAGTAAGTGTCAGAGATCCAATGGTAAGCAAAAGTCATTAATTCCCTCCTGTTCAGTGGGTGAGACAATCGTTAATCAAATAGTTTCACAAATATATACATAAATACTATGACCAAAAAGCCTATAACAAGTAGCTACTGAGTGCCTACCATGTGACTGTCCTGTGCTTAGTGTCGTGAGTGCTACCAGGAAGGTTGAGAGGGCGTTGGTCTTCAGCACCATTACCATCCAACTGAAGAAGCATGTGTTCCCTGCAGTGATGAGGGAACCTGGGTGCTCCTTTGTGTAGTGTAGACTTGCTATGACAGGAGATCACAGACAGGAGTACTCAGTGTTGGAGCCAACCAATATCTTAAGATGGAAAACTAATACATAATAAATACCGTGGTGTCTTAGTTCTGGATGCTATAACAAAAATACCATACACTGAGTGGCTTAAACAGCAAACATTCATTTTCTTATAGTTCTGGAGGCTGGAAGTCCAAAGATCAAGGCGCCAGGATGGTTGAGTTCTGATAAGGGCTAGCTTCCTGGTTTGCAGATGGTTGCCCTCTTGCTGTGTCTTCACGTGGTGGAGAGAGAGAGATCATCTGTCTTGTGATCTCTCCTTATAAGGATTCTAATCCCCAATCTCGCTTTGGTAACTCTTGCCTTTAAGTTCATTTCTGGAATTTGCATTGTCAGTGAACCTAGCCAAGGCACAATGGCTGTGAAATAGATGGAGAGTGAGGTTGAAGCCTTGGGTTTCAGTCTCCATCCTGCTCACAACTAGCCTGATGCAAGGCTAGCCAAGGTGCAAGTCACCTTAAGCAAGTGCCTTCCCTTATCAGGATTGCAGTTTGATTAACTGAAAAATGGGTTGCTTAGAGAATAACATTGAATTGAATAGGAAATATTTTGCATGCATTAAAAGTATTATCTGCACTTTTGACAAACAAAAAACTCAGCTCTGAAATTTCATTAGCACCACCAGAATGTTTGCCTCACAGCTTCCAGGTGGGACAGGAGGAGAAAAGGTATTTTCTGAGCCCCACCTTAAATATGCAAGCACCATTTCAAGGAGGAGCTATAGAACCTAGAACTCTCTCTCCAGTTGGATTGAGACAGAGAGAGACAGAGAGAGAGAGAGAGAGGGTACGTTTAGTGGGTCATAGTATAAAATGTATTTCTCAGGGGAGCCATGGCCAAAAAGTTTGAAAGTTGATAGGCTAGAGGACTCTCTGCTATGGGTTTAAGTGATTGGCCAAAGATTGTGAAAATGAAGGAACTTGAGATTTTCAGTGCAATAGACCATTGGGATAGAAAGAACTCTCTTGTGGTATAAGCAATGGGGATGGAACTGCTTCTTCCCTGATTTTATTTGTTGCTGAGGTCCAGGGCCAGGAAACAGATCCCCTTTCAATCAATGGCCCGGGTACTAGATATTTGGGGGCATTTTGGTCACCTAGCATGTTTTGAGCAATTCCCAGATTGGTGCCAGTCCTAAGATCATACTCTATCATCTTGGTTTAACTTCTGACTCCTCCAGTCTTGGTTGTCTTTCTGGTTATGCTGCCTGCATCCTGGACCAGACTGTGTTTGCAATGTCCTTGAACTTCTGTTGCCACTGTGACACAGTGAAGAGTGCATTTCTGTGACACTTAATGGCTTCTTTGTTCTTTGTGGACAGAGGATATGGTGCTCCAAATAGCTGAAATGTCTGCACTCTAGGTTGGAAGTAGAAGGCTAATTTACAAGTGCTAGCAAGGAGGCAAAACATTTTTAGACCATTTTTTATTTTTGGACTGACATTCTGAAATGGAAACTGGATTTGACACCAGATGGTCAAGAGTGGGAAGATGGAAAGCCCTCAAGGCACAGGCTTACCAGGATCCCCCAGTATATTTATCCTTTTTCTTCCTGATGTCTTTCAAGGGCTGTGGAGAAAGTCACATGATCTAGAGCTCTTGGCACTATAGCTCCTCCTTGAACTTGGCGCTTGCATATTTAAGGTGGGGCTCAGAAAGTACCTTTTCTCCTCCTGTCCCACCTGGAAGCTGTGAGGCAAACATTCTGGTGGTGTTAAGGAAATTTCAGAGCTGAGTTTTGTTTGTCAATCCTAGGGCAGGCTCTGGCAGATTTGGGGTGAAAGAGCACAAAGAGGTGCGGTCCACAGGATGTGTACACTTAAGTGGAACCCGTTGTGATGCTGTCTTGGGGAGCTGGGATTTATTTTTTTCCAGCCATGCATAGTCCTGGGAGCTGTTAGATTTCTCTAAAGCCTTCACAACTCATGAACCTAGGTAAGCTCAGGTTCCATTTTCCTACCTCCTCAAACTCATTAGCTTTGCTCTGCAAAATAAAAAGAGCAAAGTCTGTTAGAGCAGACACTTGTTGGAAAGGAAATCCCTGATCAATTTTGGGAAAGCACTTTACAAGCTCAAAATGACCGTACGTCTGGGAGGTGGGACGGCCATTCTGAGGTATTTGTTTCTGGAGGTTGATTTTTCACATATGTTTTCAAATGACCGGACAAGGCTTATCTTTCAAAATGGTCACATTGTAGGATTGTTATCTTCTTCCACATTTGTGCCAGGGCTCAGAGAATGTTTGCAGTGGTCTCCAGAGCCAGTTAGAAGGCATGTGATAGATTTGGGATCTGTAAAATTTCACCTCATTTTTGACCTGAACATCCATCTCTGGCTTGGTCTCCAGGCTTGTTCACTAGCTTTGGCACTGAATACCAGATGGCTTTTCCAGAAATGAAAACTTTCTGGGCTATGTGCAGTGGCTCACGCCTGTAGTCCTCACACTTTGGAAGGCCGTGGTGGGTGGATCTCTTGAGCCCAGGAGTTTGAGACCAGCCTCCATGGTGAAACCCCATCTTTACAAAAACACACACAAAATTAGCCAGGCATGGTGGCATGCCCCTGTAGTCCCAGCTACTTGGGAGGCTGAGGTGGGAGGATCTCTTGAGCCTGGAGGAAGGTTGCAGTGAGCCAAGATCATGCCACTGCACTCCAGCCTGGGCAACAGCGAGACCTTGTCTCAGAAAAAAAAAAAAAAAAAAAAAAACAACCACAACAAAAACCTTCTGAAGGTCATAATCTTGCCATTATTGAGGAAATCCAAAAGAATATACTGAGATTTTCTGGGAAAGTTCCAAAGAGGTGTTTTAGAAGTACACTAAATTGCTCTCCAGATTCCTCCTCTCTGGGCAGGGCATATCTGAAAGGAAGGCAGCAGCCCCAGTCAAGGGCTTATAGATAAAACTCCCATCTCCCTGGGACAGAGCACCTGGGGGAAGGGACAGCTGTGGGTGCAGCTTCAGCAGACTTAAATGTTCCTACCTGCTGGCTCTGAAGAGAGCAGTTGATCTCCCAGCAGGGTGCTCAAGCTCTGGTAAGGGACAGAGTACCTCCTCAGGTGGGTCCCTAACCCCCGTGCCTCCTGACTGGGAGACACCTCCCAGCAGGGGTCAACAGACACCTCATATAGGAGAGCTCTGGCTGGCATCTGGTGGTTGCCCCTCTGGGACGAAGCTTCCAGAGGAAGGAACAGGCAGCAATCTTTGCTATTCTGCAGCCTCTGCTGGTGATACCCAGGCAAACAGGGTCTGGAGTAACCTCCAGCAAACTCCAGCAAACCTGCAGCAGATGGTCCTGACTGTTAGAAGGAAAACCAACAAACAGAAAGGAATAGCATCAATATCAACAAAAAGGACATCCACATAAAAACCCCATCTGAAGGTCACTAGCATCAAAGATCAAAGGTAGATAAATCCATGAAGATGAGAAAACACCAGTGCAAAAAGGCTGAAAATTCAAAAAACCAGAATGCCTCTTTTCCTCCAAAGGATCACAACTCCTCACCAGCAAGGGAACAAAACTGGACAGAGAATGAATTTGATGAATTGACAGAAGTAAGCTTCAGAAGGTGAGTAATAACAAACTCCTCTGAGCTAAAGAAGCATGTTCTAACCCAATGCAAGGAAGCTAAGAACCTTGAAAAAAGTTAGATGAATTGCTAACTAGAATAACAAGTTTAGAGAAGAACATAAATGACCTGATGGAGCTGAAAAACACAGCATGAGATCTTCGTGAAGCATACACAAGTATCGATAGCCAAATCGATCAGGCAGAAGAAAGGATATCAGAGATTGAAATTCAACTTAATAAAATAAAGCATGAAGACTAGATTAGAGAAAAAAGAATGAAAAGGAATGAACAAAGCCTCCAAGAAATATGGGACTATGTGAACAGACCAAACCTACATTGATTGGTGTACCTGAAAGTGACAGGGAGAAAGAAACCAAGTTGGAAAACACTCTTCAGGACATTATCCAGGAGAATTACCCCAACCTAGCAAGATAGGCCAACATTCAAATTCAGGAAATACAGAGAACACCACAAAGATACTCTTTGAGAAGAGCCATCCGAAGACACATAATCATCAGATTCACCAAGGTTAAAATGAAGGAAAAAATGTTAAGGGCAGCCAGAGAGAAAGGTTGGGTAACTAACAAAGGGAAGCACATCAGACTAATAGTGGATCTGTCTGTACAAACCCTACAAGCCAGAAGAGAGTGAAGGCCAATATTCAACATTCTTAAAGAATTTTCAACCCAGAATTTTATATCCAGCCAAACTAAGCTTCATAAGCAAAGGAGAAATAAAATCCTTTACAGACAAGCAAATGCTGAGAGATTTTGTCAACACTAGGCTTACCTTACAAGAGCTCCTGAAGGAAGCATTAAACACGGAAAGGAAGAACCGGTACCAGCCACTGCAAAAACATACCAAATTGTAAAGACTGTTGACACTATGAAGAAACTGCATCAACTAACGGGCAAAATAACCAGCTAGCATTATAGTGACAGGGCCAAATTCACACATAGCAATATTAACCTTAAATGTAAATGGGCTAAATGCCTCAATTAAAAGACACAGACTGGCAAACTGAATAAAGAGTCAAGACCCATCAGTAAGCTGTATTCAGGAGACCCATCTCACATTTAAAGACACACATAGGCTCAAATAAAGGGATGGAGGAATATACAACAAGCGAATGGAAAGCAAAAAAAAGGATGGGTTGTAATCCCAGTCTCTGATAAAACAGACTTTAAGCCAACAAAGGTCAAAAAAGACAAAGAAGGGCATTACATAATGGTAAAGAGATCAATGCAACAAGAAGCGCTAACTATCCTAAATATATATGCACCCAATACAGAAGCACCCAGATTGATAAAGCAAGTTCTTAGAGACTTACAAAGAGACTTAGACTCCCACACAATAATAGTGGGAGACTTTAACACCCCACTGTTAATATTAGACAGATCAATGAGACAGAAAATTAACAAGGATGTTCAGGACTTGAACTCAGCTCTGGACCAAGTAAACCTAATAGACATCTACAGAACTCTCCACCCAAAATCAACAGAATATGCATTCCTCTCAGCACCACATCACACTTATTCTAAAATTGACCACATAATTGGAAGCAAAACACTCCTCTGCAAATGCAAAAGAATGGAAATCCTAACAAACAGTCTCTCAGACCAAAGTGCAATCAAATTAGAACTCAGGATTAAGAAACTTACGTAAAACCTCACAACTACATGGAAACTGAACAACTTGCTCCTGAGTGACTACTGGGAAAATAACAAAATGAAGGAGGAAATAAATTAGTTATTTGAAACCAATGAGAACAAAGACACAACATACCAGAATCTCTGGGACACAGCTAAAGCAGTGTCTAGAGGGACATTTATAGCACTAATGCCCACAGGAGAAAGCAAGAAAGATCTAAAATCGACACCCTAACATCACAATTAAAAGAACTAGAAAGGCAAGAGCAAACAAATTCAAAAGCTAGCAGAAGGCAAGAAATAACTAAGATCAGAGCAGAACTGAAGCAGATAGAGACACGAAAACCCTTCAAAAAATCAATGAATCCAGGAGCTGGTTTTTTGAAAAGGTTAGCAAAATAGATAGACCACTAGCCAGACTAATAAAGAAGAAAAGAGAGAAGAATCAAATAGACACAATAAAAAATGATAAAAATGGATATCACCACTGATCCCACAGAAATACAAACTACCATCAGAGAATACTATAAACGCTTCTATGCAAGTAAACTAGAAAATCTAGAAGAAATGGATAAATTCCTGGACACTTACACCCTCCCAAGACTAAACCAGGAAGAAACCAAATCACTGAATAGACCAATTACAAGTTCTGAAATTGAGTGAGTAATTAGTAGCCTACCAACCAAAAAAAGCCCAGGACCAGACAGATTCACAGTCTAATTCTACCAAAGGTACAAAGAGGAGCTGGTACTATTCCTTCTGAAACTATGCCAAATAATAGAAAAAAAGGGAATCCTCCCTAACTCATTTTATGAGGCCAGGATCTTCCTGATACCAAAACCTGGCAGAGACACAACAATAAAAGAAAATTTCGGGCCAATATTCCTGATGAACATGGATGTGAAAATTCTCAATAAAATACTGGCAAGCCGAATCCAGCAGCACATCAAAATCTTATCCACCATGATGAAGTCAGCTTCATGCCTGGGATGCAAGGCTTGCTCAACATATGCAAGTCAATAAACGTAATCCATCACATAAACAGAGCCAATGACAAAAACCACATGATTATCTCAATAGATGCAGAAAAGACCTCCAATAAAATTCAACACTGCTTCATGCTAAAAACTCTCAATAAACTAGGTATTGATGGAACATATCTCAAAATAATAAGAGCTATTTATGACACACCCACAGCCAATATCATATTGAATGGGCAAAAGCTGGAAGCATTCCCTCTAAAAACCAGCACAAGACAAGCATGCCTTCTCTCACGACTCCTATTCAACATAGTATTGGACGTTCTGACCAGGGCAATCAGGCAAGAGAAAGAAATAAAGCGTATTCAAATAGGAAGAGAGGAAGTCAAATTGTCTCTGTTTGCAGATGACATGATTGTATATTTAGAAAATCCTGTCTCAGCCCAAAATCTCCTTAAGCTGATAAGCAACTTCAGCAAAGTCTCAGGATGCAAAATCAGTGTGTAAAAATCACAAGCATTCCTATACACCAATAACAGGCAAACAGAGGGCCAAATCATGAGTGAACTCCCTTTCAGAATTGGTACAAAGAGAATAAAATACCTAGGAATACAACTTACAAGGGATGTGAAGGGCTTCTTCAAGGAGAACTACACACCACTGCTCAAGGAAATAAGAGAAGACACAAACAAATGGAAGAACATTCCATGCTCATAGATAAGAAGAATCTATATTGTGAAAATGGCCATACTGCCCAAAGTAATTTATATATTCAATGCTATCCCCATCCAGCTACCACTGACTTTCTTACAGAATTAGAAAAAACTACTTTAAATTTCATATAGAACCAAAAAAGAACTCATATAGCCAAGACAATCCTAAGCAAAAAGAACAAAGCTGGAGGCATCACACTACCTGACTTCAAACTATACTACAAGGCTACAGTAACCAAAACAGCATGGTACTGGTACCAAAACAGAGATACAGACCAATGGAACAGAACAGAGACCTCAGAAATAATGCCACACATCTACAACCATCTGATCTTTGACAAACTTGACAAAAACAAGAAATGGGGAAAGGATTCCCTATTTAATAAATGGTGCTGGGAAAACTGGCTAGCCATATGCAGAAAACTGAAACTGGACCCCTTCTTTACACCTTATACAAAAATTAACTCAAGATGGATTAAAGGCTTAAATGTAAGACCTAAAACTATAAAAACCCTAGAAGAAAACCTAGGCAATACCATTTAGGACATAGGCATGGGTAAAGACTTCATGACTGAAACACCAAAAGCAATGGCAACAAAAGCCAAAATTGACAAATGGGATCTAATTAAACTAAAGAGCTTCTGCACAGCAAAAGAAGCTATCACCAGCATGAACAGACAACCAACAGAATGAGAGAAAATTTTTGCAACCTATCTATCCGACAAAGGGCCAATAACCAGAATCTACAAGGAACTTAAACAAATTTACAAGAAAAAAACAACTGACCCCATCAAAAAGTGGGTTAAGGATATGAACCAACACTTCTTAAAAGAAGACATTTATGGAGCCAACAAACATACGAAAAAAAGCTCATTATCACTGGTCATTAGAGAAATGCAAATCAAAACCACAATGAGATACCATCTCATGCCAGTTAGAATTGCGATCATTAAAAAGTCAGGAAACAACAGGTGGTGGAGAGGATGTGGAGAAATAGGAATGCTTTTACACTGTTGGTGGGAGTGTAAAGTTCAATCATTGTGGAAAACAGTGTGGCAATTCCTCAAGGATCTAGAACCAGAAATACCTTCTGACCCAGCATTCCCATTACTGGGTATATACCCAAAGGATTATAAATCATTCTACTGTAAAGACACATGCATACATATGTTTATTGCAGCACTGTTCACAATAGCAAACACTTGGAACCAACCCAAATGCCCATCAATGATAGACTGGATAAAGAAAATGTGGCACATATACACCATGGAATACTATGCAGCCATAATAAAGGATGAGTTCACATCCTTTGCAGGGACATGGATGAAGCTGGAAACCATCATTCTTAGCAAACCAACACAGGAAACCAAACACTGCATGTTCTCCTTCATAAGTGGAGTTGAACAATGAGAACACATGGACACAGGGAGGGGAACGTCACACAATGGGGCCTGTCGGGGAGTGGGGGCTATGGGAGGAATAGCATTAGGAGAAATGCCTAATGTAAATGACGGGTTGATGTGTGCAGGAAACCACCATGGCACACGTATACCTATGTAACAAACCTGCACATTCTGCACATGTATCCCAGAACTTAAAGTATACAAAAAAAAAAAAAAAAAAAGAAAACATTATGCTAAGTGAAAAAAACCAATCACAAAAGACTACATATTGTAGGATTTTTTTTTTTTTTTTTTTTGAGATGGAGTCTTGCTCTGTCACCCAGGCTGGAAAGCAGTAGCGTGATCTCGGCTCACTGCAACCTCCACCTTCCGGATTCAAGCAATTCTCCATCTCAGCATCCCGAGTAGCTGGGATTACAGGCACCTGCCACCACACCCAGCTAAGTTTTTTATTTTTTATTTTTTTATTTTTTTTTAGTAGAGACGGGGTTTCACCGTCTTGGCCAGGCTGGTCTTGAACTCCTGATCTCGTGATCCACCCGTCTCGGCCTCCTAAAGTTCTGGGATCACAGGAGTGAGCCACCGCACTCAGCCTGTACGATTTCATTTATATGAAGTGTCCAGAATAGGTCAATCTATTAAAAAATAAAGTACACTGAATTATTGTTGTATCTTTGGGAAAAGGGTCAAGCTTTAAGAGAAAAACAGTATGAAGGTCAATATTTCAAAAACCTATATATATATGTATGTATACACACATATATATTTATAACTATATTATAAAGGGCACCATTTGGTTACCTCCTACCATTTTCTAAATGTATTAATACATACATCTATTTTTTCTCTTTTTTTTTTTTTTGGCAGGAGAAGACAGTGAGTAGCCAGTTATTCATCATTGATTTGTTTATTCATTCATTCTGTCAAAATCTGCCTACTGTTCATCTTTCAGTGGTGAAGAATAGGTGCCCACATTCAAACGGGAGAGATAGTTGAACATTGATCAAAGAATCAGGCAAATAACCAAAATCCACTGTGATAAGGGTTGTGGAAGGGAAGAGCATCCTTGGAGCTAAGGAGCAGTCTAAGGGATAGCTCCCTGGCCAGGGAGAAGCTGGAGGAGGAGGAGGAGTGGTTTGGTGAAAGGGAGTGAAGTGGAAAAGTTTTCCAGCCAGAGAGGATACCTTATGTAAAGTCTCTAACAGGAGGATGATAGGGAGTTGGAGGAACAGAAAGAAGCCTAGTGGGGCTACTGGTCAGAGCACAGTAGGAGAGGAGGATGGAGATATCTGTGATGAAAAGACCTCATGGGACATTAAAAGGAGGGGGAACCACATAATTTACCATCTAAACTGAAACACTTGTGAGAGTAAAATAAAGGGGTATAACTACCCAAACAGGCATAAACTCCAATTACCCTGCGGACACCAGAATATATGCTCACCTTACTTGCAGAACATGCTAGGGATTTTGGTCTTCGTCCTAAAAGCAATGCTAAGCCGCTGCAAGTTTCAAGATTGGGGATGAGAATGAATGAGGACATGATCATATTTGCATTTTGAATAGATCTTTCTGGTTATGCTGTGGAGACAGGAATATTAGTTATTTGCTTATATGCCAAGAGACCTGGCTTGATTGGGATCTTCTTTATGTGCCACTCTCCTTTCTCTGCTCCCAGCCCAGTGCTCCACACACATCTGTGCAGCAGCTGCAGAATTGGATTCCAGAGGCTCTGGTAATTTGTAGCATTATGGAGATGGTGTCTGGCAGCGGACTGCTCCCATTAGTGCTGCTCATGTAAGCTTGATGCCTTCCACATGCTCCTGTTTTATTCCAGTCCTCCTGGGGCCAGGCCAGTAATTAACTCTTTGGGGAAATCTGCTCTGACCTAGTGTCTTTCATTGCTCAATATGCAAGAAAAACAGGGCCTGTGCATGTAAATCAGTGGGAACAGTGCCTCAAACCCACAAGGGGGCTATCTCTCTTCCAGAATCTCTTCTCTGTTTCCCATAGAGTCATAGACTCAGAAAGGGCTTCAAAAGATCTGAAACCCTTCTTTTGAGGGATATTGAGGGATGGCCTATTGAGAAGTGGTCATCCCAGTTATTTTGAGGGATGGCCTATTGAGAAGGGGTCATCCAAGTTCTTCCAGGGACCTGGACCACACTCCCTCCCAGGATTCTATCCCGAATCTGCTCTCTTCTCTCTATCTCCATTGCCACCCCCTTGGTCCAAGCTGCCATCTCTCACCTGGATCACTGCAATAGCCTCCTAACAGGCCTCCCTGCTTCCACTACAGCCTCTCTCGAATCCATTGTCCATAGCAAAGCCAGTGAACATTTTTAAAACAAAAATCAATCAAGTGTTAAACATGACTGCTTAAACTTCTTCAACAGCTTCAGCTTCTTGTGGCCTTGGATTAGGATCCAAACTCCTTACTATGCCCATAGGGTGCTGTTTTCTGCTTATTTCCCCAACCTTCCCTGTCTCCATTCTTCTCTTCTCACACTATGCTCCAGCACCATTAGCCTTCCTTCAGTATTTCAAACATATAAGCTTTTTTTTTTTTTTTTGCCTCTGAGCTATAGCCCGGAATATTTTGTTGCTGTTTATATGACTGACTCCTTCCTATTCTTTAGATCTCCGCTGAAGTGTCACCTACATGGAAAAGTTTTTCTCAACTATTTGTTTGCAGTGCTCCCTCTCACTGGTCTCCATTTCAGGCCCTTTTCTTCTTTATGAGACACAATTTGTGAATTTTTTTTTTTTTTGAGACAGAGTCTCGCTCTGTTGCCCAGGCCGGAGTGCAGTGGTGCTATCTTGGCTCACTGCAACCTCCACCTCCTGGGTTCAAGTGATTCTCCTGCCTCAGCCTCCCGACTAGCTGGGAGTACAGACGTGTGACACCACACCTGGCTAATTTTTTTTTGTATTTTTACTAGAGAAGGGGTTTCATCATGTTGGCCAGGCTGGTGTTGAACTCCTGACCTCAAGGGATCCATCCGCCTCGACCTCCCATAGTGCTGAGATTACAGACGTGAGCCACTGTGCCTGGCCTGTGAGTTTTAATTGGTGTATTTGATTGTTTTGTTTCAGTTGTGTCTCTGGCTAAAATGTGGGCACCCTGAGAGGGGAGCTGAGCGTGATTGCCTTGTTCACTGCTAGCATATAGTACTTGGCACATAGCAGGTGTGCTCAATAAATATTTATGGAATAAATGGACAAATGACAGTGGCCATCTTTTTGTTTAACAGCTCCATTTGTTAGGAAGTAATTTCTTAATTTGAATCTTATAGTCATGGTTACCTTTTGTTACAGTTCTCTTTAGAATTCCCTTTTCATAATGAAAATCCCTCAGATATTTGAAGACCATTATCTTGTCCATTCTAAGACATCTTTTCTCTAGTCAAAACATCCTCAGTTCTTTCAACTCTTACCCTGTGAAATGCCATCTTGTTTGATTCATTGTATCATATTTTCAGTCTGTCAAATTCTCTTTGGATTCAAAATGTCATCTACCATAGTGGTTATGACTTTCAACTGCTGGGCCACTTACAACTTTGATAAATATGCTAGCTAAGTCCTCATCCAATTCACAAGCAAATATGTTGAATGCCCCTAGAGACCTTTCTTCAGGCAATGATATCTTAATATGACCGTGGAAAAAATTACAGAGACCATTGCATTAAATAGAAAGCAAAGAGTTGAATGCTTCAACCAAGAAATACATTCTATGTGGAGCTGTCTAGGTGACACTTCCAATTGGATCTCTTGCCTGCTGCATGCACTTAACATGTTTGAAAAGAAACTCACAAATTAAGATACATAACAGTAAGTGGCCATTTAAATGGTGGTTATAAAGACTATGTAGCAATGTAGAATAATGATTCTGCTATGTGATATATGGTAAATGGAAAAAGTACAATGCCAAATTATGAGCAAATTTTCTTCTCTATTTTGAAATATGTGTTTTTCATATTTATAATGAAAAACATACATTTATAGGAAAACTACTTCTATTTCTCTTATAAAAATCAGTACTTTCTACTAAGGAGTCTTGCTTTCTCATAGAAATAGGAATCAGGATTTTTTTTTTTTTTTTTTTTTTTTTTTTTTTTTTTTTTCGGAAACAGAAGGCATACGAACTTTTAGGGACGGGGAGAATCAATGCCCTTGTATCTTAACCACTTAGAGAGCTTAAAATTGTACTTACATACCATTTTGTAACTTTGTGGCTCCTTTCTTTTGAATGGCACTTTTTTTTTCTATGAAACTTTTTAGGAAAAATTGTGAAATGAAGACGGTTTTTTTTTTTAATTTCCCTTTTTCCTTTACCTTTTTTCAGTCCTCAGGTACCTTGACTTCGTGCTGTCCCCACTATAGCACCCACCTTAATCCCAGAACTCTTTCTTTAATTCTTCTGACCTTCATCAAAGTTTACCTATTCTGATTCCTACTTCTTCCTACTCCAAAAGTAATACAGATCAGGAAAGATCTCGCTATTTAAAAAATACATATGATAATTCAATTTGGCCTAAAATGTTTGTGGATGGTAATGCCTTAGTCTCTCCTGTGCCTTTTTTACTCTAAATGAATAGTGGTCTTTAAACTCATGAACTGGAGGGAGTGGCTTATTGGTGGACATTTTATTCCCTGTAATGAGGTTGCAGGAGAATTTTCTCCGGAAGACCAGGAAGAAGGAGCTATTCACCTTCTTCAAATGAGACCATTAAGCAGCCACTTACTCTGTCTTCTTGGAAATGCATCCTTCTCTTCAAGCTCCCATGTGGAGAAAATGCAATGTAATACTCTTCGCTTACTTCTTCATTCAATAATTAATCTCAGTCCTCACTTCCCACTCCTAGGCAGCTCTCCAGCTTCCAGTGCTGTTTACTGGGGACAGGCCACCCAGCTAGTCTATGTCTTCTCTGAATTCCTATTATATTTCGTTGTCTATTCTGCTTGATTCTTTCCAGCCTTGTATTTGTCCTTAGTTGTTTCTTATAAAGAAGGCCAGCCTTTCACCCAGACATGACTCAAAGGGCCAAATCTGTGCCTCACATAGGAAAATCTCATTTAATTAGAATGATTGAGGGGGCTTAGGGCTGGTACACTTTACTATAAATGTGAGTAATAAAAAACTAATCTGAGTTTTTTTTCCTTCAAAATATATGCAAGGTAACTGATTCTTCTTTTATGCCTCCATAATAAAGTTTAGAGAATATCATGAAATTTACCATAATTTTTAAAGAACTTGTAGATTCAGTATTCTGGACAAAGTTTCTCATTTCCAAAACTCTTACTGTTAAAGCAAGAATATAAGATCTAAGGTTTGATAGTCTCTTTCAGTCTTTATTCCCAAGACAACCTTCAGTCATTATCACTTGAGGTGTCCAAGTCAATAGAAGTGATGTTGAAAGGGAGGATGAAAGATGATGTTGGTGAGACAAAAGAAACTCAAAGTCATGGCCGAGGCTACTCATGTGATGAGGAAAGATAGCAGGGCACCAGGAGCCCCAGATTAGGGCAGTCAATGCATTAAGTTTCCGTGAAGGAGTGTCAGTCCTGTACAATTTTTCATAGGGCAAAGGGTGGTTGTGATGCTGGATCCCAGAAACTCAACTTTTGACTAGAGGTAAAAACACATTTTACTATAATTTTTCTTTCCCCTCCCCAGCATCTAGTCATCTGTTCTCTTTGGAACTCCTCTGGGTATGTGATTGAGATGATACTGTTAAACATTTAATGGGTGAAAATATAAAATAAAGATTCAGAGTCTGAGACGTAGAAAGCATTCAATAAATTTCTGGTGGCTGGATGAATAAGTACACAGATTGGAATTCTGCCTTTGCCTCTAATTTCTTGAGGGACCCTGGAAAGTTGCTTAATCTCACTGAGCCTTAGTGTTCTCATCTGTAAAATGGGATGCTAGTACCTTCCTTATAGGATTTCCGTGATGATTAAATGAGCTAATTGATATGGTTTGGCTCTATGTCCCCAGCAAATCTCATGTTAAATTGTAATCCCCAATGTTAAAGGTGAGGCCTGGTGGGAGGTGACTGAATCATGGGGACAGATTTCTCATGAATGGTGTAGTACCATCTCCTTGGTATAGTCCTCACGATAGAGAGTGAGTGAGTTCTTGTGAGATCTGATTGCTTAAAAGTGTGTAGCACCTCCCACTCTGTCTCTTCTTGCTCCTGCTCCCGCCATGTGAAGTGCCTGTTCCCCCTTTGCCTTCCACCATGATTGTAAATTCTGGAGGCCGCCCCAGAAGCCAGCAGTTGCCAGCATCATGGTTCCTGTACAACCTGTGGAACTGTGAGCCAATTAAAACTTGTCCTTTTAATAAATTACCCAGTCTCAGGTATTTCTTTATAGCAATGGGAGAAAGGATTAATACACTAATGCATGTAAAATATAGCATACAGTGGGGTTTTGTGTGTGTGTGTTTTCTGTAGTTTTAGTTGTGTTTTTTTTCCTTTTAACAGTAAAAAAACTTTTATTTTAGGTTCAGGGTACTTGTGCAGGTTTGTTATGTAAGTAAATTGCATGTTGTGAGAATTTGGTATGCAGATTATTTCCTCACCCAAGTAATAAGCATAGTATCCGATAGGTAGTTCTTTGGTCTTCACCCTCCTCCCATCCTCCACCCTCAGGTAGGTTCCAGTGTCTGTTGTTCCCTTCTTTGTGACCATATGTACTTGATGTTTAGCTCCCACTTATAAGAGAGAACATGCGGTATTTGATTTTCTGCTTCTGTGTTAGTTCACTTAGGATAATGGTCTCCCTGTGTTGTATTCCATGGTGAGTATGTACCACATTTTCTTTATTCAGTCTACTGTTGATAGGCAGATAGGTTGATTCCATGTCTTTGCTGTTGTGAATAGTCCTAAAATGAACAAACATGTGCATGTGTCTAAATGATTTGTATTCCTTTTGGTATATACCCAATAATGGGATTTCTGGGTTGAATGGTTATTCTGTTTTAAGTTCTTTGAGGAATCTCCAAACTGCTTTCCACAATGGCTGAACTATTTTAAATCCTCATCAACAGTGTATAAATGTTCCCTTTTCTCCACAACCTCTCCAGCTTCTCTTGTTGTTTGACTTTTTAATAACAGCCATTCTGACTGGTATGAGATGGTATCTCATTGTGGTTTCTATTCACATTTTTCTAATGATTAGTGATGTTGACCATTTTTCATGTTTGTTGATACATGTACGTTTTCTTTTGAAAAGTGTCTGTTCATGTCCTTTGCCCACTTTTTATTTTATTTTATTTTATTTATTTATTTTGCTTGTAAATTTAAGTTCCTTATAGATCCTGGATATTAGACCTTTGTTGGATGCATAGTTTGTAAATATTTTCTCCCATTCTGTAGTTTGCCTATTTACTCTGTTGATATTTTCCTTTACTATGCAGAAGCTCTTTAGTTTAGTTTAGGTCCCATTTGTCAAGTTTTGTTTTTGTCGCAATTGCTATTGGCATCTTCATCATGGACTCTTTGCCAGGTCCTGTGTGCAGAATGGTATTTCCTAGATTATCTTCCAGAATTTTTTATATTTTAGGTTTTATATTTAAGTCTTTAATTCATCTTGAGTTGATTTTTGTATATGGTGTAAAGAAGGGGTCCAGTTTCAACCTTCTGCATATGGCTAGCTAGTTATCCCAGCACCATTTAGTGAATAGGGAGTCCTTTCCCCATTGCTTGCTTTTGTCGACTTTTGATCAGATGGTTGTAGGTGTGCAACTTTATTTCTCTATTCTGTTCCATTGATCTATGTGTCTGTTTTTGT
Source organism: Nomascus leucogenys (assembly GCF_006542625.1). Lineage (NCBI taxonomy): Eukaryota > Metazoa > Chordata > Mammalia > Primates > Hylobatidae > Nomascus > Nomascus leucogenys. Next base: position 87,659,762 of record NC_044395.1, on the reverse strand, counting down.
ACCAGACTACAGTGGTTTTTATAAAGTAAAATAGTAGCAATAGTAGAAGTAAGCCCAATAATAACTGCTATTATTGTTATTTTTAGTATGTAATGCCAGTAAATTAAGACTACTTTTAGTTATATTTTGATGTGTGTTGAAATTTGTATTATACCTTTATATTATAACAGTCTAGTTGCCCAGCATAGGTCTCAGTACACTGTAGGGCCTCAATAAATGCTGTTGCTGTGTTTTTCTTCTAGGGGCAGAATTGAAATCTATTCCTGTGATTCTTTCTCTAGTCTGTTAGACCATGTACCCTTCCTCATTATTCTCTAGATTATTGCAATGAACTTAATTATTGGTGGCAAAAATATTTCATGTATAAAAATGTCAGATAACTTATTTGATGATGAAATTGCCACTTATGTCATAAGTGTATTTTGGGGAAAAAATGCTTAATTATTTTAAGATGTTGATCTACCCAGTCAGAAGCAATGACCTCTAGTGTCTAGTAGAATTTGTGGATCAAGCAAATAGGTTCCTTGGGAGAAGACAACCAGTGATGGCTTGGATCTGTGTCCTCACCCAAATCTCATGTCAAATTGTAATCCCCAGTGTTGGAGGTGGGGCCTGGTGGTAGGTGATTGGATCATGGGGGTGGTTTCCAATGGTTTAGCACCATACCTGTAGAGCTGTTCTCATGATAGAGTTCATATGAGACCTGGTTGTTTAAAAGTGTGTAGCATTTCCCTGTCAGCCTTCCTCCTGCTCTGGCCATGTAAGACGTCCCTGCTCCCCGCCTTGCCTTCTGCCATAATTGAAAGTTTCCTAAGGCCTCCCCAGCTATGCTTCCTGTACAGCCTGTGGAACTGTGGGCCAATTAAACCTCTTTTCTTTATAGATTAGCCAGTCTCAGGTATTTGTTTATAGTAGTGGGAGAATGGACTAATACAACCAGGTTATGCAGAAACATCTTAATCTTCAAAGTCCTGTCTTCATTTTGCATTTCTTGCTCTTATAATGAACCACACCTCCTGGTATTCATACCTTTGTGTAGTCCTCATCCTCGTACTTTGATTGTAGGCTTGACCAAGTTACTTGCATTGGCCAATGGAATATTAATAATTGTGATGCAAGCAGAGACTTGATAAACACTTGCGTATGGGAGCATGTCCTCTTAGAAAGCTTCCTCTTGGACTCCAGGCTTCATGCTGTAAATATGCTTAGGACAGGCCACTAAATGATGAGAGACCGTGTGAAAAGAGCCTGAAGGATAAGAGCCAACTTGGACATTCCTACTTGAGCTGAACTCAGAGTTGAATGCAGTACCTGAGTGACCTCAGCTATACCATATGAAACAGATGAACCACCCAGCTAATCCCAGGCAACCACAGACCTGTGGAATATAACAATACATTGTTATTTTACAACATTACATTTTGGGGTGTTTTGTTTACATCGCAATATACAATGGCTGCATAACCTCTTTTCTCCCTTCCTCCAGCACTCATGGACAGACCAAATGGAAGCGTCCCATGATGTATCACCAAAAATATATTGGTGTTCAGAATAGTCACAGCTCTCATTTATCCTGGGAAAAGATCATTCATCTCTTCAAATGCCTTTGCTTTAAAAATGTAAATACTGAGGCTCAGAGAGAGTAACTTCTCCAAAATTACTCGTTTAGGTCTTTGGATTCAGCATCCAATGCCTTTTCTATGAAGAGCCATGAAAATATCTTCAGATTCCGAGAGAATTCCAGACCGAAATCACATCATAACATCCAACATATACATAGAAGTTTTGGTCTACTCACACAACAATCCTTGTTGACGGGATGGGATTCTTTTCTAATATGAACTAGTTATCAAAATATCCTAATGAGAGTCATGTTGGCCATGGAAGTTAAAAGCTAACTTAGCCCAAGGAATGCAAATTAGATGCTAGCAAAAATACAAATGGATATCATAAAAAGAATAAAGATGCAATTCCTACTGATTCTTGCTAAAACTTACACAGCCTTTTATAAGTTCAAATTATGCCTCACCTAGTTCTGCAAACCCACTCGTTCAGCACCTATTGATTGGGCACTGTCTTTGTGCCAGGCACTGTGGTGGATGCTAGGGATATACTGTCAACAAGACAGTCCTTGCCCTTAAGGGAATTTAACGTAAAGTTTAAGCGAATCATTCAGGGTCATATAGTTAGTGACAGATCTGGGGCTGTACCAAGGGATGCTCTGGTCTCCCTAGTGGCTGCCAAACATATGCCTGATGGCACGCTGGAATTGTTGCATGCTCTTAAATTGAGTAACTGTGATCTCAACAGGGGATATTTTCCTTGGGCCTCTATCTCCTTTTAAGATTAGAGTTGTGATTTCTGAGGCTTTGCCATGATTTACTCTTTTTAATACTCTCCTTTGTATGTCAAGAGAAATTTTCCTGTAGATTAGATTCAGCTTTTCTCTCTCTCATTCATTGAGGCAGGAGTATAATCTGTGCTATAGTGTTATACTTGCATTCCTGAGAAGTCTTTTTATATAAATCACTTTAAAAATACTTATTTCAAAGAGTAAATAGGGGATTTGAGGCTGGGCCATTTCAACTCACAATAATAATTTTGCCTGCAGGCATTTCAATAATACTGGTGTTTTTATAGCTTTAAGTCTATAGATATAAAGCTAAATATCCCTGGGCAAATCGAGCCTTGATTTCATCTCGCTTTTGATGAAGAGCAATGGCCTTTTTTTCCTGTCCTCCCAAGACTATCATTGGCCCAAAGCCTTTTAGTCATTTTTATCATGTTTATCACCCATTGTTGGATAAACATATCACAAAGCCACTCAAAGAAGCTGACAGCAAGTTTTTTCCCCTTTGTCTGATATGTTAGTTATAGCATTATAACCATGTGCATAATGAAAATCACATGTCCCATCATTTATTTGACAAATATTTTTTGATGCCTACCTAGTGATAGGCATTGAGCTAGGCAATGGGGATATACCAGTAAATAAGATAGACAAGTTCCTGCTGTCACGGAGCTTCCATTTCAGTAGAGGAGGTGGTCCATAAACAGATAAACAAACATACAATATCATGTCACCTGATGGTAAGTGGTATGGAGCAAACCATGATAGGATCAGAGAATGGCCAGTAGCCAGATCATGGTGAGCCTCAGGAGTCACTGAATGTACTTTGGATTTTATTCTGTGTGTGATGGAAACTATTAGAAGTTTTTGATCAGGAGAATGGCATAGTATGATTTATATTCTAGAAAACCTACTCTAGCTGCTGTAGAACAGACTCTAGAAGATTAAAAGGGATAGCTGGGAAAAATTAGGAGGCTGTTGTAGCTTGAGTTGCTCTACAAAACCAAGTTTGAAACAAGAGCTTGTGTGTAGCCATTTATTTTAGGAAGTTATTGAAGGAATAGAAGTGGAGGAAAGGGAAGTGTTAGACAAGAAAGGACGCAAAGTCAATCTGGTGGGGTGGAAGATGCTGATAAACTCTGTAGGGCTCTGAGCCACTAGAGATCCTCTAAGAGGTCAGGTGGGGATGCAGCTCTGATGTGCTCAGCTCCTGCCCCACATTGGTCCAGGCTGCCCATGGGGATAACTCCCTTGAACTGAGGGATGAGGCAGACTGAAGCAGAATGACTATGACTGAGCAATCCCCATAGGCATCCCACACTTCAAATAGCAGTTACAGAAGCAGGAGTTCTGTGAAGCAGCTGAGACTCAGTGAAGGCCAGTTATGTGCAAGAGGTATCCAATATAGATAAGCTGGTGGCATGTGAGATGACGGGAGGTTGGAGTTGGATGGCAGAGGGAAGGTGGTGAGGACTGGACAGATGCCCAGGTAATATGGTTTGGATTTATGTCCCTGAATAAATCCCATGTCAAATTGTAATACCCAGTGTTGGAGGAGGGGTCTGGTGGCAGGTGGGGGCAGATTTCCCCATTGCTTTTCTTGTGACAGTGAGGAGTTCTCATGAGATGTGGTTGTTTAAAACTGTGTAGTGCCTCCTACTTCTATCTCTTTCTCCTGCTCCAGCCATGTAATATGTACCTCCTTCCTCTTTCCCCTCTGCCATGGTTGTAAGATTCCCGAGACTTCCCCAGCCATGTTTCCTGTACAGCCTGCAGAACTGTGAGCCAATTAAACCTCTTTTCTTTACTGATTACCCAACCTCAGGTAGTTTTTTATAGCAATGCGAGAATGGACTGATACATCAGATTACATCCAAATTACTCAGTGAAAATTTGCACTGGAATATAAATATCTATATTTCCACAGTGAGGGCAGGCTATTAATTTCATAATTACTTGCCTCTATGACGTTGTATTGGTCTGTTTTCACACTGCTGATAAGGAGATGCCTGAGAATGGGCAATTTACAAAAGAAAGAGGTTTAATATGGACTTACAGTTCCACGTGACTGGGAAAGCCTCCCAATCATGGCAGAAGGCAAAGAAGAGCAAGTCACATCTTACATGGATGGCAGCAGGGAAAGAGGGAGAGCTTGTGCAGGGGAACTTCTCCTCTTTTTAAAACTATCAGATCTCCTGAGACTTATTCCTATCATGAGAACAGCATGGGAAACACTTTCCCCCATGATTCAATTACCTCCCACTGAGTCCCTCCCACAACACATGGAAATTCAAGATGAGATCTGGATGGGGATACAGCCAAACCATATCAGATGTTGTCTTCATTCCATAGCCCTGTTCTCATTCATACTCACACAATTACCCATTTTGTGAGCATCAAAACTTAACATTTACAGTAAGGAAACTGATGAATGAAGAGTAAAAACCACAAGGAAAAATAAGGTAACTATGAAAGGTGATAGATATGTTAATTTGCTTGACTCTAATCATTGCACTATGTGTATGAATATCAAAACATCATGTATACCTTAAATATATACAGTAAAAATAAATAAATTAATTGAAAAAAAGATTCAAGAACCCACAAACAAGTCTCTGTAGCCTTAGATGTCTTCTGTGTAATATATTTGATAGATTGTAGAGGCAAAGGAAGGTGAAGTAATGGGAACAAGCTTGAACTTGCTATATATTTGGACAGGAAAATGCATTTTGGTTTAGACAAATGTCTGAAAGGGTAGAAGACTTATGGGCAATGTCAAAAATGTCTGTTTAAAAGTCAAAAAACAAAAGATTATCCCTGCATTGGTCATGGTTATTCAAGTTTCTTATATCATGCTAACCCAAGGCCAGGAATACAATTTTCATGGCATGAAACTCAACATTTTGAAAAACAATATGTGTTAGGGTGTTTCTCAGGAAAAGAACATCTGTAACTTGTCAAAAAATATTTCCTTGTTGATGAAGGTGCCTAGGAGAGTGATTCTGGAGAACAGCAATCCAGAGAATGCTGTCAAAACCCTCGGTAAAGAGGTTGAAGAGAAATGCATTACAGTGTCAGAGGTAGCTGTGCATCTCCTGGGAAGTACTTCAGGGTGTTTTCACAGAAGCATTGTCTCTCTTGCCTAGAACCTGGCCCTTCTGCATTTTTGTCATTCTCTACAGTCACTGTAAGCTTTCTGTTTAAACTCACTTAGGCAAAGTGACAATAATAATGCTAATAACAATAATAATAATTTCCATTTAATGAATCCTCTTTTGTGCAAGGACTATGCAAATCCCTATGCATACATATGCATTGATAAAGAAAAAATGTTTTCTTAGTAGATGATGTGAGAATTCTTTGTGGAGAGAGATTTTTTTTGCTGAAAAGTTAGTTTCTTCAACCCACTGAGGTATAGAAGGAAACCTCTGGGGCTTGGGTGGGGCAGGTTTAAAATGAGGAGGGTTCTTTGTAGTAGAAAGTGGGGCAAAAGGAGCTGATAGAGGATACTAGCCTGCTGTACATGAAGGGTGAGGAAAGAATTGGCATCACATGGCTAGAACCAGGAGAAGCCACTTGGCAATAAGACTTGTCCAATGGGGACTCTCGTTTTTTGTTTTTTGTTTTTCTTGAGAAGGAGTTTCACTCTTGTTGCCCAGGCTGGAGTGCAATGGCGTGATCTCTGCTGTGTTTTAGTTTTTTTCCACTTGCAAGTCCTGGTCCACTCTGGGCCATATTCTGTGCCCTGGGATGCTGGCCTCTATGTCCAATGTCACCTGGGATCCTTTGACCTATGACTTACAGTTGAGTTTGATCTATGAGAAGTACTGACAGGCAACCTCTACCTCCCAGGTTCAAGCGATTCTCCTGCCTCAGCCTCCCAAGTAGCTGGGATTACAGTCATGTGCCACCACGCACAGCTAATTTTTTATTTTTAGTAGAGACGGGGTTTCTTCGTGTTGGTCAGGCTAGTCTCGAACTCCCCAACCTCAGGTGATCTGCCCGCCTCTGCCTCCCAAAGTGCTGGGATTACAGGCCTGAGCCACTGCACCTGGACTAATGGGGACTCTTTTAAGAAAACCGTTTGTGCTGCTTGTTTAGTGAATCCTCCTGGTGAAAGTCATGCCTTTAAGTGAAAGTGCTGTCTGCTCTCAAGATGGACATGGAACTGAGGCACCAAGGGCTCTGCAGATATGGAGGAGAGAAGCTAACTGGTTTACTCTCAAAAGGCAATGGAGTGAGTGGTTAATAATATGGATCTGAATCCTACCTCTGCTGTGTTTTAGTTTTTCTCCACTTGCAAGTCCTTGTCCATTCTGGGCCCTATTCTGTGCCCTGGGATGCTGACCTCTATGTCTAATGTCACCTGGGATCCCTTGACCCATGACTTCCAGTTGAGTCTGATCTATGAGAAGTACTGACAGAAAATTAGAGGCAGAGGGAAAAGAGAGGTCAGGATATTAATCCCCTTTCTTCTTTCTTGCCAAGCTGTGGTTTTGCACTGGCTGGGTTTCTCTATGACCATCTCTCACATGTGTACATGGTTTCAGATATACTGGTCTCTCTTCTTGTCCCTTCTGGCTGAGAGGTGAGAATGACTCTATTGGGTAGTCCCTGGATCTGCCATGGTATTAGTCAGTCTTCATACTGCTATAAAGATTCTACCTGAGACTGGCTGATTTATAAGAAAAGGAGATTTCATTGACTCACAGTTCTGCATGGCTGGGGAGGCCTCAGGAAACTTACAATCGTGGTGGAAGAGGAAGCAGGCACCTTCTTCACAAGGTGGCAGCCGAGGGAGCACATGTGAAGGAGGAACTGTCAAACACTTATAAAACTATCAGATCTCATGAGAACTCACTCACTATCAGGAGAACAGCATGGGGGAAGCTGCTCCCATGATCCAATCACCTCCCATCAGGTCCCTCCCTCGACACATGGGGATTATGGGGATTACAGTTCAAGATGAGATGTGGGTGGGGACACGGAGCCAAACCATATCAGTCACTATTAAACATTCTCAGTTCCCCATTTGAACATGTCTGTCTCCCTGTCTTAGTCTGTTCAAAGCGCTAAAACAAGTGTACCTTAAATGGAGTCTGTTCAAAGTGCTAAAACAAATATACCTTAAACTGGGTGGCTTGCAAAAAAAACAGAAATGTATTTCTTACAGGTATGGAGGCTGGGAAGTCCAAGATCAAGGTGCTGGCAGATTTGTGTCTCGTGAGAGCCTGCTACTTCTTAGAGAGCACCTTCTCACTGAGTCTTCACATAGTAGAGGGGGCAAGTGGTCTTGCTTTGGTTTCTTTTATAAGGGCACTAGTTCCATTCATGAGAGCTTCATCCACATGACCTAATCACCTCCCAAGGTCCCCACTTCCTAATACCATTGCCTTGGAAGTTAGGATTTTGATATATAAATTTTGGAGAAACATAAACTTTCAGTCCATTGTACTCCCTGACTGTTGCAGTGAGTGACCTTGAGCAAGTTACTTAACTGTTTTGTGCCTCTGTAGTCTCATCTGCAAAATGAAGTTGATAATAGTGTATAACATATGGGATTGATTGTTGGAGGATTAATTAACATATATAAGGTACTTTGCATGCAATAAGTGTTAGCTACTATTATAAATTCAGTTTCTTATCTAATCCTTAAAACTATAATGTAGGCATTTTCTTATTTTATATATGGGGAAACTAAGACATAATAAAATTTAGATGACAGAGTTGTGATTCAAAAACCAAGTCTGATTTGAAAGTTATTTTTTACCTCATTGTATTAAATGAGATTTCTCCTCCAGTTAAGGGGCAGAGAACAAATGGTAAGATTAATAGCTAGCAAAAAAACTACTGAAATGCTCTAGTGATGATGGAGTATAGAATAGATTTGTTTTTAGAGAAACCAATCTCCTCAAAATGACTTTGGACAGTAAAAAGAACATTGATCAATGTCATGCCACTCATGCCATGAAAAATGGCTTTTTCCCCCCTCAAAAAGAGCTTGTCACTTATATTTTTATTTATTTTTTAAGCCAATTGATTTTTTCTTTGGCCTCAGGGGCCTTTCCCTTTTAGTATGCTTTTGTGTCCTCAAACATTGATTCTAGAAAAGGATGATTTTCACCTTCCCTATTGCCCACTGGAAAAGTCTGAAATCCTGTGATTAACCAAATAATTATCACTCTCATTTTCCAAGGTAGGGCTTTTGTGCTGAAAGTAGAATGGAAAAAGTGAAACTGGAAAGTCTCAGTTTCACATTAAACCTTCCTTTAGAAGGTTGTGTGTTGTTTGAGGGAAGACAAGGAGACAATGCATGTAATCAAGCTTGATTTGTCTAAGTCAGTGATACAGGATCTCCTGAAACCTCTTTGGAAGGAAATAAATTCTTCTTGGCTTCTACAGCATGAAGGAGGCATTACTTTTCAGACTGAAAACAAAATGATTGGCCCCAGACAAAGATAACTTGGGAATCTGTGCATGCCAAGTTCTGTCGAACAGTCTCCCCTAAGGCAGCTAGACCAGAAGGAGGAAGTGTAAAGCAGCTGTGTTAGAAAGGAGATTGGCCAGAGCTGTCAGGAACAATGTTTCTCTACAAGAAGGCACATTGAGGGTAGAAACTGGTAATTAATTACATTCAAATTGAGTAAATGAATATTATTTTTATATATATTCGTATGTATTATGAATATATATTTTATTTTTCTTCCTGGGAGATTACATGCAGAGTCTCCCAGGAAGAAAAATAATTCACTTGAAAATAAATAGAGGAAAGATTCGGTGGCACGGGAGAAAAACCAAGCCTAACACATTTGATTTTATGAGGTTTTGGACAGAGGTCATCATTCACTTGACTCTGTATAAAACATATCCAATTCACTAACTTCCTTTCCTTTCCTTTTCGTTTTCCTTTCCCTTTCCCTTTTCCTTTTCCTTTTTCTTTTTTTTTTAACAGGGTCTCACTCTGTTGCCCAGGCCGGAGTGTGGTGGCGCAATCATGGCTCACTGTAGCCTAGACTTCCCGGGCTTAGGTGATCCTCCCACCTCAGCCTCCGAATAGCTGGGACTACAGGCGTACACCACCAAACCTAGCTAACTTTGTATCTTTTGTAGAGACAAGGTTTCACCATGCTGCCCTGGCTGGTCTCAAACTCCTAGGCTCAAGTGATCTGCCCGCTTAGGTATCCCAAAGTGTTGCGATTACAGGTGTGAGCCACCACGCCCAGCCCTCTTTTCTTTTCATATCCCCGCCAAACCTGGCCAGTGTGTAGTGGTGCCCACGTTAGCACACATAGGCTAATTGTGATAAGAAACAATCTTTGCATCTCAAGACAAGCACAGTAAAGCTTATATTGTGCTCACTTGTAGACCAATACAGAGCAGTAGAACAGATTTCCCAAATTTGTTTCCTTTTATCTTAAATTTTTTTAAGCCATCCTTTATTTCCCTCTCCCCAATGATAGGAGCACTGCAATCAGGAACTGTCCTTGTCAGTGTGCCTGTCATCGTTATCAGCATCATCACTAACAGGTGGATGAGAGCAACCACCATTTATTGCGTGTTACTTTGTGTCAGTTACCACAGCAAACATTTCACATAGACTGTCTCATTGATCCTTTATAAGGAATGATCATTAAAAGGAATATGTCATTGGATCCTACTTGACAGATTAGGAAAGCGAGGCTTAGAATCACATAGCCAGTAAAGCAGACCTGGAATGCAGACCCATATTTGTTGAAATCCTAAGTTTATATTCATTACCACTTTTCCATAGTGCCCTGATATGTCTTAAACACGGAACAAAATTGAAAAAGGTAGAAGGTAAATGATCAATTCAATTCACTTTCCACTTAGAATAAAAAGGAGAAAGCACTAGAAGATTTAGTCAATTCTTAGGGGTTGAACCCAGTATCATCATGGTCCCTAACCCCCGCAACCTGAGTTTAGCAACACATACAACTATCTCTTTTCCATATTGACCTAGAAGTGAAACTCAGGCCTTTTTTGGGTTTGCACAAGGCCATACGCACACAAAGCTATGAATGTATTTATTAGATTTTACTGAAATGTTGAGATGTGGTTAGGGGATAGAAGAACAGTTTATATTGCCCAAAAACAAAGAACTGTAAGTTGAACCTCAGGTGCCCCTATCCCCAGGACTTTGTATTGGGTGCTTGGCCCTAGCCTCAGGCCATCTCCTCTCCTGGCCATCTTCCCCTTCTGTCCTGGATGGTTATTCAAACTCTAAATTTTCCTTATTCTATTAAATAGGATCATTCAGTGTTCTCTCATTTCATATTCTGCTTCATGCCCACCTTTTTGCACATGAATCCATCAAGGTGCCCAACAGAGCAACAGGGGTGTCCATTTAACAGATTCCACCTTCCTTAGAAGACATTAGAGATTTCCTGTACTACCTTCTCTGGAGCCAGTGCCCTGGAGAGATTGGATCTATTCCTGCAAGGACCTAGCAGAGCCTAAGATCAGCATTAATGGTAACTCCAGCATCTCACACGTCTCCCGACAGCTTGGATTAAGCAGATTCCCTGGAGACTAATTTGACTGAAGTCTGGGTCTGTGTCTCTACCTCCCACTGACTCTGGGTTAGGCTGGGGTTTCTGGAACCCAGGAGACTGCTTTGGGTTTCTAGGCTCCTTAAAGGGCATTTGGCACCTTGTAAAAGCTGCTCATTAAAGGAAACAGTAGGACTGCTTTCCCTTTAATAGCCTAGCCATGGAAAGCTTGATCCATTTGGGGAGTTTGGAGGTGGAAGACTGCAGAGTTTGAGAGGGTGGGACGAGCCTGTTTGGCAAGGCGATAGCAAGGCTACAGAGGGAAGACCAGGCCTCTGGAGCTCTGAGGCCTGGTCCTCGGTGGTCAGGAAAAGCCCAGGGAAGGCTCTGTAAAAAATAATTATAGCAGCTAAATGTTCAAGGGTCCAGTTTGGAGCTGCAATTCCAGATTTTACTTTTTTTCCCCTCACTCTTCAGGTTTGGCTCACTGCTATTTCCCCTCTCCTAAGGTCCTGTTGACACATGAGTGTTATGAAGGCTTCCGGAGGGTGGGATGAAGGGCCGCCATGTCACAAAGGAAGGCTAATTGGCTGGAACTCCCTCCTCTGCCCCCTCCAGCTGGCCTGAATCTCTTTGGTTTTTAGTTATTCCTAAAGGATCTTGGCATTGGTGGCCTGCCTCTCCTTTCAAAATAATTAAAACCAAAGAAATTCAAATGAGAGCCTTTCTCATTGTCAGTGCCATTTTGCCTTTGTTTGTGAGGTTGGCGGAAGCAGAGTTCTGTTGGGACTTTGGGGCTCCCTGGCTGGACCTGAACCAGTTAACTCCTCCTGCAGACTATGTCCAGGTTGTGACATCCCCTAAGGAGGAACAGCAAATTCTGGGCAGGCGAGTGGCTCCCAAACTTGTGGCAGATCTTAATAATGGGCTGAGGCATTTATTATTTATTTTTTTTTAACTTTTCCAGCTAAGCCTGGGCAAAGCCTCATGTTTCTTCTTACTAGAACTCTCTCAGCAGCTACCAACAGGAAGCAATGTTGGTGCAGGAGTTGGAGTCTATTTAGTATCCTTGCCCTTACCCTAAATTGCTCTAAAACTCAGAAGGCATTGTCTTCTTGGTAGGGGCTGGGTCACGGTTAATTGGGTCAATTTTAGGTTTGTTTCCAAATCCAAAAGAACCTCCTTTCTATGCCTTCAGGCTTCTTGTGCCTTTCTTCTTCTCTCTCCCATCTGCCTCCACTCTTCTTCTTCAAAATGCATCATTATAGCTTCTGAGGGGAGGCTTTCTGCTTTCTAAGATGCCTGCTACTGAGAATCCCAGTATTAGTGATGCAAAGTTTCACCCAGTCCAATTGAGGCACCCCCAGCCCAAAAGTTATACCACTTACAGACAAACTTTCGGGTTAGACCCTCAGCTAAAATGAAAAATATGTTACCTAGAAGGAATTGAGCCCATGACGTCGTTTCTGTAATGTTGAGTGAGTAGAGCAGAGTGATTTAGATTCAGTGTACTAGGACCTGATACAGCTGGACTTAAATTGCAGCTCGACCACTTCCTTGCTGGATGACCTTCAGGAAGTTAATTAAACTTCTTTGAACATCTGCTTCCTAATCAGTGAAATGTAGAAAATAACAAAATCTTATCTTTTGTTGTGTTTTGAGCATAAAGTAAATTCATATCTATAAGGCACTTGGCACATTTTGGCAAATTTTGGGCATGCGTGAGGCCCCTTTCTTCCTCAAACTTGTGGCAGACAATATTAATGAACAAAGCACTTAAAAAAGTTGTGCTGATTTTATCCTCTACTTATTAACTACTTGAGAAAGAGGTGAAATTTGTTGTCCAAGGTCACATAGCTAATAAGACAGATTTAAGCTTTGGTTCTGTCTGCTGGATTTCAAAGACCATGTTCTTAAACACCTTGATGCTTCACGTTTGACCTTAAATAAGCTACTATGATTTTTAGTTTCCTGGAGGAAGAACGAGTTTCCTCACCAGTAAAATAGAAATAATAAGCTCAATTTCATTGAGTTATTGTAATGACTAAATGCATTATTGCTTGTAGAATAGTGCTTGGTTAGAAACACATGCTATCGCATATTTATCATCATCGTCAGTGTTTTCATCTGAGTTCACTCCCTCTTCCCTATCATCTAGCACCGTAGTTGGCACATACCAGGTGTTCAGTATGTGAGTAGCTCTTTTAAAGCAACATATGGTATTGTTACTCCAGTAAGAGAGGCGGAATGAATGACTGTCAGGACTGTGTACTCTGGCTGACCTTCTGGTATCCTCATAAATAATTCCAGGAAATCTCTTTCTGGTTACCTAGGGAAAATCCTGGAGAAGAAGCTTAGCCAAGCAAGGATCAGAAGCTCTTCCCACTCCCAACAGAATCCCTGCTTTTTGTGACTATTCTGTAGAGGTTGGCCTTCTGAAGAGTCAGTGGATAAAAATTGAAGGAGATCTCATTAACTGTTGTGTCCCTATCTTTAACAGCCAATGCCTGGGATAGACAACTCATTTTGAGATTGTTAAGAGAGGTGTATTTTGTCACCAGGAGTTCTAAGAAAAGCAGAATTCCTTGAGCTTTTGATTGAACTGTGCCCAGACAAATGCTAATATAGGATGTATTATCTGGATTCTTATACTTCCCTATCCCCATTAGGGGATCACTATGATTCACGCAGTCTTCCTTAAGCTCTGAGTGATCATTTCCTTCTTAAAAACATGTTAATTTCAGTGAGGCCAACTTTATATTTCCAATGGGCAAATGACAGTGGTATTCCTTGTTTCCAGTCTGCACGTATCTGTTATTCCTCATGGTTCACCTATTTTTTTTTTAAATAAACTTTTTTCTAGATTACATTTTTTAGAGTAGTTTTAGGTTCAGAGCAAACTTGAGAGGGAGGTACAGAGATCTGCTCCCACATATGCGTCACCTCCTTCATTATCAACATTGCCCTCCAGAGTGGTACAGCTGTTACAATTAATGAACTTAAAATGACACATCATAATCAACCACAGTTTACTTAGGGAAAGTTTACTTAGGGTCCATTCTTGGTGTTGTACTTTTCATGGATTTGGACAACTGTATTGTGATGGTTAATACTGAGTGTCAACTTGATTGGATTGAAGTATGCAAAGTATTGATCCTGGGTGTGTCTGTGAGGGTGTTGCCAAAGGAGATTAACATTTGAGTCAGTGGGCTAGGAAAGGCAGACCCACCCTTGATCTGGGTGGGCACCATCTAATCAGCTTCCAGTGTAGCTAGAATATAAAGCAGGCAGAAAAACGTGAAAAGACTAGACTGGCTTAGCCTCCCAGCCTACATCTTTCTCCCGTGCTGGATGCTTCCTGCCCTTGAACATCAGACTCCAAGTTCTTCAGCTTTGGGACTCGGACTGGCTTCCTTGTTCCTCAGCTTGCAGATGGCCAATGTGGGACCTTGTGATTGTGTGAGTTAATACTCCTTAATAAACTCCCCTTTATATATGTATCTATCCTATTAGTTCCATATATGTATATGATGACATGTACCCTCTGTGCTTGGCCTGTTTATTCCTCGTCCCTCTCAGCCTCTGTCTTTTTACTGTCACCATATTTTTGCCCTTTCTAGAATGTTGTATAGGTGGAATCATATAGTATGTAGATAAAATTTTTTTTGAAACTTTTTATTTCCAAATAATTGTAGATTTACAGAAAAGTTGGAAAGAGAGTGCTGACAGTTTCTCTATACTTTCATGGTACATTTGTCAAAACTAAGAAATTGGTTTTGGTACAATACTATTAACTAAACTACAGGCTTTATTTGAATTTCATTAGTTTTTCCACTAGTATCTTTTTTGTTCTGTGGTCCAATCCAGAATATCACAGTTTCTGAGTTTTTCTTAGGTTTTCATGGCACTGACAAGATGCTTTGCAGAAAGTATCTCTATTTGTTTTTTTAATGCACTTATTTATTTAAATAAATTTTTTAGTAGTTTTTGATTTACAAAAACTGCAAAAATAGAACAGAGAATTCCATATACCCCACATCAATTTTTCCTTATTCCTAACATTATCTTATGTTATTGTGGCATATTTGTCACAATTAGTAAACCAATATTGATACATTATTATTAACTAAACTCTATAGTTTATAAATATTTTCTTATTTTTTTTTTTTACCTAATGCACTTTTTCTGTTCCAGAATCCCACCTAGGCTACCAAATGTAATGTACATTTAGTTGTCATATCTCCTTAGGCTCCTGTGGTCTGTGACAGTTTCTTAAGCTTTCCTTATTTTTGATGACCTTGACAGTTTTGAGGAGTACTAGACAGGTATTTAGTAGAATGTCCCTTAATTGAGATTCATCTTATGTTTTTCTCATGATAAGACTGGGGTTATTGTTGTTTGGTAGGAAGACTACAGAGGTAAAGTGCCATTCTTACTACATCGTATGAAGGGTAAATATTATCATTATTTATCACTGTTAATGTTGACCATGTACCCTGGCTGAAGTAATTATTCTTCAGCTTTCTCCACTGTAAAGTCACTCCTCCCTCTCTCATCTTTCTTATCCTGTAATCTTTATAAAAATGTAATTTAGGGACTGAGGAGTCATGTTCCACCTCCTTGAGGGCAGAGTATCCAAATATATTATTTGGAATTCTTTCACATGTACTATTTGTATTATCTCTCCTGCTTATTTATTGATTGATTATTTATATCTAAATAGACTCATTGATATTAATTTTATAACTCAAGACTACTTCAATTATTCTGTTGCTCAAATTGTTCTAACTTTGGTCACTGGGAGCTCTGTCACTTGGCTCCTGTAGGTCCATCATTTTATGTTTAGTTTTTTCACTCCTTATTTTCTGGTACTACAAGATGATTCAAACTCATCTTGTGTAGTTCCTGCCCCAATTCTGAAATCAGACATTTCTCTATGAAGCTCTGGCTCTTTTTATTAGAGACTGGTATTAGAAACCAAGATCTGGGTGCTAAGAGTGCCCATTGCTATTGGGGTGTTATTTTTCTAGCCCTCTCAGCTGAGTGAGCAAGGAAATATACATGTGTATACTAACATATGTATCAATTAATATTCCTATTGTTAACATCTGTATCTATATTGTGCCAAACAGGAATTTGTCCCAATTTCTCTGGTTCTAAATACAAAAATTATTGGGGCATGGTGGCATGCATCTGTAATCCCACCTACTCAGGAGGCTGAGGCAGGAGGATCGCTTGTGCCTGGGAGGTGGAGGTTGCAATGAGCCAAGATTGCACCACTGTTCCATGGGAAGGAAATTATTTCCATCTCTACTGGACAAAAATGTTCCAGGAGAGCTTTAAAATAGCTTATATAATAAAAACCAGTACTGTACTGAGAAAATCTTCCATAATTGCTTTTCAAGTTTCAGATACTTTCTGATAATGAGTTGATAAAAAAAAAAAGAAGTGTAGGTGTCTAACAAAAGTACATAATTGGGAATAGGACAAAAATTGGCAAAGAGATAACATTAAGAGAGGAAAGGGCTCACCAGAGCCCCTTACTAATTAAACCAAGGTCATGGGTCTACCTGCTATAAGCCAGAGAAAAGATAGTTGTCTGATGTTTCCCACTGTGATGTGTCTGGCTAAGTTCATTTTCAATATATATCACTTGAAAAGGTGATAAGTTTGTGTTAATGGTGATAGAATAACAAATCCCCACCAAATTGCCTGTCGCTAGAGCTGGTATTCCCAATCTTTTGAAACACACACATTCAAGAGCTGGGAGACTAAGAACACAAAGAGAGCTCTTTAGGCTAGAACAGGGCTCAGAGCAGAACAGAATTAGAAGGTCAACCATGGAAAAGTCAGAAGCTTGCTCCTGCTTCTAGCTTGCTTTGACTGTTTTTGGTTAATCTCCCTATCATGTTTTTGCGTTTTAGGTAGAGGTCCTTTGGAAATGTGTAACCTTTGTTTCTTCATCTGCATTGCAGCAGCAGAGAAAAGGACACATTAAATCTCCATAGGTGGCATTGGAATTATCATGAAAGAAATCCTAGGAAGGGAGGAAAATATCAGAGGCCAAAAGTTGAGGTTACTTTAGTGGCTGGGTCCTCCCAACAGCTGCACTTCCTAGAAGCACATCTCTGCCCTGGTTTTAGAAGGAAAACTTTATAATTGGTTCTTTTAAGGGGTGATTCCCTGACTGTGTCTTTATGTAGAGCTGGAGTTGAGATCCTTTTTGCCTGAATCATGATCTCTCAGTCAAGAAGCAGGCTGTAGGATCTTTCCCCCATATATTAATACTATTAATAGAAAATAGCTTTGTTTTTTTGTTTGAAAGGTGTTGGAAACAGAATCCCTTCACTGGTCTCAAATTCAGGCAGTGTTCTCTATTGATAAGTGTTCTCTATTGAACCATTTTCATTTTCCCAGTGAGGTCACCACTTGCCTCCCTGGGAGGCCTCCCACATAGGTGAACATCACACCATCTTACTCAGCCCTGGAGATCCTATCTGGCTGCCCTGGCAAGTGTCCCGAGCCTGAGACATGGTGACAGCAGATATGGCTCCTCCTTGTCTCACCCACAAAGATGTGAATCTCAGCACTTTGAGTGATGGTTTTGTGGTTTGCACATGGTGAGAAGTGCTTATGGCAGCAAAGGAGCATTGTTTCATTCGAGGGCGCTTTGTAAAACACAAATGTCAGGTTTAAGGCTGCAAAAACTTTGAGGAATTTTCCATTTTCATCAGTATTGCTTTGTTATAAATTACCATAATGATTAGCATCTGGAAAATTCTAGGGACTGAAAGCATGAATATTCTACATATCACAAAAATGCAATGTCATATCTATACCCAGATACTATTTTTTTATTATTTACACCACCACCACTGCCAGCACAGAAAACAACAAAACTGCCTATAGCTGCATAAAAATGTCTCCTTCATATTTCTCAAGATTCTACTTACAGAATATTTTTCTGAATTAAGAAATCTCTCCAAAATTATAAGTTATCCTCTAAATTGAAGCCCATGAGACATAAATCATTCATGCTTCAGTCTTGTTTAATTATATAACTTGCCTTTTTCTTTCTATTATCCTTCTGAGAATTGGCCCCTAGGGAATTGGAAACTTTTATCAGAAAGGAGTGGGGTGGGGGTTTGGGGTGGGAAGGACTTGAATTGGGAAATGCTGGACCATATCATGGGATCCTTTCAGCCTTTAGACTTTTCTCTTGTACAAAATTTCCTTTACTTAAAAATGTATGCCCTGTATGTAAGCCAATCTAGAGTATAATATGTGGTTACATTAATACACACAGGAGGATAGTCACTTAAAACAAACACCCGGTCAGGCTCTGGAATTACATTTAAGTAGTGATAACAGAGCAGTTCCAAGTGAATGGTTTATTGTTTCATGTGTGGCTCCTAAGGGGATTTCAAGCTATTGGTAGCTGTGACTACAGAGTGAGTCAAAAAGTAGGAGGGGAAAAGTGGTGTCCTAACTTCTAAGATGCTTACAGGCAATCAACATGTAGCATATTCCACATCTTCCTCATCCCATGATAAGGTCTGTCACCCTTTTACATTACCCTGTTCAACACTCACTCTTGGATTGTTTGATCCATCCATTAATACATTCATCCATTCATTCATTCATTCATTCATTCTCAAGCAGTTATACATTATGATTTTTAAATGGCAAACAACAGAAGCTGACTTTGATTAACTTAAAATTAAAAAGGGATGTAGTAGAAAATTAACAGGGAACTGAATAACAAATCTGTGACAGTTTGCAGATATGACCATATTTTTCCACCCTCTCTGCATCCACACCCTTTGGAACATGACTTTGCAACTCCTCCTATCAAGAAGGAGAACCTAGTCTTTACCCTCTTCAATCTAGGCTGATCCTATGACTTACTTTGGCCAATAGAATGCAGTGGAAATGGTGATATACCCAGTCTGAGTGTAGGCCTCAACAGGTCTTGTGTAATTCTATTCCCTTTCTTGGAAATCTGCCCAACTGCATGTGAATAAGCTCAGGCTAGAATGCTGGAAAACAGCAAGACCCAGCTGAAGCCACCCTAGACCAGCAAGTTTCCTGTTCACCAACAGTCAGTTGTAGATGCATGTGTGAATCCCTCCAAGACAAGAGAAATGCCCAGCCTAACCAAGTTCAAATTGCTGATCTCTAAAATTTTGAGATAAACAAATAGATATTATTTTATACTACAATTATTTGTTACACAGCAAACACTCACTGGTTCAAAACATTGAGAAGAATAGAATCTAGGAACCAGGGCACTTGTAGCTCTTCTGGAGTGCTGCCACCAGGTAACATAGCTCCAGTTGCCTTTTATTCTTTTTGAATCCTCTTCATTCCTGGGTACAAAAAAAATTGATTGGTCTATCTTGGGTCATATGCCCTCCCCTAGGATAGCAATGGAGTCCTCTGGTTTAGTAGCTTTGCCTAAACCACAAGGAGCAGAGAAAGGACAGTTCCTTAAAGGATAGTAGCAGCTGCTATTTCCATGAATAGGGAAGAAGAGGTCCTGTATAGACAAAACATATGTCTGCTATAAGCATTTACACTGTGTACTTACTCAAGGAGAGTAAGACATTCACTTTCAGCAAGGAAGTCCTGGTCTATTAAGGAGTCAGGTAAGCCGTGGTGTCAGGCAAGTAACAGTGTGGCTACTGCTGTCACAAAGGGGCCAGAGATAGCTTTGAGAGCTGGAGGAGGACAACTAACCCAGAATGAATACCAGGAAGATTTTTGGGGCGATGGCATTGGAACCGAGCTCTGTGAGATAAATAATGAGCTAGGTGAAGGAGGAGAAGTGGTGAGGGACACAGGAGGCCTTTTTAGGCACTTGGATTTTAGCATGAGTGAAAACCTGGAGTGAGAGTCTTCATCTGTCACCACGGGCCAAATATAAACCATGTTTATGCCTGGTTTGGCCTAACTCCTCTAAAAAAAAAATGAGATAACTCAATTCACAGACTCTACTAGTTCCTACTGTTTTATCTCCTCCAGTTCTCACACTTGTTATCATTGGCTTGGTCCTTGTAGGCACCTGAGTTTGCCACTCTTAGGTAAGAGGCCAGAGAGCATCACTGTGGTTAGAGTGGTAGAGAGGGTATGAGAAGGTAAGGGAGAAGGGTTTGAGGCTGAATAGCTAGTGGGGAATTATGGAGAACCTTGTATGCTTGCTAAGAAACATGTACTTACTCCTATAAACAATGCAGAACTATTACAGGTATTTGAGCAAGGGTGGTAGTCATGCTTAGACTTCAAAAGGATCAGTTTGGCAACAAGTAGAAGATGGATGGCAAGGGCAACAAAGGAGGCGGGTAGAACAATTAGGAAGTGATTTTTGTTTTCTAGATAATAAGTACTGGCTTCAACTAAAGGGAGTGGGATGAGGAAATGGTGAGGATGGGACACATCTTTTCATGATGTCCTCCAGGGAGATCTGGAGATATTGGTTGCTTCTATCTTTAACAACTACTGTTGTTTCCTTAAAGCAAAATCATAATTTAAAAGGCCTTTTGCATCTGATAACAGAACTTCCCTATGTCAAAAGGAGACACATCTGTTCTGGAGAAATTGGTGATAAGCTTTAGTCTACATGATGCTGAGACACAAAATCCCTCCTCAGTCTTGCTAGGAAAAATAAACAGCTCCCTTGGACCAAATCAACTTGCCAGAGACCACAGCAGTTTCCACACCACTTAGAGTCGTGGATGGAGGGCTGTCAAAGGTCAGCCCCGAACTAGAAGCAGATGGGAGAGGATTGTTGCCAGAGACATCATCCAAACCTCTTGCTATTCAGCGATCAGAGGTTGAATGTTCAGAGAAAGTGCGTCTGATGCCTTATTCACAACTGGATCAACTGAAATAACAGTGAAAGGCGGTGTCTGCCTCAAGAGGGATAAATGGAGCAGCTGCCAGGAGATTCGTGTTTGCCTTCTGGGGAGAGGGTAACGGGAAGGGGCAGTGTCCTTACTCAAAAGGGTTTGGACAGAAAGCAAAGAGAAAGCATTGATTTGACAGTTCTTTTTCCATATCATAGAGTAGGCATGATGAGGAGGGTGTATAGGGGTTGGGATGATAAAGAAAAAGTATGAATTTATGATGGAGAGAGATCAATTTTTTGTTAGTTTTTTTTTTAAACAAGTATCAGTAGTTCAATTAATATGTTGCATGTCTGTTACAAGCATGAAAAGTTATAGCAGAGTGTATGACCCTTTTACTCTGGTTGGGAAGCCCAGACATTTGCATGGAAAAATGCCAATAATAACACAAGGAATAAAGGCTAATGGTGCAATCAGAATCCATTAGTGGTGATAAAAGGAGGAGGTGTTTAAGGGAAGCAGTTTGGCAACAAATCTCAATTTTAGACTTGTTTTTAATCTCCAAATGATGCCATTGAGTCACAGAGCTTCAGGGAAAGGATTGAAAGAAGGTGTACATCAGAGAGCTCTACAGTTTGTCTCCTTACTAGGCCACCTTGCCAACACAATGTGTTCACAATCCATTACTTGCTTTCCATAAATCTTGAAATTATATTGTCAATTGCACAATTCAATTGTATTTTGGTTTCACATGTATATGCATAATTAAAGCATTGACTTGTTAAATGAAACATTTCAAATACATTGCACATTTTATAACTCTGTTTTTCCATTTTTCTATTTTTATTTTTATTTTTTACTAAACTAGGCAGCTTCAGGAAATGAAAGTGAATGTATTCGCTCTCAACAGGGAAGATCTCCTGATTTCCATGCAGGAGAAGTTAGGGCATTGTGTGATGAATTGCCAAATAATAGTGATTACTATTTATCAAAGACCTATAATGAGCCAGTTACTTTACTAATCTTTGAAAAAATGTTTAAAAGACAGCAAATGCATTTATAGCAGAAACTACAGAAAAATCAGATGAGAAAGAAAATAAGCAACCTGCAATACTGTGGGATAGCCCATTCTTGGAGCCCTTCTAAAAGGCAACCACATTAGCTCAGAGTCTTGACACCTCAAAGTTGGATGGCGACAACACTGCTTCACTCTGGTCAGTGGGGATGAGAGAATGAGGGGAAAGTGAGAAGACACTTTGCAAGGGAATGAAGTTGAGAGAGGTCTTGGTGATCCTGGGCACTGCTGGTCAGCAAGGGCGCCTAGTCCTGAGGTACCAGCAAGGGCAAGCGACCCAGAATAGAGGTGGAGAGGATCACTGGGGGACTTTTTGCTTTAAGCTGGCTAGCCTTTAGAAAGTACTCCCAGACTTTTTTGTCAAACATTCTGTTTCCCTAGTGAGATGTCTGGGGTTCTCCTAAGCTATCAGTCCTGCTTTGCTCAAGATGACAGTCTGGGTGTGAGAGGCTGTGGTAACCCCTTCTGCCTGCGGGACAGAAACCTGGCTGGCTGTGCCATTGTTGGGTCCCAAAGAACGGCATCTGGCCTTTCTTTCCTTCATGATTTTATTGCTCTTCTGATGGGTTTATGGTATTTACCTTATGTGTTTCTCTTCCCTAGGCCTACCAAAGGTCAGGGTGAAATGTTTTGCCTGGTGAAGATACCTCCTTAGCCTAGTGAAGAGATCTGCTTTCACCAGAATCTTTCTCAGGAGGGGTGTAATTTAAAGGAAATAAGATGCTGTGTTTAAAGCAGGGCCTTCATGAACCCTACATATTCTGACTTTTGGAAGCCTTACCATACAACATATCAAACACACTAATGGCACCCATATCCCACATTAAATATACTTTTTGGCTTTAAATTCTTTTTGTAAGGGCCTTTATATTTGTGCTTTAGAAATTATTTGGCTCTATGTAACTTTCATTTAATTTATGATTGGCTATGAGTTCCCAACAATCACTGTGTATACTTAAGGGAATGTGTGAAGTGAGAAAATTGAATCTATAAATCGTATTAGATGTAATGAAATCTTTATGAATATTAAATTTTAATAGTTAATGAAGTTGGCATGTCGGTGCATTTTTGTAGACATTTAATTAAACATTTATTCATTTTAATTTTTTATTGTTTTCTTTTGTAGTTTTGGAGCCAACAACTATTTTTCTACCTGAGGCTTATATATTTTCTAAGCCCCTGAAAAGCTCTTAGCTCTGGGATCACATTGCATTGATGACATATTGATGAAACAGTGCTTCTCAAAGATTTTGGCTTCAGGACCCTTTTAAAATTACTGAGGATTCCAAAGATTTAAAGATTATTGTGGACTTCAAAGATTAATTTAAAAAATTTTTTAAATGTGGGTTATATCTATCAACATTTATTGTAGTAGAAATTGTAACTGATAAATTTTAAAATAATTTATTTACTAGTGAGCTGACTGCATGTTACATAATTAACTTTTTAATGATAAATAACTATATTTTTCACCCCAAAACTGTAGTGAGAACAGCAACACTTTTATAAATCTCTTTAATGTGTGACTTAAGACAAGACAGATTCTAATAATCTCTTTGGCATTCAGTGTGCTGCCATAGATTGTTTTGGTTGCAGTATAGGAAAAAAATTTAGCTTCATGCAGATATGTATTTGGAAAAAAGAGGTGTGATTTAATAGTCTGTTTTTTGCGCCAGGCACGGTGGCTCACGCCTGTAATCCCAGCACTTTGGGAGGCCGAGGCAAGCGGATCATGAGGTCAGGAGATCCAGACCATCCTGTCTAACACGGTGAAACCCCGCCTCTACTAAAAAATAGAAAAAATTAGCTGGGCGTGGTGGCGGGTGCCTGTAGTCCCAGCTACTCGGGAGGCTGAGGCAGGAGAATGGCGTGAACCTGGGAGGCAGAGCTTGCAGTGAGCCGAGATCGCGCCACTGCACTCCAGCCTGGGCGACAGAGTGAGACTCCGTCTCAAAACAAAACAAAAAAAACAGCCTTTTTTTGATACTACCTCAAAACTTGACTGCCAGTTTCTTAAAAGGTAGTTGTAATATAGAACCTGAAACTATACAAATGCAATTTTCATAGTATGTTACCTTAAACTCCACTGGCCATTTTATGCTTTGAATCAATGTTTACCTGTGCGTGATTTTGCAGTATGATACAGTGGACATTTAAAAAATATTGGTTCACTGAATTATACAGATCTTCCAAATGTTGACACATTGTCTTATACACTATCAAAGGATCACATTCTTTAATGCCAGCACAGATCTGATCAGAAAAGTCTTAATATATTGGGAAGCTAATGAGTTAACAGCGACGTATATATTTTCCAAACTTCTAATTTTCACATGAAAGTTCAAATGTTACCACTGGCAACAAACATGGTCCGCTGTTTCCTTCCTTCCTTCCTTCCTTCCTTCCTTCCTTCCTTCCTTCCTTCCTTCCTTCCTTCCTTCCTTCCGTCCTTCCTTCCTTCTCTTCCTTCCTTCCTTCCCTTCCTTCCTTCCTTCCTTCTACCGCTAGTGCTTGCTCCTTCCCTCCCTCCCTTCCTTCCTTCCTCTCTCTCTCTCTCTCTTTCTTCTTTCTTTCTTTTGACGGAGTTTTGCTTTGTCACCCAGGCTGGACTGCAATGGCACAATCTCGGCTCACTGCAAACTCCGCCTCCCAGGCTCAAGTGATTCTCCTGCCTCTGCCTCCCAAGTAGCTGGGACTACAGGCATGCACCACCACACCAGGCTAATTTTTGTATTTTTAGTAGAGACGGGGTTTCATCATGTTGGCCAGGCTGGTCTTGAGCTCCTGACCTCATGATCTACCCGCCTCGGCCTCCAAAAGTGCTGGGATTACAGGCGTGAGCCACTGTGCCTGGCTAAGCTGTTTTCTTTGAAGTAAGAGGCTCACTTAGTTAAGTTTTGAGAACATGTCTGCCAACTACCAGAGTCTGAACACCCATAGTTTCTCTTTTGTTCTTTCAAGTACAAATGGTGATCTATGAAAACTGAGCTTAGTTCAGACTGCAACTCAACAACTGTGCAGGTGCCTTTTCTTTGAGACAACCATGGTACTTAGACATGCCTTATGAGTTCTTCCTGTTTCCTCGTGCGGAATCTTTAAAAGATGTTCATGTGCTCAAGGGTTAAAATTTAATAAAATTAAAAATGATTCTGCTTCATCAAAGACATGCTTATATGAATGGCCACATTTTTCTACCACAATAACCGTGCTGGTTATTCACAAGTGGGTGGCCTTGAATAATTCAATGACTACTAGTGCAGTTTGGTGCACTGCCTTGATTTGTGCTATGGTCCTGGCAGCTTTCCCATCAGCAGTGCAAATGTAAATACAATGGAAAAGGCGAACACTGTTTTATTGTTTTTATGAATATTGTTTTGACCTTGTAGATCTCCTGTAAGGGTGCTGGGAACTCAGAGAGGTCCACGAACTGCACTTTGAGAACTGCTGGGATAACCAGGCCTACGGCAAGCACATAATAAATGTTCAATCAACCGCAGCTAAGACCATATTCTGTTTGCCTTTCTAAGCATCATTTTTCTGTTTTTAAAAATAGGGTTAATGTTACTTCACAGGGCGATTGTGGAGATTAAATGCAGCAAAGTATGTAAAATGCTTACCATAGTGTTCAATATATAATAAATGTGCTATGAAGATTCAGTATTATCATTAATATTAATATTACTAATAAGTTATTTAAAAACTTTTCCTGCAGAGGAACAGTAGGGTTGCTTCATATTTCTACCGCTAGTGCTTGACTGGAGTCTCTTTCCTATGGAGACTTTTAAAGGCGGTGGTACCTCTTTTCTTTTTTAATCTTCATCCTTCAAGCCAAGGCTGCTGCTGCTGCTGCTGCTGCTGCTGCTGCTGCTGCTGCTGCTTCTGGGGATTTGCTCCTGTGTACTCTGGGAAAAGGGCCCGAGCCAGGAATTCCCACTTGTTTGAGGACCACAGAAAGCTGCAGTCATTTTTTTTCCCCAGCCTTCGTAATCTAGTCTAGACACTCTGAGGAGGTGAAGGATATAATTACAGCTTGAAACACTTCACATGCACCAGCAATGCAGCTCCTCCCGCACATGTGTGATTCAAGCCCCAAGAGGGCAGTGAAATCTGATGATTCACTTGTCTAGATAAGCTGGAAGTGAAACCCTAGCGGTCCAGGGTCCAGTTGCCTTTACCACATAGCACCCTTTACTTGCAACCAGTTTCTCCATTCGGTTCAGTTGAATTCAAAGCAGCACATGGGCCTTGAGGTCTTACTGGAAGCGTGCCCTTTGTGTACCACACTGCGTCAGGTACCGTGCTGGTTATTCACTCTTGGCTGCCCCAGTCTCATTTCTGCTTTTCTCTGTGCTGCTCAGAGGCCGACCTTCATGGATGGCATTTCCAGGCTCTTCTGCTTTCTGGCCTCCAGTTGGAGTCCATCTCTAGCAAGTGCTGGCAAGAAAGAGATTGGAGGGTCATAGGAGAAACAGGTTGGTGCCACCTGACTAATTGTATAGCTGGCCTGCTCTGGCTAAAACTTCTGTTGGGCCACCCCTCTTCCACTGTTAAAGCAGGCTATAGCTCTCGTCACAATATGGTAATAACATTTTCTCCCTTTGTCCCTTTCAGGGTGGTAAGAGCCTCTCACTCTGTGGCTAGTCCCTGGCAAGCCACTACCCCTGTTGTTCCCTTATGCTGCCTGCCCACACTGCTATAAATATGGCCTCCGTTATACCCTTTCCAGTTAACCCTTTCAGTGTGCCATCTGTTCCCTGGCTGGACCCTACTGACACAGACAGAAAGCTGCCTTGAGAAACTTATGGGCTACTTAGACTAGTTATCCCAAGCACTAGTCAGATGCATACCATCTTCACAGCTGTTAAAGCTAAGAACCAGCTCTACTATTATTATACATTTAATACTTCTGCTTAACTTGCTTAACTTTTTAACCATACATTATTTAATTCAGATAAAAAAGAGGAAGGGGCCGGGCATGGTGGCTCATGCCTGTAATCCCAGCACTTTGGGAGGCTGAGGTGGGCGGATCACCTGAGGTCAGGAGTTCGAGACCAGCCTGACCAATGTGATGAAACCTCATCTCTACTAAAAGTACAAAAATTAGCTGGGCATGGTAGCATACACCTGTAATCCCAGCTACTCAGGAGGCTGAGACAGGAAAATCACTTGAACCTGGGAGGCAGAGGTTGCAGTGAGCCAAGATCGTGCCATTGCACTCCAGCCTGAGCAACAAGAACAAAACTCCGTCTCAAAAGAAAAAGAAAAAAAAAGAAGAGTGGGAGGGAGAGAGAGAGAGAGACTTTTTATCACCAGATAAGCAGGAAATAAATATACTTGCTGCTATGGTCTGAATGCTTGTGTCCTCCCAAAATTTGTATGTTGAAATCCCAACAGGTAAGGCCTTTGGGAGGTTATTAGGTCATGAGAGTGGAGCCCTCATGAGTAGGATGAGTGCCTTCAGAAAAGACACCTCAAGAGTTAGGTTGTCTCTTCCACCCTATGAGGATGCAGTGAGAAGGTGCCATTCATGAAACAGGATGTAGCCCCTCCCCAGACAGTGAATCTGCCAGTGTCTTCATCTTGGATACCTCAGCCTCCAGAATGGTGGGGAATATATTTCTGTTGTCTATAAGCTACCTAGTTTAGGATATTTTGTGATAGCAGCCCAAACAGACTAAGACATTTGCCAAAAATATGAGAAGAGGGTAACAACAAATCACATGAAAACAAAACAGTATTGCTAAACCCCAGCACAGCATCACTGTGGTTAAAGGGCACCTGCTCTGTATACGCTGCCTAGGTTTGAATCCTGGTTCTCCGACTTTCCAGCCAAGTGACCACGAGCAAGTCACATAGCTCTTCTGTGCCTCAGGGTCTTTACCTTTAAACTGGGAATGAGTCTACTTCGTAGAGTTGTGAGGCTAAGTGAATTAATATGTGTAAATATATGTAAAGCGCTTATAACAGTGCCAGGCACATAGAAAGCACTGTGTGAATTTAAGTATCTTTTTTTTTTTTTCTTTTGAGACAGAGTCTTACTCTGTCACCCAGGCTGGAGTGCAGTGGCATGATCTCGGCTCACCGCAACCTCTGCCTCCCGAGTTCAAGTGATTCTCCTGCCTCAGCCTCCCGAGTAGCTGGGATTACAGGTGTGAGCCACCACACCAGGCTAATTTTTGTATTTTTAGTAGAGACGGGGTTTCACCATGTTGGCCAGTGTGGTCTCAAACTCCTGACCTCAGGCGATCTGCCCACCTTGGCCTCCCAAGTGCTGGGATTACAGGTGTGTGAACCACTGCACCCGGCCAAGTAACATTATTTTTTATGATCAGATGATGATGATGATGATGGAATTACCTGACTCAGGCTCTGAGCTGCAGGGTTATTAGCAAGAGGAGAAAGACACATCGGCTCCAGACTGAGGCTTTCTCCTGGTGTAATCAGTAGAGTTTGGAGAGAACTGAAAATAATAACTTCCTTACCATGTGGTTCGGTGTCATTTGTTTCTCTATTATCATCCAAAATTATTGATATTCCACAAAAACTTGCCTCAGGTCCAACAGTGGAGCACGTCCTCCACTTCGGGAAACGCAGGGAAACAATGGTTACACTACAGCAAACAAACAACAAGCAAGGTGGAAGAGGCGGCACAGAGAAAAACCAGCGACAAACTCGGGGGTGGAGAGTGAGAAGGAAGTTGTTGGCCAGGTTTATCAGAGTCTGAGTTAGGGCTGGAAAATTGGCAGACAAAGGGGGTTCTTGGGGATTAGAGGAAATAGCTGTTTGAAGACAGTTGGGTGCAGGGGGGATGAGTTAACAATAGTAAGGTTAGGAAAGAACAACATTCACAAAGAAATAACTTCCCCCAACAGAGAGACAGTAATGGCTTATGAAGAGCTGCCTAGAGAAGCAGTTCTCCAAGGGTGGTTCAGAGAGCTACTCATCAAGACCTGGGAACCTGTTAGGAATGCAAATTATCAGGCTTTATCCCCAGACTTACTTAATCAGAGACTCTGGAGGAAGATTCCAGCAATCTGGAATTTGATAAACCCCCAGGTGATTCTTATGCATGTCAGAGTTTGAGAACCACCGGCCTAGAGGAGGTTGGGAGAATATCAACAGCACCTGAGCTTGAGATTTTGTGCACAATAACAGAAAGAGCGGTTTACTGAGCACTTTCTATGCACTGGCAGTTGTGCTTATTATTTTACCTGCTCTAGCTTCTGTAATCTTCACAACAATCCTGAGAGATAGATTATTATGCCCATTTTACAACTGAGAAAATTGAGGCTTATGTTGAAGCTTAATAACCATTTGTTCCAAGGCAGTGAAGCCTAGAGTAATGAGACAATTAGGTGGTGGAAAGAAAGGCAGAGGACAGACTGGAACAGACTGTTGGAAGATTGTCTACAGCACCTTTGTCTGGTAAAACTCTCTTTTTTTAGTTTTTTGACATAGTCTTGCTCTGTCACCCAGGCTGGAGTGCAGTGGCATGATCTCGGCTCACTGCCTTCTTCGCCTTCTGGGCTCAAGTGATCCTGTCACTACAGCCCTCCAAGTAGCTGGGACTTCAGGGGTGCACCACTGTACCTGGCTAATTTTTGTATTTCTGGTAGAGACGGGATTTCACCGTGTTGCCCAGGCTGGTCTCAAACTCCTGAGCTCAAATGATCTGCCCACCTCAGCCTCCCCAAGTGCTGGGATTACAGGCATGAGCCACGGCACCCTGCCTGGTAGAACTTTCTATAATGGTGGACATGTCCTGTATCTGTATGGTCTAATATGATGGCTACTAGCTGTATGCAGATAGTGAGTTGGCTAGTGTGGCTAGTGTGATGGAGGAGCTGAATATTAAATTTTATTTAATTTTAATGAATTTAAGTGTAAATAGCCATATGCAGGGCAAGTCTAAATTCATAGAACAAGTAGGTTCAAGGGCAGGACTTCACCTTAGGTCTGTCTGACTCACGAGCTATGGTCTTTTCTACTATTGCTCCTAATGTAGAGCCATTCTTGTCCATTGTCTGAAAAGAACTGGGATCCCTTTCTGGCCAAGTCCCTATGAAATTATCTCATAGACCCAGAATGGCTCTCTGAGAACCCTCTTCCTTAGCTGATCAGTATGGTTGGCGGGAAGGCATAGCAAAAAGCCACAACAGGCTGCCCTCAAAATGTTCCCTATGATATGAATGACAGCTGACTGGTGGCTTTCAGGGCAGAGAGTGCAGGTTGACCAGGTCCTTCCTTAGCCTTTACTGTGTTCCTGGTGCCCTTTGTGTCAATATTAAACATTGGATGGACCAGCCAGAGACCCCAGGAGATCCCCTGGAAAAGATTTTTCTAAGCTAAATGCCAGAACTTGAGCATGTTTTTTTATTTGCTTGATTCTCCATGGAGCTGATGGAACATTGAAAACTTCTGCTCCCAGGAATTCTTGGCCTCATCAGCCCTATAACTTCTTCAGATCCACCCCCTGCCTTTCTTTCCACCATCCAATGACCTCATTATTCTAGACAAGAGGTTGGCAAACTTTTTTCTGTAAAGAGCCAGATAGTAAATATTTTAGGCGTTATGAGCCATGTAAGGTCTCTGTTCCATATTCTGTGTATGAGGTTTTTTTTAGACGACTAAAAATGTAAAAGCCATTCTTAATGCTCATGCAAGATTTGGCTTACCAGCTGTGATTTGCTCCCATTCTAGGCTCTCTTGCCTTGGAAATAAATGTTTATGAAGCTTCAAGAAGCATGACGATCTTCTACATGAGTTTGTAAACCCCAGATTCCTGTGCTCTCAGAAGATTGTGATTTCGTGGGGTTGGGCTAGGGTGTAGGAATGTACATTTTAACAAATAGTCTTAAGTAACTGTTCTCATGCAAGTGGTCTGTAGTCTACCTTTTGAGAAATGCTATTACAGGTGGAAGGGCTCTTAGACTCCTTTAGCGACCAATCCCTGCATTTTACAGATTAGGGAATTGAGGTCCAGGGAAGGGAAGTAATTTGTCCCAAGAGTTATTGAGTTAAGGCCACGAAGTATCTGTAGGAAGAACCCACTGCCCAACGCAGGGCAAGGAGATGGAGGAAAAACTGGATCATCATTGATTTAGCTGAGGGAACAAGCATCCCCTGAAGGTGGTCATACTGGTGCATTTTCAACAAAATTTCCATTATGACTTAAGCCAGTTTGAGTCAGATTCTCTGCTGCTGGTATGTGAAAGCACCCTAACTGATACAGACCCCTCTTGTTACCAGCCTTCTTTGATCCATCTCTTTTGAGAGAACTATCTTTGAAGAAATACTCCCAAGGCATCATCCAAATGTTTAATCCTTTAAATGTCAAAGCCTTCGTAATGAATGGGGTAGGTTACACACACCTCCCTGCACCTGAAGGCAGAGTGTATAGAGTTGAAAGTGGGCCAGGCCCGGAATTGGGAAATTTGGCTTCTATTCTTGCTTCTATCATCATATATCTGTTTGAAACGGGCAAATTACCTAATTCTTCTGTGCCTAGCTTTCTCATTTGGAAAATGAAGGGGGTGGGAAAAGCCATTTTTAGGCCCCTTTGTCCTAGGTGTTATCATTGCGTTTTAATTGTTGACACTATTTTTCTTGATTTTCATAACTTATTCCTTGCCTGTTTCTCTCACTCTCTTTCTTTACAGAAAATAAACACAAAAATAAATGGCAGCATTGACTTTGGGCCAGTCTATTCTTTCCTGGCAGAAATTATACCCCTGAAGAGCTGATATATGTTTGCATTTGAATCAACATCCCGAAAAGGTTTCTCTAGGGAATGTGAACGTTTCCTTCCCAGTTTGAAGAATGGAGCTAATCGACACAACATAGCTTTGTGTCAGGTGGAAACATGTTTTTTTTTCATTTGCTAAAAAATAGTGAGGCTAGCCAGGTAAACTGCAACAACAATTAAAAAAAATGCACTGGTGCCTTAATTTAGTGGTGCTGGTGGAATAAATTACCTGTGTCCGGCACTCCAGGGAGAGCAGCCACCACGCCTTGGCAGGTTTTCCTTTTCACTGAGGGAGGGAGGACATTACCTAATTTTGCCTTCAACATGTTGTGACAGGAGCCAGGGAGGCCTAGGTAGTTACAGCCCACATTCATGTGAAATCATTCTTGTTTGGGTTTCAGTAATGTTTGTTCTTTTTTCTTTTAAACCCGAATGCATTACGTGTTCAAAGCATAAGCTTATAGCTTTACTATAAGAAAATATAGTAAAGCAAAAAAACACACAAAGCAACACAAATCATCCTGTAAGTTCACAACCCAGAGATGACCACTTGTCATTTTTTAATTGTTTTGTTTCAACAACTTCTTTTCTAATCACCAAAGCAATACAGGCTCAATGCTCAAGCAAACACTGAAGAGGAAAATTAATCACAGCCAATCCTACAGCCAATGATAGTCACATGAAATCTTTGAATAAATACCCGACCCCACTGTGGCCTCCCAGCTTGCTGCCTTTCCTCATGGTTTTGTCATTCCCATGCTCCAGGATTTCACGTTCCATGAACTGAAGGCATTGGGCCCAGCAAAGAGGCACCAGTGTATTTGCTTTAGCGCTTTGGAAAGATGCCTCCCCAAGGGCTAGACCCCAGGGAGGGTCTGTGCGCAGGAAAACCAGCTCCACAGAAACATACAGCCACCACGACTCCCCCTGCCCCTCCCCTCATCAAAATTTAAACAGTGTGTCTGGAGCTCTCCTAAAAAAAGTTTTTCAAATTGGTGTGGATGCCAACTGTACTCACAGGCTGTAATATCACCTAAAACTTTGTTGTTTGATTTGCACAGTTAGTTTCTGATGCCATAATGTCATCGATCACCTTTCTTCCCAAACCAGTTCCCTTTTCTTGGTATTTCTTTCATTTGCCAGAAACGCCATCATTCTCTCTAACTCCCAGGATCCATATTCTGTGGTCCCATCTTTTCTGCCTTGAAAAATGTCTGGATATTTTCTTACCAGGTGATAAGGAGTAGTGGAAGAAACATTCCATTGGCTTTGGAGTCAAAGTGACTTGGATTTAAATTCTACTCTTGCTGCTTACAAGCCTGTGAGCTTGGATGAATCAATTTACCTCATTGAAGCTCAGTTTCAGCTTCTGTAAAAAATAATAATAGACATTATGCATTGAGTGTTTACTATGTGCATAATACTCTTCTTACTGCTTTATATATATTAACTTATTTAATCCTCACTACTGCCTTATAGGTACCATTATTCTCATTTTGCTTGACAAGCAAATTGGCCCAGCGAGATTAAGCCACTTACCCAGGTAACACAACTAAGTGACATTCAAACTCAGGTAATATGTTCCCAACCATGCCTCTGTTTGCCCCTCTGTTGAGGGAAGTATTTCCTCCGAAGGGTATAATAAAGGTTAAGTGAGAATTTATGTGTAGTATATATAGCAGAACCTAACCATTCATGTGCTTCACTTTTCTTTAAAAAAATTGTTAGAAATAGTTTTTTCTTTCTAAATTTTGTCATCCATCCTTGTCCCTCTTTTTTTTTTTTTTTGAGAGAGAGGGTTTTCAAATGCTAATAGTCTATAAGTCTATACATCTCCAATGGCCAGGTCACAATAACACAACTGTATACTAATATTGAGAGGTGACAGCATGATGGCAGTCCTCACAGCCCTCGCTTGCTCTCAGCACCTCCTCTGCCTGGGCTGCCACTTTGGCGGCACTTGAGGAGCCCTTCAGCCCACCGCTGCACTGTGGGCGCCCCTTTCTGGGCTGGCCAAGGCGGGAGCCGGCGCCCTCAGCTTGCAGGGAGGTGTGGAGGGAGAGGCGCGAGCGGGAACCGGGGCTGTGCGCCGCGCTTGCCGGCCGGCTGGAGTTCCGGGTGGGCGTGAGCTTGGCGGGCCCCGCACTCGGAGCAGCTGGCCGGCCCTGCAATGAGGGACTTAGCACCCGGGCCAGCGGCTGCGGAGGGTGTACTGGGTCCCCCAGCAGTGCCAGCCCACCGGCGCTGCGCTCGATTTCCCACGGGACCTTAGCTGCCTTCCCACGGGGCAGGGCTCGGGACCTGCAGCCCGCCATGCCTGAGCCTCCCACCCCCTCCATGGGCTCCTGTGCGGCCTGAACCTCCGCGACGAGCGCCACCCCCTGCTCCACGGTGCCCAGTCCCATCGACCACCCAAGGGCTGAGGAGTGCCAGCGCACGGCGCGGGACTGGCAGGCAGCTCCACCTGCAGCCCCGGTGCAGGATCCACTGGGTGAAGCCAGCTGGGCTCCTGAGTCTGGTGGAGATGTGGAGAACCTTTATGTCTAGCTCAGGGATTGTAAATACACCAATCAGCACCTGTGTCTAGCTCAGGATCTGTGAATGCACCAATCGACACTCTGTATCTAGCTACTCTGGTGGGGCCTTGGAATACCTTCATGTCTAGCTTAAGGATTGTAAATACACGAATCGGCACTCTGTATCTAGCTCAAGGTTTGTAAACACACCAGTCAGCACCCTGTGTCTAGCTCGAGGTTTGTGAGTGCACCAGTTGACATTCTGTATCTAGCTGCTCTGGTGGGGTCTTGGAGAACCTTTGTGTCCATACTCTGTATCTAACTGATCTGATGCGGACGTGGAGAACCTTTATGTCTAGCTCAGGGATGGTAAATGCACCAATCAGCACCCTGTCAAAACAGACCACTCGGCTCTACCAATCAGCAGGACGTGGGTGGGGCCAGATAAGAGAATAAAAGCAGGCTGCCCGAGCCAGGAGCCAGCCGTGGCAACCTGCTGGGGTCCCTTTCCACACTGTGGAAGCTTTGTTCTTTCGCTCTTTGCAATAAATCTTGCTACTGCTCACTCTTTGGGTCCACACTGCTTTTATGAGCTGTAACACTCGCCGCGAAGGAAGGTCTGCAGTTTCACTCCTGAAGCCAGCGAGACCACGAGACCACCGGGAGGAAGAAACAACTCCAGACTCGCCGCCTTAAGAGCTGTAACACTCACCGCAAAGGTCTGCAGCTTCACTCCTGAGCCAGCGAGAACCACGAACCCACCAGAAGGAAGAAACTCCGAACGCATCTGAACATCAAAAGGAACAAACTCCAGACGCGCCACCTTAAGAGCTGTAACACTGCGAGGGTCCGCGGCTTCGTTCTTGAAGTCAGTGAGACCAAGAACCCACCAATTCCGGACACGATATGGTTTGGCTCCGTGTCCGCACCGGAATCTCATCTTGAATTGTCCTCCCATAATTCCCACATGTTGTGGGAGGGACCTGGTGGGAGATAGTTGAATCATGGGGGCAGTTTCCCCCATACTGTTCTTTTGGTAGTAAATAAGTCTCACGAGATCTGATGGGCTTTCGCTTCTTTTTCATCTCTCTTGCCACTGCTACTTAAGAAGTGCCTTTTGCCCTCGCCATGATTGTGAGGCCTTCCCAGCCATGAGGAACTGTGAGTGCATTAAACCTGTTTTTCTTCTCAGTCTCCTGTATGTCAGCAGTGCGAAAAAAGACTAATACATATATTGTGCATTTATTATGTTTCAGGTACTGTGCTAAATATTTTAAGTGAATGATTTTTACGAATCCTCATGGTAGCCTTGTCAGTATGCACCGTAGTACCCTCGTCCTGTGGAAGACTGCTTCTTCTTGGTGTGGTTAGGTCAACACTGCCAAGGTCAAGCAGGTGAGTGACAAAGCCAAGATTCAGACTGAGGTTGCTTCATTTCAGAGCCTGAACTCTTGATCACTTATGCTAAAAAATATCATTCTTTGTGGTGTTAATGTCTTTCCTGGGGTGAGACGTGAAGTTGGGCAGAAATAGATAAGATCCTCTTTGGGAGATTATCAAATGATCATCCGAAGAAGGGCATTGGTAAAGACTGCTGTGGCGTCTCTGGGAAGGGGCATCATTGCAGGGCCTGGAGTCACTGAGACATTGGATGCAGCAAAGCATCGACCTGTGGGCAGATGCATTCACAGGGTCTTGACAGTGTGGGTCCCCTAGCCTTGTGCTTGAATATACCTAGAGAGCTACCCTGATTAATACTGGGAACGAGAAGACTTTCAGATATTTTCTTAGCACAGGTGACCAGAATGTGGGGATTTGGGGTATAGGTGGTGTGATTAGGAAACAGAGGTAGAAGAGTGGGGTTTGGGATGCAAGGTTTTTTGTTTTTTTAGTTACTGTAATATTTCCTGTGCCCAGTTTAAGGAGTTGAGGGGAAATAATTAAATGTATAGAGCCCCTACTATGTTTCTAGATGCTTTCTGTATGCATTATCTCTTTTGAGCTTTGTAACAATTTCTTGAGGTAGGTAGTGCTAGGACTAGCTCCATTTTTGTAGGTGGGAAAACTAAGGCTGAGAAAGCATAGGTTAT
Source organism: Nomascus leucogenys (assembly GCF_006542625.1). Taxonomy (NCBI): domain Eukaryota; kingdom Metazoa; phylum Chordata; class Mammalia; order Primates; family Hylobatidae; genus Nomascus; species Nomascus leucogenys. The sequence continues at coordinate 87,623,631 of NC_044395.1, read as the reverse complement.
TTGTTTAGGATCTTGAAGAAATAAAATGGCTGAGCTGAAGTTTGAAATCAGATCCTGGCCCAGGAATAAAATGATACCACTATGATTGAAAGCTAAAAAACCTGTACCAATGATATATTGATGTGGTGCTGTTTCGCTGAGAAAAAACTTAGTTACCAGTGAAATCAAAAACACACAGTAAAGGGGCAAGACTAGTCCTCTTGTGGGTAAGAAATAGGATTCTTGACATGTCTACACTGTTTGTGAAAGAGAGTATATTTGTGATTTTGTTCCAGAAATTACTAGGGTTTTTTTTTTTTTTTTTTTTTTTTTTTTTTTTTACTGATAGAGCAGAGAAGGTTCTGAATAAATGCTAACAACTGTTTTTGGGGGAGCAAAGTACAGGTGGTGTGATGTGGTGACCTTGGTTGTAGTTATTACCAGTGGAGGGTGTCCAGGTTCTTGGCATCTTGGACAAAGAATTGGACAAAACACACAAACAAAGCAAGGAAAGAATAAAGGAACTAAAGCAGATATTTATTGAAAATGAAAGTACACTGCACAGGGTGGGAGCAGGCCAAGCATAGGGGCTCAAGACCCCCGTTACAGAATTTTCTGGGGTTTAAATATGCTCTAGAGGTTTCCATTGGTTACTTGGTGTATACCCTATGTAGATGAAGAGGAAGAAGCAAAGTTACAAAAAAGTTGCAAAGTCATTTACTCAGTGTATGCGCTGTGTAAATGGAGAGGATATTTCCTGTCATAGCTGAAGTGTTTCCATTTGATTTAGTTCTAGGAAGTCAGCATGAATCGGCCTTATGTTCCCTGCTTCCAGACCCTATTCTCCTGCCTCACAGGGAGTGACCTCACAGAAAGGCATTTTTTTTTTTTAATTGGAAGTTTCTTTCAAACTCTGCCTGCTTTTAGATGGCTCCTCTTGAAACTATGCCTCAACATCTCTCCTGATACTTGGATGCTTTTCCTCTGACTGGTGAGACCTCCATCTCTGATCCCATCTGCAGTCATTTGGGTGCAGTTCAACCCACAGGATTAGAAAAATCTGTGGTCGGACCAGTGAGATCTGGCCTGAAGTGCTGGTCAGTGACTTCTGTGACTGACCATCCCCTTGAGACGGACAGACCCTGGGCCTCTTCACCCTCCCCTCTCCTTTCCTGGAGAAGCTAGCTCTTTCAGGTTGGGCTGCTTCCTAGAATTTCTTGGTTTACTTAGTTCCAAGCGAGGCAGGAGGTGGAAAAGGGGGCAGCTTCCAAGTTCTCCTGGGGAGAGCAAACTCAGGGCCATATCATCATTTCACCACAGACAACCACTCATGGAATTTTTCCTGATGTCTGTGTGGTTCTCAAGTTTCCCAACCTGTTCACCCTGGACACTTGGAGTTGGCTTTTGAGCTCAGAGAAAATACTCACTGTTGCCAGGCCACCAGTTTAGCCTTGGGGAGCGATGACTAAATAAATAAGGGGACCCCTCCCCCAATCTTGTTAGTTTACTTTCACAGATAGGACTTTCCACTAATGCTGCCCAGAAAGCCCACAGAAAGGACTGTGGGCAGTGGCTGCTGTGGCTGTGCATGGCAGCTGGGGACTCCTTCCCCCGACCCATTTAAGTCACACTATGACTGATGATCAGAATGGAAGAAAAACAACTGCAGATGGATAGTCAGTGGGGCAACCAAAAACCAACACAGCCTGTTCCTGGTGTCTGCCCTTGCCTGACGTTGAAGGGGCACTTGAAGTAGTACAGTGATTAAAAGCACGGGTTATGGAGTCAGAAAAATCTGGGTTCAAACCCCAAGAGCAGCACTTAATGATTGGGAGACTTTGAGTAGATTTGTATCATTGTTCTGAGCCTTAGATCCTTGAGGGCGGTGGGGATAATAATACCTTACTCTTAGTGTTGTTCTGAGGATTAAATGAGATAATACAGGGGGAAGTACTTACAGAAGAGCCTGGCAAATAACCAGTGCTCTATCAGTTGCAGCTCTATCACAGCTGTTGGTTGGCTGTGATGATTTTGCGATTATGTGAAATACTCAGCACAGTATCTGGCACAGAGGAAATAATAAATGGTAGCTGTTTCATAGGATTATGGAATGTCAGGGTTGGAAGGAATCTTGTCTGAAGCCAAATTACTTTTATCTTCTCCTTTTATAGATGAAGATCCTGAATACCAGAGAGGGCCGCTGACAGGTCCAGGATTACACTTCTAGCACCTAGCAGAGAGAGGATTCACTACATCGTGCTTCCTGACATCTCTCCCTTTGAAGAGCAGTCAGACTCCTGCTTTGCTCTTCAGACTTAGTTTGGGGGTTTAACAGGTGAGGTTGCTGGGGGAACTCTTTTACATCTCTCTGAAAGAATCCGGGCTGCCAGTTTCATTTGGTTTGGGTGTCAGTAGCATGATGGAAAGACAAAAAAACACAACTTGACATCTGCAGAAATGGGTTCAAATTTTACCTGCAACTCACCAATTCTGTGGCCTTGGTTCAGTAATTAAACTCCCTAAAATTCAGTTTTTTCTTTGTAAAATGGGGTTATGAACAGTACCTACTTCAAAATGTGTTTGTGAAGATTAGGAAAGTTAACATAAAGAGTTTAGAAGAGTGTCTGGCATATTGTGCTCAATAAGTGTTTATTTATTTATTGCTGAATAAACCAGTAATTTAATTAGTATTAATAATTAGCTATTACTAATTAAACTAGCATACTATAGTAATAAATTATTACTAAAGATCAGGTTGCAAAGACTTAGTGCTTAGGAACTCATTTCCTGCCTCCAGCCAATTTTGTGCCTCAGTGACAGTGTTGGTGGCCTTGGTCCCAAGACAAGGGGGAGGCAGAGCTGCCTGCAGATAGAGGGTTAACACAGGAGCTACCAGAATCCAAGGGACAAAAGGGGATTGGTTTGGAATCCTGGTATGGATTTGGGGTACAGATCCGGAAGCCTGGACTTTCTCTGTGGCTGGTGGCCTTGAGAGACACATGCTACATCATTCTTGTTATTTATTTTTTTTGTCACTGGAGCAAAGCAGAGGCTTTTCCTGGTTCAATCAGGAGTCATGAGCAAGGACAAGTAGAGAAGCTGAGCAGCTGTCAGGAGAATTCAGGCTGGAGTGGGCTCAGTGCCCAGGCCTTGCAGCCTGAGCTAGGGAGGAACACATCGAAATGTGACATCTGCTGCCCAAGTTCCCCCTGACGCCCACCCCCTTCCTTGTCCAGCTGCTCAGGAGAAGGGAGGAAGCTAGCATTTTCCCATTGCCATTGTATACCTGACAAGTTCATTAATCTTAGCTTATCTCATCCTCATGACCTCTCAAGCTGGTTATCATTTCTTTTTTATGGAAAAGGAAAAGGAAGAGGAAGAGGAGATTCAGAAGTGCCCAAGGGCGCACATGGGGGTAGAGCCAGCATGCAAGCCCAGTCTTGGACTCTAAAACCCATGTTCCTTTCACGGCACTTGATAGTTCTTGTGGACCCAGCCAAGATATCACTGGCAGCATCTGGTTTATCATGAATCTGTGCAGTGTATGGCCAGAGGAGACAGAAATAAACCTAGAGGCAGGTGGCTCCTGGCATTAATGGCCTGAAGAAAAGAGAAGACCAGGCCCAAGACTCCTTCCTAGTTTGCATATCCCTCCCTCCCCCGCTACCTCCCCACTTCACCTTCCTGCCCCTAGTGCCCTGGACCAACCCTTGACCTGGAGAGGGCAGCTTGTCCTGGTGCCAGCCCAGCATGCTCAGGCCTAACAACAATAGCTGGAAGGGCCTCTTGGAGCAAGTACTTCCTGAAGTGCCCAGAACAGCCACTGTCCTTGCGGCTCAGGAACAATCACAGCTCACGCCAACTTCCGCGCTCCATTTCAGAGCCTCCAGCACTCTCAGTGGAGCCCCTGGGCCTGCTGTTGCAGGCTCCGAGCTTCAGGAGAGACAGGTAGACAAGGAGTCCAGGAGGCTACCCCTCAGACTGCTCAAATGCCTGGGGTTTAGGAGGACCTCAAGTTTGTTTTTGTTCTTAAAGTTGGAAGAAAAATCTGTATAGTTGTTGTCCTTTACCCTTCCTGTAAACCAGCGGCCTCCTCCTTCATCTTTGTTCTTCTGTCATCTTTCTTTGGGCTTTGAAAACAAAGAGGGAGAAAAAGAAAACCACAAGTAAAAATTTAATTCTGGAATAACATTATACGCTTGATTCTTCATTCAGCAACACTGAATGAGGCCTGCTATGTGCTAACCACTTTGGGGTACGAAAAAACTATTCAATATTTATTCACTTATTTATAAATGTATCTGGTCATTTCACAGTAATGATAGAGCCCCTGCCAAGATGCAGGCATTGTATTTATAGAAATGCCTGGGTAGCTTGGACCCTGTCCTGTGCAGCTTCAAGTCAAGGGTGGGAGGTGGACAGAGAACCTGTAGTTGAAATACCCAGTTTATGTGCTGAGTGCTGGGAAGGGGAAGCACAGGGTGATGGGGGAGCACACACAGGAGGGGCAGCTGACCCTGACCAAGAGTCCTGGAGGACGGATAGGAAGGAGCCCAAAGGAAAGTGAGGTTAGGTGGAGTAGGCGAATGCATAGGAAGAGGCATTGACATTTGAGAAGGATGGAGGTGAAAAACAATGCATATTTTGCATTAGACATAAAGGAGGTTCATGTGGCTGGATTGCGAAAGGAACAATAATCTCTAGTTCTTAGGAGTCCAAGCTCTGGATCCAGTCGGCCTGGGTTAGAATCTTTGTTGGGCCGCTTATTACTGTGTGTCCTTGGTGAAGCTATTAATGCTTCTGCAACTCAGTTCTCTTATCTGAAAAATGGAGAGGATGAAAATAATAGTACCTACCTCATAGGTTGTGGCAAAGATGAAAATGAGCAAATATGCATGAAGTACTAGAATCATAGCTGGCATGCAGTAAGTAAGGGCTTTAGTAGTGTCACCTATGATTAGGTGAGGAGTAGGGGACAGGAGGCTTGGACAAGCAAGGGAGTTAGTTCCATATACCCGTAATGCCTGTGGGCCAGGCATTAGCAAACCAAGCAGAATCAGAAAGACCCAGCTCCTGACTGCAGGGAACTTGCAATATTGACTTGTTAAAAACTTGGACCTTGGAATCAGAGAGACTTGCCTTCCAACCTGTCTCATCTGTGTAGTCATAGGCAGATTATTTGTCCTCTTTGAGCCTTCTTCTTTTCATCTGTAAAATGGGCATAATGATAGTATATTCTTTATAGAGTTGGGGCGAGGATTGGTGAGACCATATGTGTGTGTGTGTGTGTGTGTGTTTATAGTCTCTATGTATATAAAAACACATATAATGTAAATATATATATGTGTATATATAAAATAGTACTAGCAAAATAGTAGCTATTATGCCAATCAGGGTAGGAGATGACAGGGAAATAACCATAATACAGGGAGTATATTTCATAATAATCAGGATGGTGACGCCCTTAGACACGGTGGCTACAGGCTCTCAGTGGTTTCCCATAGCTCTAAAATAAAGACGTATTTACCTCACTGGCTTCATCTATCTTCATTTTCTCTGCTCTCTCTACTTCATCTACCCCGCTTTGTACTACACTGCCTAGACATTCCTGCTCCCCAAACCTACAGATTCCAGGTGAAACATCATTCACTAGCAGAAGCTTTTCTTGAACCCCAGATGGGGTCAAGTTTATGTCCCCCACTACATACTCTCACAGTATCCTTTATTTTGATTCGTGTCTGTTGTCCATAAGCTTCATAAAGTCAGGGGTCATATCTTTTTTACTTATTATTGTCTCTCCATCAATTATTATGGTCCCCATATTAAGAAACCAATAAATATCTACTAAATACATAAACACAAATGCAGCCGAGATTTGAACTTTTATAAAGGGAGAAGCTGGAAACCTGCTCCACTTCCACTCAGAGAATACAATTTTCCAGGGCCCTCCGCAGATTCCAAGACCCCATTTCTTTGCCTGAACAGCAGTGTAACTGATATGTCACACTGTAATGAACCAGAGCGCTGATTAAGAGCTTATGTAAATGTTGGGACTTTTGGCAGCATTCATTTCCCTCTGATTTTGGCATGACTCAAAGCATGGGAATTTTTCAAAAGAGAGAGCTTTCAGAAAATACCCACACCCAACGGTGGAAACCTTAGAACAGAGTGCAGAGGAGCGTTCCTCAGCGAGGGATTAAGGGACTCTCAGCAGGTTTTCAAAGGCATATGGAGACAAGATGTCAGTGTGAGCTTGTTTCTCTGACAGAATCTGAAACGCTTTTAACCAGCAAGTTACCAAGAGGCTTTTAAGTGAAGAGGCTGATGTTGTAGGTTTATAAATAAATGGATGTTTGTGGTGACTTCTTTGTGGTTCATGTGACAGGGAGAACTTCAGGGAGGGGAGATTATGTCTTGCATTAACAGGTAAATTGCTTTTTCTGCCTCTTGGTTAAGTGAGCAGGAGGACAGAGTGCCCTGGGTAAGGAATCGGGAGACCCCCCTTTTCTTTTTAACTGATCCTGGCTTTCCCTGTGATAAGCAGTGTGACCATGGACAAGATATTAACCATTCTCTGCCTCAGTTCCCTCATCTGCCCAATGAGATTTAAAACACCTTGTCAGATTTTTATAAAATTCACTTGTAATACTGGTAGCTAAAACTTATTGAGCACTTAATATATGTCAGCCCCATATGAACTCGGTCAATCTTCACAACCACCCGTGAGATAGATTACTACTATTGCCCCTACTTTACAGAAGAGAAAACTGAGGCACGAACACTCTAAATACCTTGTCCAACGTCACAAAGCTGGTAAGTAGTGGCACCGGGATTTGAACCTAGGCTACCTGGCTCTGGAACCAGATTTAATGACTGTGCTCTATGCTACTGCCCTTCTAAGTAGAGAGGGCCTTCTTAAAGGCCTTAAGAAGAATAAAGCCCTCTGGCTGGTTGGCTGGGCAGGATTTTGACAGAAAGTCTGCAGAGGAAAGAAGGATAGAGTGTCTACCAAGGGGAGACGTTATGAGTAATCATCTCTAGAAGGTGAGTTTTACCTTTTTATGGCTAGTATGGGAGAATGAGAGTGCTTAGACCTTGGGCTTGGAGACAGATATGGGCTTGAATCCATGTTTGGTCACTTAATATGTAACTTTTGGGGTAAATTACTAATCTGATCTGAGTTTCACAGCTCACCTTAAAGACAGAGCTATCAAGGTTACAGGATGTTGTATGGATTATGTGAGAACATGTCAGGCATATGGTGCTCAACGAGTTTCTCCCTTCCCCTTTTTAACATGGTCCCCCCAAAATGAATTTATCGGTGTCAATCACACTTTGAAACTAGTTTGGGATATGTTTATTCTCTGGGCTGCATTTTCCATTGATAGTGTTTTTTCCGGTCAGGGTAATTGATAGGTTTTTGGGGTTCACTCCCACACTCACATTTGTCTACCAATGGGCAATTTGCTTGTCCTTTGGTGTGAGGCACATAGCCATTTCCAAGGAGGTTTTAGCCTTGCTGAGTATAGGGTCTCAGCCCCATCCCAGTGATGAACTGGAAATGGGTAGGAAACATAAGGACACTGGATTCCATACACTTTTCCTGGGTACCATTTCTGTGCTGGACCCAGGGGGGTTGGTTGTTCAACCAGGAAGCCAGCTGGCTAGTTGGCTGTGGTCTCAGCTGAGCGGAACTTGAAGACATGACAAGAACTTCCTATCAAGGAAGTGGGGAGCCAGGAGAGTCAGCAGACAAACCCATGCCAGGTCTATGAGGGCTGCTTGGACTCATACTCCAGAGAGTCCAGAGGCAAAGTCCAGCAAGGTCGGGAGAGATGGGGATTACACATAAAATCTTAAAAGCTGGATTATTGCATCTGGAAAAGGTCACGATGCAAGTTCTGGATACGTCCAGGTAAATAGGTACAATCTGGGCTTATGGAAAAGAGGGTACATTGTATGTGTGAGTGCCAGGTAATTTCAAATTAGGTGGCATATTAGGCATTGAATAATAGATAGTCAGATAAAACCTAGCATTCCCTGGCAACACCACAAGGGGGCAGACATTCAGGTGGGAGGGTTATGTTGTAACAGGAAGAAACATTGATTTTGGTTCTTAGTCCCTTCTTAGCTCGTAATAATAGCGGTTGCATGCATTGGACACTTACTATGGGTCACAGACTGTGAGCATGCAATCTCGTTTAATCTCCGCAGCAAACGTGTAATATTAAGACCTATTTTTTCCATCTTTTTTTTTCTTTGAGACAAGGTCTTGCTCTGTTGAACACGCTGAGTGCAGTGGTGCGATCATAGCTCACTATAGCCTCAAACTCCTAGGCTCAAGTGATCCCCCTGCCTGGGCCTCCCAAAGTGTTGGAATTATAGGTTTGAGCCTCTGTGGCCAGCCAGATTCTCTTTTATTGGACAGAAAACTATAAACCTTGGTCCATATCCACAAGGTATTGATGTTGCCATGACCACAGAATGATAGAATATCAGAAACATCCCTCTGATCAGTCCTGTCCTCATCTTCTCTACCAAGTTTAGGCCAAGTCTGGGGGCCTGAAGGCCAGTTTTGGGATTTGCTCAGTTGTAGAAGGCTGTAGAAGGTGGCCCATCTACTCATTCACTCACTGTGTATTAGTTGAGGTGCCCACTATGTGTCAGAGAATGTTCTTGACACAGGTGATGAAATAGACCCTGCTCTTACAGACCTTGCAGTCATAGGAGTGACCAAATTACTGGTGTGATAAACTCTTTTGTTAAGGAAGTAGCACGTGTTATAGGGACTCATAAATGGAGCACCACTTAAATAAATAAGAGGAGACTTCTGAAAGAAGTAACAACTAAACTACATACATGGAGTCAAGCTTTGCATGAAAGGTGCCATCAAGGCTTAAGATTCAAAGGGCATGGTCATATTCACTGTATACACTGACATGGAGCAGAAATTTTTTTTTTTTTTTTATACTTTAGGTTTTAGGGTACATGTGCACAATGTGCAGGTTTGTTACATATGTATCCATGTGCCATGTTGATTTCCTGCACCCATTAACTCGTCATTTAGCATTAGGTATATCTCCTAATGCTGTCCCTCCCCCCTCCCCCCACCCCACAACAGTCCCCGGAATGTGATATTCCCCTTCCTGTGTCCATGAGTTCTCATTGTTCGATTCCCACCTATGAGTGAGAACATGCGGTGTTTGGTTTTTTGTCCTTGCGATAGTTTACTGAGAATGATGTTTTCCAGTTTCATCCATGTCCCTACAAAGGACATGAATTCATCATTTTTTATGGCTGCATAGTATTCCATGGTGTATATGTGCCACATTTTCTTAATCCAGTCTATCGTTGTTGGACATTTGGGTTGGTTCCAACTCTTTGCTATTGTGAATAGTGCCGCAATAAACATACGTGTGCATGTGTCTTTATAGCAGCATGATTTATAGTCCTTTGGGTATATACCCAGTAATGGGATGGCTGGGTCAAATGGTATTTTTAGTTCTAGATCCCTGAGGAGTCGCCACACTGACTTCCACAATGGTTGAACTAGTTTACAGTCCCACCAACAGTGTAAAAGTGTTCCTATTTCTCCACATCCTCTCCAGCACCTGTTGTTTCCTGCTTTTTTAATGATGGCCATTCTAACTGGTGTGAGATGGTATCTCATTGTGGTTTTGATTTGCATTTCTCTGATGGCCAGTGATGATGAGCATTTTTTCATGTTTTTTTGGCTGCATAAATGTCTTCTTTTGAGAAGTGTCTGTTCATGTCGTTTGCCCACTTTTTGATGGGGTTGTTTGTTTTTTTCTTGTAAATTTGTTTGAGTTCATTGTAGATTCTGGATATTAGCCCTTTGTCAGATGAGTAGGTTGCAAAAATTTTCTCCCATTCTGTAGGTTGCCTGTTCACTCTGATGGTAGTTTCTTTTGCTGTGCAGAAGCTCTTTAGTTTAATTAGATCCCATTTGTCAATTTTGGCTTTTGTTGCCATTGCTTTTGGTGTTTTAGACATAAAGTCCTTGCCCACGCCTATGTCCTGAATGGTATTGCCTAGGTTTTCTTGTAGGATTTTAATGGTTTTAGGTCTAACATTTAAGTCTTTAATCCATCTTGAATTAATTTTTGTATAAGGTGTAAGGAAGGGATCCAGTTTCAGCTTTCTACATATGGCTAGCCAGTTTTCCCAGCACCATTTATTAAATAGGGAATCCTTTCCCCATTGCTTGTTTTTGTCAGGTTTGTCAAAGATCAGATAGTTGTAGATATGCGGCATTATTTCTGAGGGCTCTGTTCTGTTCCATTGATCTATATCTCTGTTGTGGTACCAGTACCATGCTGTTTTGGTTACTGTAGCCTTGTAGTATAGTTTGAAGTCAGGTAGTGTGATGCCTCCAGCTTTGTTCTTTTGGCTTAGGATTGACTTGGCGATGCGGGCTCTTTTTTGGTTCCATATGAACTTTAAAGTAGTTTTTTCCAATTCTGTGAAGAAAGTCATTGGTAGCTTGATGGGGACGGCATTGAATCTATAAATTATCTTGGGCAGTATGGCCATTTTCACGATATTGATTCTTCCAACCCATGAGCATGGAATGTTCTTCCATTTGTTTGTATCCTCTTTTATTTCATTGAGCAGTGGTTTGTAGTTCTCCTTGAAGAGGTCCTTCGCATCCCTTGTAAGTTGGATTCCTAGGTATTTTATCCTCTTTGAAGCAATTGTGAATGGGAGTTCACTCATGATTTGGCTCTCTGTTTGTCTGTGATTGGTGTACAAGAATGCTTGTGATTTTTGTACATTGATTTTGTATCCTGAGATTTTGCTGAAGTTGCTAATCAGCTTAAGGAGATTTTGGGCTGAGACAATGGGATTTTCTAGATATACAATCATGTCATCTGCAAACAGGGACAATTTGACTTCCTCTTTTCCTAATTGAATACCCTTTATTTCCTTCTCCTGCCTGATTGCTCTGGCCAGAACTTCCAGCACTATGTTGAATAGGAGTGGTGAGAGAGGGCATCCCTGTCTTGTGCCAGTTTTCAGAGGGAATGCTTCCAGTTTTTGCCCATTCAGTATGATATTGGCTGTGGATTTGTCGTAGATAGCTCTTATTATTTTGAGATACGTCCCATCAATACCTAATTTATTGAGAGTTTTTAGCATGAAGGTTGTTGAATTTTGTCAAAGGCCTTTTCTGCATCTATTGAGATAATCATGTGGTTTTTGTCTTTGGTTCTGTTTATATGCTGGATTACATTTATTGATTTTCATATGTTGAACCAGCCTTGCATCCCAGGGATGAAGCCCACTTGATCATGGTGTATAAGCTTTTTGATGTGCTGCTGGATTTGGTTTGCCAGTATTTTATTGAGGATTTTTGCATCAATGTTCATCAAGGATATTGGTCTAAAATTCTCTTTTTTGTTTGTGTCTCTGCCTGGCTTTGGTATGAGGACGATGCTGGCTTCATAGAATGTGTTAGGGAGGATTCCCTCTTTTTCTATCGATTGGAATAGTTTCAGAAGGAATGGTACCAGTTCCTCCTTGTACCTCTGGTAGAATTCAGCTGTGAATCCATCAGGTCCTGGACTCATTTTGGTTGGTAAGCTATTGATTATTGCCACAATTTCAGAACCTGTTATTGGTCTATTCAGAGATTCGACTTCTTCCTGATTTAGTCTTGGGAGGGTGTATTTGTCGAGGAATTTATCCATTTCTTCTAGATTTTCTAGTTTATTTGCATAGAGGTGTTTGTAGTATTCTCTGATGGTAGATTGCATTTCTGTGGGATCGGTGGTGATATCCCCTTTTTCATTTTTTATTGCATCTATTTGGTTCTTCTCTCTTTTCTTCTTTATTAGTATTGCTAGCATTTATCAATTTTGTTAATCTTTTCGAAAAACCAGCTCCTGGATTCATTAATTTTTTGAAGGGTTTTTTGTGTCTCTATTTCCTTCAGTTCTGCTCTGATTTTAGTTATTTCTAGCCTTCTGCTAGCTTTTGCATGTGTTTGCTCTTGCTTTTCTAGTTCTTTTAATTGTGATGTTAGGGTGTCAATTTTGGATCTTTCCTGCTTTCTCTTGTGGGCATTTAGTGCTATAAATTTCCCTCTACACACTGCTTTGAATGTGTCCCAGAGATTCTGGTATGTTGTGTCTTTGTTCTCATTGGTTTCAAAGAACATCTTTATTTCTGCCTTCATTTCATTATGTACCCAATAGTCATTCAGCAGCAGGTTGTTCAGTTTCCATGTAGTTGAGCGGTTTTGAGTGAGTTTTTTAATCCTGAGTTCTAGTTTGATTGCACTGTGGTCTGAGAGACAGTTTGTTATAATTTCTGTTCTTTTACATTTGCTGAGGAGAGCTTTACTTCCAACTATGTGGTCAATTTTGGAATAGGTGTGGTGTGGTGCTGAAAAAAATGTATATTCTGTTGATTTGGGGTGGAGAGTTCTGTAGATGTCTATTAGGTACACTTTGTTTAGAGCTGAGTTCGATTCCTGGATATCCTTGTTAACTTTCTGTCTCGATGATCTGTCTAATGTTGACAGTGGGGTGTTAAAATCTCCCATTATTATTGTGTGGGAGTCTAAGTCTCTTTGTAGGTCACTCAGGACTTGCTTTATGAATCTGGGTGCCCCTGTGTTGGGTGCATATATATTTATGATAGTTAGCTCTTCTTGTTGAATTGATCCCTTTACCATTATGTAATGGCCTTCTTTGTCTCTTTTGATCTTTGTTGGTTTAAAGTCTATTTTATCAGAGACTAGGATTGCAACCCCTGCCTTTTTTTGTTTTCCATTTGCTTGATAGATCTTCCTCCATCCCTTTATTTTGAGTCTCTGTGTGTCTCTGCACGTGAGATGGGTTTCCTGAATACAGCACACTGATGGGTCCTGACTCCTTATCCAGTTTGCCAGTCTGTGTCTTTTAATTGGAGCATTTAGTCCATTTACATTTAAAGTTAATATTGTTATGTGTGAATCTGATCCTGTCATTATGATGTTAGTTGGTTATTTTGCTCCTTAGTTGATGTAGTTTCTTCCTAGCCTTGATGGTCTTTACAATTTGGCATGATTTTGCAGCGGCTGGTGCCGGTTGTTCCTTTCCATGTTTAGTGCTTCCTTCAGGAGCTCTTTTAGGGCAGGCCTGGTGGTGACAAAATCACTCAGCGTTTGCTTGTCTGTAAAGTATTTTATTTCTCCTTCACTTATGAAGCTTAGTTTGGCTGGATAGGAAATTCCGGGTTGCAAATTCTTTTCTTTAAGAATGTTGAATATCGGCCCCCACTCTCTTCTGGCTTGTAGAGTTTCTGCCGAGAGATCAGCTGTTAGTCTGATGGGCTTCCCTTTGTGGGTAACCCGACCTTTCTCTCTGGCTGCCCTTAACATTTTTTCCTTCATTTCAACTTTGGTGAATCTGACAATTATGTGTCTTGGAGTTGCTCTTCTCGAGGAGTATCTTTGTGGCGTTCTCTGTATTTCCTGAATCTGAATGTTGGCCTGCCTTGCTAGATTGGGGAAGTTCTCCTGGATAATATCTTGCAGAGTGTTTTCCAACTTGGTTCCATTCTCCCCGTCATTTTCAGGTACACCAATCAGACGTAGGTTTGGTCGTTTCACGTAGTCCCAAATTTCTTGGAGGCTTTGTTCATTTCTTTTTATTCTTTTTTCTCTAGACTTCCCTTCTCGCTTCATTTCATTCATTTCATCTTCCATCAGCAATACCCTTTCTTCCAGTTGATCGCATCTGCTACTGAGGCTTCTGCAATCTTCACGTAGTTCTTGAAACTTGGCTTTCAGCTCCATCATCTCCTTTAAGCCCTTCTCTCCATTGGTTATTCTAGTTATCCATTCTTCTAATTTTTTTCAAAGTTTTTAACTTCTTTGCTATTGTTTTGAATTTCCTCCCGTAGCTCAGAGTAGTTTGATCGTCTGAAGGCTTCTTCTCTCAACTTGTCAAAGTCATCCTCCATCCAGCTTTGTTCCGTTGCTGTTGAGGAGCTGCGTTCCTTTGGAGAAGGAGAGGCACTCTGCTTTTCACAGTTTCCAGTTTTTCTGCTCTGTTTTTTCCCCATCTTTGCAGTTTTATCTACCTTTGGTCTTTGATGATGGTGATGTACAGATGGGTTTTTGGTGTGGATGTCCTTTCTGTTTGTTAGTTTTCCTTCTACCAGACAGGACCCTCAGCTGCAGGTCTGTTGGAGTTTACTAGGGGTCCACTCCAGACCCTGTTTGGCTGGGTGTCAGCAGCAGTGGCTGCAGAACAGCGGATTTTCATGAGACCACAAATTCAGCTGTCTGATAGTTCCTCTGGAAGTTTTGTCTCAGAGGAGTACCCAGCCGAGTGAGGTGTCAGTCTGTCCCTACTGGGGGGGTGCCTCCCAGTTAGGCTGCTCAGGGGTGAGGGACCCACTTTAGGAGGCAGTCTGTCCGTTCTCAGATCTCCAGCTGCGTGCTGGGAGAACCACTACTCTCTTCAAAGCTGTCAGTCAGACAGGGACGTTTAAGTCTCTGGAGATTCCTGCTGACTTTTTGTTTGTCTGTGCCCTGCCCCGAGAGGTGGAGCCTACAGAGGCAGACAGGCCTCCTTGAGCTGTGGTGGGCTCCACCCAGTTCGAGCTTCCTGGCTGCTTTGTTTACCTAAGCAAGCCTGGGCAATGGCAGGCGCCCCTCCCCCAGCCTGGCTGCTGCCTTGCAGCTTGATCTCAGACTGCTGTGCTAGCAATCAGCGAGACTCCGTGGGCATAGGACCCTCTGAGCCAGATGTGGGACACAATCTCCTAGTGTGCCGTTTTCCAGGCCCGTTGGGAAAGCGCAGTATGAGGGTGGGACTGACCCGATTTTCCAGGTGCTATCTGTTACCCCTTTCTTTGACTAGGAAAGGGAACTCCCTGACCCCTTGCGCTTCCCGAGTGAGGCAATGCCTTGCCCTGCTTCGGCTCCTGCACAGTGCGCCTCACCGACTGTCCTGCACCCACTGTTTGGCACTCCCTAGTGAGATGAAACCGGTACCTCAAGCAGAAATGCAGAAATCACCAGTCTTCTGTGTCGCTTGGGCTGGGAGCTGGAGACCGGAGCTGTTCCTATTCGGCCATCTTGGCTCCACCCCTGGAGCAGAAATTTAAAACAAAAATGAAAAAGTGTAATTAAAAACCTAGGCTTAAAATTAAAAAAAAAAAAAAAATATATATATATAAAAAACAGAGCCCTTGTCTGCCATCTCTCTCACCCTCAGCACTGTGCAAACCCATCTGGGTATTGTTCAGTTCTTTGAATGCTGATTGACACTGACAAACAAGAGGGCATTAAAAGGGGAGGTCACGGCTGGGTGTGGTGGCTCATGCCTGTAATCCCAGCACTTTGGGAGGCCAAGGCGTGCGGATCACCTGAGGTCAGGAGTTCGAGACCAGCCTGACCAACACAGCAAAGCGCTGTCTCTACTAAAAATACAAAAATTAGTCAGACCTGGTGGTGGGTGCTTTTAATCCCAGCTACTTGGGAGGCTGAGGCAGGAGAATCACTTGAATTTGGGAGGTAGAGGTTGCAGTGAGCCGAGATCATGCTACTGTATTCCAGCCTGAGTGACAAGAGTAAAACTCAATCTCATAAAAAAAAAAGGAGTTCACCAAGAAGTGGAGAGATTTGAACCCTTATAATGCAAGAAATGGGTTGCATTTTGAAGGGTACACAGTAAGGCAGAGGCATAGCAAGGGGAAGCCTCACTTCTCATCTGGGCTACAGTAGCCCTCCATCTTCCTCCTCTTTACACACACTCCAGATGAAATACCCTATATGATGACTCAGAGTCATTAATAACACGACCACTTGTGCAGCCCAAAGATTAGACAGCCAAAAGCCAAGAGTCTGTTGTGTTGAAGTGGCTCTGGGTGGGAAGCATTCTCCCCAGAGACTGGGGCAGGGTATGACTTGCCAGGGGAGGGTTTGCAAAATGTTTAGACTGTGACTCATGAAGGTCTCAGATGAATAAATAGCTCTCTTTCTGCTGTGACTGTTGACAGGGCTGGTGACAGCTTACCTTTGCGGTTGCCGAGGAGAATCTCACTCTGATGTTTGACAAGTTCAATTTTCCTAACCAGCTGGGGTCTCCAGAACGGCCACCATGAATAAAGGCCTAGCCAAATATAAAGGGCAATGAAGCAATAGGTAATATTTGCAGGTATGAAATCTGAAGTGCAAACATCTCCTCCCAGCCAAGGAAAGTCATCATTGGGAAGGGAAGATTAAAGGAAGAAAGTTTTCTGCTTTCTGGATTGGGAAAACAATACCTTGCATCTTGGTGTGGCTAGTTGTCCATTTTATTAATAGTCTTAGAGCTTCATAATCTTGTTGAGAAGAGAGTAGTCCTCTTTCTGGAAACATCTATATAATTTAAAATCTATTTGGCTATAAGTAATAAAACCCTGACTGATAGTGGCCCACACCATATCAGTTTGATTATCTCACATAATAGGAAGTCTGGAGATAAGTAGTCTAAAGTGAGAACAGCAGTTCTATAGTATTATTGAGTTGACAGACACTTTTTCATCTCCGTATTTATGTAGGTCATTGATTCTTCTGCCTGTTGTCTCATGGTTTCAAGATGGCTGCCATGTCTCCAGATATCACAACAGTATTCAAAAGTAGACAGGTGACAAGGAGTGGGAGTGTGGAGTGGCAAAAGATCCTTTTCTTGGAATGACTATGTCATTTTATCAGTGAGGAAACAAAAGTATCCCAGAAGCCCTCCCAGCTGATTCACTCTTATATCTAAATGACCAGAATATTGTTGACCAGAAATGGGTCCCATGACTGCCCTTAGATGCAAGGGAGCCTGGAAAAGTGAGTATCTGGCAAATGTTTATGAAATGGTCATGACTGACTTAGGTCAATCATGATTTAACCCCCACCAACCCAGGGCTGGCACTTTTCTGTCTTGAATAAAACTAATGTTTTGTTGGTAAGGAAGAAGGTTGTTGGGGATGGGGCCAGTTTCTACGGCATGACTTTGGAAAGCTAGTCCAACGTTATACTATGACAACACATCATTAGTACAAAATAAAAAAACTAGAAATAGAGGTGTGAATTTGCAGGATTTTCAAGGCATGAAGGTCTTTGAGAGTGTGATGGACTCCAAAGACTGTCAGTGTGTGCTAATAGAAGATTGCAGAGAAAAATAACAAGTCACTTAACACACCCATTATCGTACTCACCCTTTAAGGCCCAAGCCAACTTTGCCTGCTTGTGAATCTTCCCATCCCTTGCAGGTAGAGCTAGCCCGTCCCTCCTCCTTGCTCCCATTGCACTTTTCACACACATTGATTATACGAATCACCAGCTTGAATTCAGAATCAACAGGTATTTATTGTGTTCCTATTCTGTCCTGGCCCCAGGCTTGGTATCTCTCTATGTCAGTTTAGAGTAGACCTTCCATGGCTCCCCTTATAATCAGGTAATGGACATTCAGGGATAGTAAACTCAAGTGAATTTTAAACTTAGCTCACAAGGCCCTTTGTACCCACTCTGGTTTACTTCTCTTATCTCAACTATCGTGACCACCATCTCTTTAAACCCTGTGGTTCATCCATTCTCTTGACCCATGGAAGCTATCCATTTTTTCTCTCCCTGCTATTCCTTCTACAAAAAACAATATTCTTTTCTTCTATGCCTGGTCAGTTTTCACTTATCTTTCACACCTTATTTTAGATGTCATTTCCTGGAAATGAGCTAGGTAGGACTGAGCTAGGTAGCCTTTGTCTATGATCTGTCTTGCCATCTTAGTCTGCTTGCATTGCTATCAAAGAATACCCAAGGCTGGGTGATTTATAAAGAAAAGAGGTTTATTTGGCTTATGGTTCTGCAGGCTGTACAAGAAGCATGGCACCAGCATCTGCTTCTGGTGAGGGCTTCAGGGAGCTTCCAGTCATGGAGGAAAGGGAAGGGAAGATGGCTGTGCAGAGATCATGTGGCGAGAAAGGAAGCAAGAGAAAGAGGTGAGAGGTGCCAGGGTCTTTTTTAGAAACCAGCTCTTGTGGGAATGAATAAAGCAAGATCTCATTTATTACCATGAGGAGTGGACCAAGCCATTGAGAGGGATCTGTTCCCATGACCCAAACACTTCCCATTAGACCCCACCTCCAACATTGGGGATCACATTTCAGCATGAGGTTTGGAGAGGTCAAACAAACCACAGAACCTGCCCTGCATATCATAATTCTATGTAAGTGCCTGAGTTTCCCAGTGGTGGGACTGAGGTGCATTCATCTCTTCATTGCCAATGCATGGTACAGTGTCTGATGCATCCTGGGGGATATTTGTAGAATGGCTGAGCGACAAAGCTTTTCCTCAAATATTTAGTGCCGGATTATGCATCAGAGCCCAAAGTTGTAGCCCTGGCTCAGAGGAGGAGGTTCCTGAGCACTCAGTGGTGCTGCAGTTGAGTAAACACTGGGCTTGTTGCCCTGTCATGGTGTGACCACAGAAAAAGCACATTCTATCTCTAGGTATAAGCATTATTCTTCTGGGGAAAAAGAGGAATTAATTTTCAACTTTTTTTAAAAAAACAGGAAAAGTCCCCTTTGTTTTCTTTCCCAAATAAACGACACACTGAAAAGCAATCTCAAAAACATAGTGGAGATGATTTGCCTAACACAAGGGTATAGTAAGTTGCTATTTCTGTCATAACAAATTACCACAAATTAAGTCGTTTAAAACAACACATGATTGGACCGGGCATGGTAGCTCATGCCTGTAATCCCAGCACTTTGGGAAGACAAGGCAGGCAGATCATTTGAGGCCAGGACTTTGAGACCAGCCTGGCCAACATGACCAGCCTTAGCCAGGCGTGGTGGCACATGCCTGTGGTCCCACCTTCTTGGGAGGCTGAGGCACGAGAATTGCTTGAACCCAGGAGGCAGAAATTGCAGTGAGCCAAGATGGCGTCAGTGCATTCCAGCCTGGGAGACAGAGTGAGACTCGGTCTCAAAACAAAACAAACAAAACACATGATTATCATCTTACAGTTCAACAGGTTAGAAGTCAGATGGGTTTCACTGGGCTAAAATCAAGATGTTGGCAGGACTGAATTCCTTTCTGGAGGTTCTGTGGTAGCAGCCTTTTTTTTTTTTTTTGCCTTTTCCAGTTTCTAGAAACTCCACTTTTGGGGCTCATGGCCCTTCCTCCATCATCAAAATTAGCAACATTGCATCTCTCTAATCATTCTTCCACAATCACAGCTCCTTCTGACCACAGCTGGGAAAGGTTCTTTATTTTCAAGGTCCTGTGTAATTAGATTGGCCCCACTTGGATAATCCTAGATAATCTCCCTGTCTCCCAGTCCTGAAGTTAGTCGTATCTGCAAAGTTCCTTTTGCCATGTAAGATAACATATCGCAGATTCTAGAGGTCAGAACATGGACATCTTTGGGAGGCCATTATTCTGTCTACTACAGGGAGAAAGAAAAGTAAGATGGGTAGGGGCCTTACTCTTTGACTTTCCCTTCTTGGACAGCCCTTGTGTCTGCAGTGGTCCTAGAAGCCCTAGAGCAGAGTTAAGACCTCACTGGTCTCTAAGATGTATTGTGGTTCTAATGAAAGGGCTAAATAGCTATAGGACCTTGGAATGTTATTTATCTCTCCGTCTCTTTGTTTCGGTAACTGTAAAACAAGGAAAATTAGTCTATCTAGCTGATAGGGTTGTGCTGAGGTTATAGGAAACAATCTGTGAAATACTTAGCCCAGTGCATGGCACACAGTAAACATTCAGGAAATGCTAGGTATTTTCATTATTAGGTGCCCTAGGGTCCCTTTCCATTCAAATAGCTGGCTCCATCATCCTAATTTAAAACAGAGCTGCAACAGATGGAATGAGAACTGCTTTTCCTGGGTCATTTAGCCATCACAAACTTTTTTTTTTTAAAGTTTCCCTTATTTTCCCTAAAAAACAAAGCACATTTTTGTGCCTGTAGGGTTAAAAACTTCTTTTGTCCTTTTGAGCATCTAGAAAATAATGGAAAATATGGTAGGTACCAATGAGAACCAAGAGGCTGGGTGACAGCAGAGTTCTGCTCTGACCAGAAGGCAGTGAGCAGGACCTGGTGTTTATTTAGGAACATATAAAGAGAGCTGAGGCTACAGCTGGGAGACAGTTTACGAAACACAAACACTAGGGAAGTTTACCAAATATTAGGCTTGAATTTTATAGCGTCTGGAAGAAGCACTGTATTCCAGAAGACAATAAAAATCTGGCCTTCTAAAGGTAAATAGTCCCTCATGTCACTTTTGAAGACAGGAATGTTCATGGGAGGGGTCCATTCCTGTTTGAGAGATGTAGGTCTTCCTTCTCTTGTCTCCAAAGCCTCTTGTGGCATCGTTGAGCTGGAGCCAAACAGAGCAGGGAGTGTCAATACCCTTAAGTGTGTATTCATCCCTTCTGATTCGATCATACCACTTGGGGGATTCTACCCTCATATGGAAACTCCAAATGTGGAAAAAACTTTATGCACAAAGATATTTAGTGCAGCTTTATTAGTAATAGCCCTAGACGGAAGGCATCTCAAATTGCCTGTTTTTAGGGGAAGGTCTTGGAAAATTATGGCACATCTTGACAATGGAGTAGAAGGTGGCCAATGCTTACAAGGAGCCTTGAAAGCATTACAATAACTGAAAAAATAGATACAGGATACGCATTTGTATATTTAGTCTAATTTCTGTGTTGTTAGGAAATATATCAGAAAGTTATCTGTGGTTGTTCTCAGGTGTTTGGAGTGAAGGAAAATTTTCCCTTCCCCTTTTTATTACTATTTTTCTGTATTTTCCATCTTTTACAGCTGAATGAATAATCTAGTGTTTAAACACCTTGGGTATGGAGGCTGCTGCCTGCGTTTGAACCCTGCCCCCTACTGGCTGGCTGCTGAACCTTTCTGAGTCTCAGTATTCTCTTCTGTCTTGTGGGGGTAATAATCATTCCTACCTTGCAAGGTGAATGTGAGCATGAAAGAGATAATTCAAGTGAAGGGCTTGACACAGCACTTTGCAGAGTAAGTGCTCACAAGACGCCAGCTGGTATTGTATTGCTATGTTCGGATTTCAAAACTATTTCCAACAAATCTAAAAATCTTAGAGATGGGGCCGGGCGCAGTGGCTCACGCCTGTAATCCCAGCACTTTGGGAGGCCGAGGTAGGCAGATAACTTGATGTCAGGAGTTCAAAACCAGCCTGGCCAACATGGTGAAACCCCGTCTCTACTAAAGATATTTTAAAAATTAGCCAGGCATGGTGGCGGATGCCTGTAATCCCAGCTGCTTGGGAGGCTGAGGCAGGAGAATCACTTGAATCTGGGAGGTGGGGGTTGCAGTGAGCCGAGATCACGCCATTGCATTCCAGCCTAGGCGACAAGAGTGAAACTCTGTCTCAAAGAAAAAAAAAAAGCCTTAGAGATGGAAGACATCTCAAATAGTCTGCGATTAGAGGAAGGACTTGGTAAATTATGGCACATCTTGATAATTGAATGGAAGGCAGCCAATTGCTTACAAAGAGTCTTGAATATCCAAAGAAACTGCTACTCTCCTACCTTAATCAGTGAAAGACTTACTCCAAAGGTTTATCAAACAAACTTTCTTTTTCCTAGTTCTTAATCACTTATGGTATTTTGGAGAGCATCTACATAGTTAGGAGCTAAAGGCCTTCTGAATGAGAATACTCAATTTTTCTCTTGAGAGAAAAATCTAAGACTGCAGCTGTCTCTTCAGTTGCTGGCAATCCCTGCTCTTCTACCTTCTCTAAGCATCAGTTCCCGTTCCTCCCATTTTGGGAGGTCTCCCTAGATGATCATCTGTGTATCCACCAATTATGTATCAGTTTGGCTGCACATAAAGAAAAGCTGACTAGAGCTGTGTAAAGGAGTGTGTTAGTCATTTATTGCTGCATAACGAATTATCACAAACGCCATGGCTTAACGAAACATGCATTGATTATCTCGAAGTTTCTGTGGATGAAGAGTCCAGGCATGGTTTAATTGGGTCCTCTGCTCAGGGTCTCACCAGTTGTTATGAATGTGTCAGGTGGGCTGCATTCTTCTATGGAGGCTTGGCTTGGGAATAATCCACTTCCAAGCTCATTCAGATGGTTGGCAGAATGTATTTCCTTGCCGCGGCAGGACTAAGTGCCCTGGCTTCTTGCTGATTGGAGGCCAACTTCAGCTCCTAAAGGCCACTCACAGTTCCTAGAGGCCACTTGCAGTTCTTTGCCATGTAGGCTTTCCCGACAAGGCTGCTTACTTCATCAAGTCAGCAGGGAGAATCTCGAGAGTAAGCCTGCTAAGAAGAAGCTTTGCATAACATGACATAAGCACCAGAGTCACATCCATCCCCTTTGCCACACTGGTTAGAAGCAAGTCACAGGCCCTACCCATATTCAAGGGGAGTGGAGCACAGACAGACATGACCACCAGCAGGTGGGGATCATGGGGGCCACCTTAGAGTGTCCAGCACAACAAGGAAGGGTTTATTTTTTCCATGGTGACAAGGAGCCCAGCACAGGCAGATTGGGGTGAGGGAATGTATCCACGGTGCTATCCATATTTCAGGCTTTTCTGTGTGTTTTACCATTTTTCACCCTGCTTTTTTTTTTTTTTTTGAGACAGAGTTTCACTCTTGTTGCCCAGGTTGGAGTGCAGTGGCATGGTCTTGGCCCACTGCAACCTCTGCCTCCTGGGTTCAAGCGATTCTCCTGTCTCAGCTTCTCAAATAGCTGGAATTACAATTACACACCACCATGCCTGGCCAATTTTTGTATTTTTAGTAAAGACGGAGTTTCACCATGTTGACCAGGCTGCTCTCAAACTCCTGACCTCAGGTAATCTGCCCGCCTCAGCCTCCCAAAGTGCTGGGATTACAGACATAAGCCACCACGCCCGGCCCACCCTTTTGATCATAAAATGGTTCTTCTAAGCTTCACATCATCCTCATTCAAAGAGCTTCAAACAATAGATTCCTGGAAGTCCTACCCAGACACATGGCCCAATGGCTCTTGCATTTGTATCAGTGAGCCATTTCCACCGCAAAGACCATTGGGAAACACACACAGTTAATAAACAATATCCACTATGACCCCAACAAAAATGCCAAATGTAGTTGGCATGTGTCTTTTGACCTTCAATACATGGGCACATGGGTTAACGCTTCCACTGAGGGCTGGCCTATGAATAAGTTACAAAGCTTGAATGAGAAAATGCATAAATAATCATTTGCACTGTGCCTGGCACATGACATCTTCTCAATCAATGTTGCCTCTTTTCACCATTCCCTACCTGCTCACCCACAACTCTGATGCCTTTTGTTTTTTTTCTGCGTTGCCCCTGCCTCTGGGTTTAAATGCTCCAAACACAGCAGTACCTCCAGAGTTAAGCACGCTGTCAGGCAGACAAGTCTGTATTTATGAGGGAGGAATGTAATAGCCCCAGCTGGAACCCTGCCAGGGGACTAGCAACTGCAACACCCTTATTTGCTCTGGGGAGGAGCAGCTTGGAAACTTTTTATGAGATTCCAGAAGCAGCAAGGTCATCAGTTTTATGGCCATCCCGCTTCGTTTGTAAATATGGCCTTTAAATGATAATGTTTGGGCTCCTTGACACAAACAAGGCTGGTGTTAGCTCCGTTGGAATGGGAGACAATAAAATAAAATATATTCTGTTCCACGTGACTGCAAGGCGTTCTGAGTAATTTCAGACCCCAGCAAACAACAACAAACCAGTCGTACATTCGGAGAGCTTGATTTTTAGATAGCCTTACTATAAAGCCCCTGTGTGTGTCTGAGGCAGGTAATCTGATTTGTCAGGTCACAAGCAAAGCAACATGTGTTTACTATCACACTCATTTCCCAGCCAGCTGCAAGTGTTTGAAGGAAAGCTCTTGGTCAGGCCTGTTTGCTGTGATAAAGTCAAGGCCGAGGAGGAGGGCTGCCTGCTCACCAGGCTCCATGTGTTCTTGTAAATAAGAACCACCCTCTCCAGTGACACCTGGGCCTCTTTCTCTAATTGCTCACTGGACCGTGGCTTTTATTACAGTTGAATATTTACTAGGCTGAGCCCAGGAAACATTCAGCTTCCATTGTCTGGCTGGCCGCCACCGTCTGCTCTGCATTACAGTTGGCCATGGGTAAAAGGTCAACCCATTTTTGGGTTTCTTTATTTTGGGCCAGCCACATGGCAGCAAAGACAGAGCCAGCCTCTCTCTCTCTCTCTCTCGTGTGTGTGTGTGTGTGTGTGTGTGTGTGTGTGTGTGTGTGTGTGGACTGAGGGGGAGTATGGGTAGAGGAGGCAGGAAGTGGTAGAGAGGCAGGAAGACACTTCATAAATGAATGAAATTCTCCTTTATAGGCACAATTCCTGGTACCAAATACTCTTTTGATGAATGTTTGTTGAATGAACAAATGAGTGATTCTATTCATTTAACCAACATTTATTGAATACCTACTATTTGCCAGGTGCCTAAAGTCTGATGATAATGCATAACATAATAATCATGATAATTGTATTCTCCTGGAAAATGAATTCTGTTTGGGGAATGAAGAGGATCAACAAATGAATGAGCGAGATGTAATTGACAAATGCCCTATGAAAAACAGGAGTCAGGGTGTGGAGGTGGACGTGGAGGGGGCTGGGGAAGGAGAGCTACTATAGATAGGAGACCTTCCTGAGGAGGTGATATTTGAGCTAAGACTTGAATGATGAGAGGGCACCAGTCATGAGATCTCTGGGAATTCATGTTCCTGGCAGAGAGAGAACACATTTCTAGAAGGTGTAATGAAGGCCGAAGCTAAAAGAGACAGGAAACTATAGCTTAGACACTTCAGCTGAAGAGAGGGCTCATCTTTCCTTTAGAACGTGGGCAAAGATCAGGAAATGAAAAAAAGAGGTATAAGGAGTAGGAGTAGGAGTAAGGAGTGGTGTTGGAAATAAGTTTAATAGAAAGTCTGCTTTTTGAACAGGTGGCCCTCCACCTTTGCAATGGAACTCCTGGGAGCTAAGCTCTATCCCCAAGGCAGGCACATTGAAAGGCTATTCTCTAAAGAAATTGGATGGCCCTAGACAAATGACTTCCCCGTTGAGGAACTTAGGGGATCCCCCTGACTGATCATC
This sequence comes from Nomascus leucogenys, assembly GCF_006542625.1. Classification (NCBI taxonomy): domain Eukaryota; kingdom Metazoa; phylum Chordata; class Mammalia; order Primates; family Hylobatidae; genus Nomascus; species Nomascus leucogenys. The sequence goes on along the minus strand of NC_044395.1, from coordinate 87,598,520 downwards.
CTACAGTGAAGCCTGCTAATCAGTCCAAGGCTCACTGGGGTACACAGAGCTCCCAAGCGGTCATTTATTCTTTGTAAATAATGACAATTAAGCTTCACTAGACAGATGAATAACACTTGAGATAAAAATGAATGAATAATGTTTCCACTTAGTAGACTGCTGACCTGTGAAAATCTTGCTTAGAGCCTATCAGGGTTAGAGGGACCTTGGGAGTTAGGGAGGTCATTTGGCTTTGAGCTGCACAGAGGCCTAAAGCTTTCTAAGTTAGGCTTTTAACATTGTCTAGAAATGCACACATAGGTTTGAAAGAGGAAGATGTTCATAATTAAACCTACATGCCATTACTGAACAAAATGCCTACAGTATACTGTGAATTAACATATTACATAAATCCTAAATTAACTTTTGAACAGCGTAAGTACATAGCATGTATTTTTGAACATTAGAAGTATACCTTTGTTAAACACAAACATTTAACACATATCAAAATTTCAAAAACTATTTTGGCATATATATATTTTGTAATTTGCTATAAACCTCAAGGAATAGAAGTAGTCTGCCTGCATACCTTTGCATCATCTGGATTGAAGGTGAATCATCTGGATCGAAGTTCAAATGTACCCCAAAGTGTCATTATACACTTGCAACAGCTTCTTAGATGATTTTCTCTTACCTATGGCCAGTACCACTTGCATGCAAATTTGTCTAATTTATCATTCAGAAGTCCTTATGTCTGAGGTTATGGGAACCCCTTATAATGGACAGAACTAACAATTTAGATGATGTTGCCTGCCTACTCAGGAGAGAGCATTGGGCCTCCCTCAGCACCCTCTTGGAGTATTTTCTATATGGTAAGAGAAATCCTAGGTAATAAAGATGTAGAATTAAAATCACATTAAAATATAGGAAGTGAGAAGTGTAAGAGGGTCAGAAATGTGGTGAATAGAAGAATATAGTATGCCCTGAGAAGCCCCAGCTCTTAAACTCAATGCCAGCTTTATGCTGAGTGCCTTCTGTACATATTTCCAAATGGACTTTTGCAGGCTTCCCATCATTATTGCCAGTCAGTTAAAATCCTACCCATTTGTCAAGGTCCATCTAAATGCCCTATTTTCTGTGAAGCTTTTCTTGGATGACTGGCTGGAAGTAATTGCTCATTTCTACATGTTCTCATGGTGCATTCATCATATTCTCTCTCTCTCTGTTTCTCTCTCTATTATCTATCTATCTATCTATCTATCTATCTTCTATCATCTGTCTATATCTCTATCATCTATCTATCCATATATTTAAATGCCTATTCAGCGCTTCACTCTCTGCTGGGCGCTAATATTTATACAGTGCTTTATGGCTCACAAGTGACTTTCATGTGCATTTTCTCACTTAATTCTTAATTCTATAACTCTCAGCACCTGAGAGACACAGAGCCCAGAGACAAGAAGTTGTAAGCAAATTGACTTCATAAATTGTGGCTACAAGTCAAAGTTATGTGAGATATCCAAAATTCAATAGCCAAAGAATGCAGGATTCCATTAAGCACAAAGATCTTTAGAGTTAGACTGAAAAGACATTCACTTATTTTTAGATTCTATTGCATTCAAAAGTCTATAACATGAGATAGAAGAGACATACAGAGATCTTATGAACCAAAGAAAATACATAATCTAATCAAAAGATTGAGCTGGGCTGGAGTTTCAGATATCTGTGAATAGATGGCCGAATCAGGGGTTGTGTATAACTTGAGTCCCGTGATTTGACCATGCCTCCTTTGAAGTTATAAACCCATTGATATAACCACTAAAAATAGAGTTCAATTGTCACATCAAGGCCACCAACATCTCTGATAATTACAACTCCCCACATTTCTTTGGATGATTCGATAGTTTTCTTAGTTTTTGTAAAAGCCGTCACAAGGAAGTCTGAATCTCCAAATCTTATGTCCAGTCTAACAGCTCTTTGAAAGGTAATTTCAGTTAACAAGGATGGCGTTTATGTTTCTTACTGGATAAGTATCTTCAATTTCCTGGAAATCTTAGATTATATATACAAATGATGATTCAAATCATCATATAAATATTTTCGTATTAAGAGTCAGACTGTATTTGGCATTTCTATATACTTGTAATATTTAAGATAAAAGAATATTTATGTTATTCTAATTTCAAATGTATACTAATAAATTATTGACATACAACTTTAAATGGAAATTCATATCAATCATATTTATAAGCATAATTTATTAGATTAAGTATTTGGGAACATTGTTGATCAGACAATAGGAACCCTGAAAGTGAAATTGAATTTCTAAATGTAGTTTAGACAATTTGAAGAAATGTAATTACCTAAGTCTGCAAATATAATCAAGCATTGTTTAAAGACTCTTTAAAAGTGACTAAAGAAGGTGACATTAAAATTTGCTCCATTTCTAAATGGGAAAATAAAGACTCATAAGTTGAATGTGAAACCCAAAGAGAAAATATGTTCTTAGATTTATAACTTTAGTAAATTGACTATTAAAATTCAAGATAAACTCCTCATTAGTCTTATCAATGCACAAAACTTGCTCTCAGGGCCGCAAAGTAACTTAGATTCAAAGAGGTGTCCTCCTAAGGTCACATGGCTCATAAGTGGCACAGTCATAACTTGAGCCTAGGGTCCAGGCCCTGTATCTTTTAACTGAACCTTGCTGCCCCTCTTGGCTGCATTTTCAGTACTTCCTTTATTAGCACCTGTAATATTTTGTCCTGGATTTTAGGTTGTTTATCTGTGTCTACTTGTGTCTTCCCAGCTGCCAACACTAGGTCAGACATGGGGTGGAGGTGGGGGTAACTCAATAAATGTGTCAGATTCAAATGATGGTAACCCATAAGCAGCCTCTGAGAAAGGGCGTCTTCCTGGTGTGGGGGATGGATAGAGAATGTTTTCTCTCTGTGATACTGTTTAGCTTTAAGGGGGTCTAAGTCTGCAGCCCTGGACTCCAGAGACCCATGCTCTGATGAAGTGGATGTAAACTAGCCCTGTTCTGTCTGCCTTATTTGAGATTTAATTCCATGGATAAGCTTCCTACTGCTCTCAGGACAAAGAATAAAATCCTTCCAGGCTCAGGGAGACCAGTATTGTCTAGCCCCTGCCCATCTCTCTAGATTCTTATTCCACCTGCTCTGAGTACCCTGGCCTTCATTGAGTTCCTTGAACAAACCAAGGTTATCCCTAGATGCAGGCAGGTCTCCACACTGGCCACTCTTAGAGCTCTCTGAACCTCGTCTCTTTCACAGCACTTGTTAGAGGTTGTAACTATCCATTTTTATTTGTAGTTATTTATTTAATATCTTCCTCTTATGGAAAGTCTTTAGCTCTGTGCAAAGTGCCTGCTTTGCTCACCCTTATGCTTGGTGCACTGTAGGGGTTTAATAAATGCACACTTCTATTATTAATATCTTTACCATTTAATACGTATCTGTTGTTGTGATGGATGAATGGAGTAATATGTGGGAATCGATTTTATGGTGATCTTTTGGACTGGCCTGATCTCCACTCAGCCGGGAAAGATTTTAGATGAAATCTTATCAGACAGACAGGGGACATGATGTCTGAGATTCCTTCCAGGCCAATGAGCCTTTTACTTCAGGAAGGCTGTTTGTCACTTTGCTTTAGCCATTGCTTTTATCATTCTTACGGGGATCTGTGGCTGTGTGTGTGTGTGTGTCTGTGTGTGTGTGTGTGTATCACCAGAAAGAAAGAGAGACAGAGAGAGACAGAAAAAGAGAGAAAGAAAGTGTGCTGGCATGCAAGGTGATGGGAAATGACCCAGGGAGGCCCCTGGAAACGACCTTGGTTTCCCTGCTTGCCTCATTCAGGCAAGTGAGATCTCATTTGGCAGGGAGTGCATCAGCTGAAAAATGTCAAGCCCTGCACATCAGTGAGTTTTGCATTTCCAAATGATGGGTTTATGATTAAACTCCAATAACTCAAATGCACCATCTGTGAAGGATGCCAGTTCCATCTGGTAATTCTTGTTCTCTTTAATCCCTTCCCCTGTTTATTTTCTGGTCTGTGCGTCAAAATCCCTCAAACCACAGCCATGGGTGGGTGTTTAATCGAATTTTCTGATGACATGTAGATGCTTACCCCTCATGGGTAAGCATCTACATCACCTATCCTGAAAATTGTAGAAAAAGACACCAAAGAGCATGAGGCTAGCGAGGGAGATAAGCTGATCCTAAAAACAGGATCCTTGCTTTCTTACTCTACCAGAGTAACCTTGACCTCTAGCTGGATGGAGACAGCTAGACAGAGAATTCAACTGGTCCCTCCTGCTCTGGTTGGTGGATGTTGCCTGATCCTCTGGGATTAAAAGATAATATTTGGAAATCTCCGTCCTAAAAATGTTCACTGTATCCTGCCTGGCTTCTCTTCCCCTCCTCAAAGAATATCATCATTTATTTAGTCCTCAAGATTGGCAAGGCATGAATTCCTGTGTTAGTTCAAATTACACCCAACAACTCTGTGAGGTAGGTGTTATTGCACCCACTTCCCCAGCAGGAAAACGGAGACTCAGAATTTTGTAACTTGCCTGGCACATACCATTATGAGGTGGCCGAACCAGCCTTCTTAATCAGGGTTGTCAACTCCAAAGCCTGTTTTCCTTTTAACTCTGAGTCTGGGAGAGACCCCAGGGAGGGTTCAGGTGTCTGGTCCTTTCCCCTCCTCTACGGGGACTTGCTTTGTGGGAAAGGTCTCTCAATCACTGTGCTTATTTGTTCTGCGTCTACCTAACTAATTCCTATTTATATTCAGAAGCCAGGCCGATTCTTGTTCCAGATACGTCAGTCCCTGTAAAAGCAACCAGCTGTCTCCCAGGCCCTTCACTTTCTTGGTGATAACATCTTCATTCTTGCAGACTGAGAGCTCTGTTTGAAACCATGAGGTGAATCAATGAAGCTACCCAAAAATGACCCAAAATGGAATTTGAAAGCCCACTGGGGGTTGAAGTGTCCAAGAAAGTGTAATTCAGTTTTCTGTTTATCTTTCTCTGGGTGTTTTTAATATGTTCTAGTTGAGATTTTTCTGTTTGATGAATGGGTTTCAAGCGAACTCTGTTCAGATGGGAATAGGGGGAGGACATAGAAAAACAGTTTCATTCCTCTTTGATGAGATGATTGAGCTGAGCATGTGGGTGGTGAGATGGGTGCAGTAAGAGGAGAAATTCTAAAGAAAAAAAAGCAATAAAAATTTCAGTTCTTTAAAAATGCATTAGCTGATGTAAGGACAATGTTGCTTATGTAATGTGGGCATCTCAGCTTTCCATGGCGGGGTGTCTTCCAGTATGTGTCTGGGTTGATCCACTGACATGGCTAAGTTTTTCAGTGGCTTGCAAACTAACACATTAAACTAATGGACTTTTTCTGTGTTACTTTATTCAGAAGAATGAAGCTTGCCCAGGGCAGTTTAACATGTTCCCATTAAGATACAGTGTTTACCTGACTTCACAGTATCTTATTTTTCTCATTTTAAACTTTTATAGTCACTCAAATAATTAAAAATAATCACATGTTCTTTTAGACATTTTCTATAAAGAAAACATTTATTTAAAAAACTTGATTATGAGAGCAGACTATATTTTTTATTTGTTAGTATAACATTGTCCTTGTTCCAAGGCTGCAAATACTTCTATGATATGGTTCTTTCATTTTCTCACATTTATTGAGCACACACTCTCATTCTATTATATGAATGAACCATTATTTAGTTAATACATCTCTCATTGTTAAGAAATTTGATTGTTTACAGTATTTTGAAACTATAAACATTGCTGTGATAAACTTGCTTATACGTATACAAGATTCGTTTCTCAGATTAAATTTTCAGAAGTGGAACTGCTAGGTCAAGAGTGGCATTCCTACTTCTGAAAAGGTATGTTTAAATTACCCTTTAGAAAAGTTATACTATTTACGCTTCATCCATGAGTGTGCATTTCCCTGTACTTTAGTCTGATCATAGAGACTTGTTTTTTTGTGTGTGTGCCTGTGACTTACCCAGAGACTTCTTAGCCTACTAATAAATGGCATGTTAAGAAAGCTGACAAAGTTGGAGACTTTAAATACATTCAGGAATCTCAATTTAAGAAACACTCATAGACTATAAGTAGTGAGGCATCCTGCAAGCTGGTGAGAACACAAATACCACTAAGACCAGCCACTGTCTGCAAGAAGCCCACTGAATATCAAAGGAATTAGACGTGGAAGTGCAGAGTGTGTCTGGAGAAATGCTGGCAGACTGGCATGGCAGGATCAAAGCATAAGAAGATGGTGTTAGGATGGGGAAAGAAGGGTGAGTGTGGGGCTCTTGACTTCTCTAAAAAGCTGGACCATTCTGTTGGCTGTAGACAGACAAGAAAGCTTGTGAGAAGGGGAATGTTGTGAGCAGATTTGATTTTTTTGGAAAAATCTTTCTAGTTCTCTTCTTTGCCCTTCACCTTTTTATCACCTGTTTGTTTTTGCTTCCTTTGGGATGCAGGAGGATGGGATTGAGAAAATTCATGTTTGTTTTTGTCTGCAGGGATTATATACTTCTTAAAATTGAAAGTTGGGGGTACAGAGGAATTTTCTTTTTTTAATAAAGTTATATTTTTATTAAACAGCCAAAAATCTTAAGACAAATACCTACAGACAATTTCTTCATTGGCAAATATTTTCCAGTCATAAAAGGTGATAATTTATGGGATTATAGTCCAGTTTCTGTAGAGAGGAATTTTCTTGTTGTGTTGGTGTCCATGTGGAAAACTAGGGGAGCTTAAGAATAAAACAGAGGGCTGGTTAGAAGTGCTGATCACCTCATAATGCAAAATTAATAGTGTATTCCACTTTTTTTTGGTTCTGGAACCAAAAAAGATTAATTTTGGAAAAATTATTCGTTTAGCTTTTTTTCTTAAAAAAGGCACATTTTCTATTTATAGTTGAAAATTCATCATTTAAAAAGTTAAATAAATAATAGTTTGACTAATGTTTCACGAAATTAAATATTATGCATTTTATTATGTATAAAGATAAATCAATACTACAGTCATCCAGTTCTGCAAAGAATGTGCATTTGAAAGCCTGACGAGTTAGATTCGGATATTAAAGAAGAAAGCAACTCAAAGGAAAGAAGGAAGGGGAAAAGGTGAAGGAAGAAAGAAGGGACATGGAAAGCTTGAGCATGTTTTCTCAAGTCGTTTCTTGAAGCACAGGCTCCCTGCAGAAATTTTTTTTCTCTCTCTCTGCATAATCTGTTAGAAACAAACTGAAATTTATAGCAAACTCATAATCACATTAAGTTCTGGTATCTATAACTTTGTATTCCCTTCTTTGAGATCATATAGAAGGCAACTCAAGAGCCCTAAAATTCCACCCATGACATATGGCCAGAGTGCATCCAAAACCTGGAGCCTCATTCACTTTTGATCTTTACTCCTGGACCCTGAAGAAGATGTAAGATAACAGATATGGGCTCTGGAGGATAAAAAAAATTCCTTACAATTATCACCTTTTTTAAAAAATGGTTTTTTGTTTGTTTGGTGGTTGTTGTTGTTGTTGTTTTTTTAGGTTAGTTTAACATAACGCATTGAGACACACATGACTCAGTGAAGCAGTGATCTATTTCCAGCACAGAAATCTGGTAACATACCCCATCTCTCTCACATTGTCACCAATACAGAATGAATTCCAAGTGGTATTTGTTGCACTAATCTTGCTGTGCAGATGACAAGCGGTTTTTCTTAAATATCTGTTTCCAGTTCCTCCAGAGATATAGATACTTGTTTTGTTTCACGTGTGTGCATTCCACATCCCCCCCCACCCTGCCCCAGTAGCTAAAATCAAGTATACTCATGATTATTTTGGTAAAAATAATGTTTACTAATTGTTCTTACAATATCTTACATGTTGACCAGAAGTTTTATTGACCCTTATTTAAAAATGAATAATAATATAAACAGGAATGACATTATCTTTCTATTCAAGAATTTCGGATAGGGCCAACATTGTGTCTGGTCAGTGGCCTATAATCTGCTAGCATAAATCTCTCATTTTGTAGAAATGGAAGGGTCATTTTTTGCACTGTTGTCTTATGACATTTATTTACGCAGGTACGTAGCATAAGTTTATTATGAAAATTAAAGAAATATCCAGGTGATTTTCTTTTCTGGGCTCCTGCTTTAGACATTTGAACCTCTCAACCATCACTCCTTTAAAAAGTTCAGGCCAGGCGTGGTGGCTCACACCTGTAATCAATCCCAGCACTTTGGGAGGCTGAGGCAGACAGATCACCTGAGGTCAGGAGTTTGAGACCAGCCTGGCCAACATGGTGAAACCTTGTCTTTACAAAAACAAAAATTAGCTAGGTGCGGTGATGCATGCCTATAATCCCAGCTACTGGGGAGGCTGAGGTAGGAGAATTGCTTGAGCCCAGGAGGTGGAGGTTGCAGGGAGCTGAGATGGTGCCACCGCACTCCAGCCTGAGAGACAGAGCAAGACCCTGTCTGAAAACAAAACAAAACAAAACACCCAAAAATTCAATAAATTTTCCTGAAGAGATCTACCCCTCCCCCACATTTTAATCCTTCGTATTGTAAAGAAGTTATTTTGTATGTACAGCTGGAAACTCCCCAACTTTCTTTAAATCCTGCTGGCTTTGGATAGGCCCCTGATGTCCTGTTTGAGGCTAACCTAGTAAGGGGAAAGACTGTTAGATTATAAGAGGTCATTGGCTTAGGCTCTGATAGTGGGATGCTAGGTCTCAGCTGAGATGAAGGGAATTGATGGTCCTGTCCTGGATGGGATTATTGATGAAGGACCCAAGTTGCCCAGAGCTGACCTTTTGGCCTTCAAAACTAGTGTAACATGGAAAACCCCTCCCAGAGCCATCCTTCTTCATGGCAGTGTCAGGAGCCTTCTGTCTGAATATCTGACCTGTGTAGAGCGTTATAATAGAGACAGGGCACCTCTGAGAAAGGTGATGTTTACCATGAGCAGAAAGAAGACCAATGGAAAGTCCCAGCTTATCTAAAACCCAAGGACCAGGCCTCGAGATAACAGCACACTGTTTTTAAAGCATTTACATCCAGAAAGCGGAATTTAGCAAGGTGCCACAGCATGGCCTTTGTGGCATTAATTGGGTCTTCCTTACCATTGCCCAACCGTGAAGGTCTATTTTGGAGAGTACCATAAGGTGGTTGGGAAAAGGAAATTTATATAGTACTTATGAGTCTAAAATTTTAGCAATTGGTAATAACAAAGTAAGATAATCTTGGTTGTGGAGAAAGTGAGATTAAATATGAGGAGGGAGACTTCTTTATGAATATTCCCTCCTCACTTCTTAATAACAACTATCAACGTGAGGGCCTGCGATTCTCAATGCTTTGCAAAGACCTGCAACAACCTTGATTGTACCATCTCCTTTTACAGATGAGAAAACTGAGGGTCAGAGAATTTAAATAACTTGCCTGTGGCACAGAACTGCATACACAAATACACATGCATACAGGATGGATGAATTGCACGAATAAGCCAATGAGAATCTCCATGCTCCACTGTTAGGACCTAGAAACCAATTAGTGGACAGACAAGTAAATAGCATAGGTTTTCTAAAAAACAATAATGAACAAGTCAATCTCAGTGAATTTTGTGAAAACAGTCAAGACTCAATCCCATACCTTTTTCATCTTCATTTATTGCCCTGAACAGTAGCAACTGAATGTTGTTACTGGTGAAAATGGTGCCAAGGCCCCATCAGATTTTCAGGTTACAAAGAATGTTACTGTCATGTTTGCTGACTTTGACTTCCAGAGCACTACACTGGCTTCACACTTTCTGGAAAGAGCTTCAACTGAAAATAGTAGAATCATGAACCTTGTCTTGCTTATTTCTCAGTTAATGACAGCATTCTAGTTCATTAAGGTTCCTCTGTATTTATTTGGTACATTTCAAGGAACAGAATAGACAGGGTGGCTGGAGTGGAACGAAAGGAAGGTGGGTGGCAGATGAGGCTGCAGAGGTGGCAGAACCAGCTCACAGTGTGATTTGTGGGCCCTGCCAAGAATCTGGGATTTTATTACAGTGCAAAGGGAAGCCACTAATGAATTTGAAGCCAGAGAGTGACATGATCTGATGTAAAATTTTAAAAGATCATCCTGGCTGCTTTGTGTACTTAATGTTTGGGTAGTGAATGCATTGAAAGGGGACAAGAAAGGCCAGAACAGTTTGGACTTGGGTGGTGGCAATAAAGGTGGAGAAAAGTTGATGGATGGATTTGAGATATATTGGAAATAAGAATTACAGGATTTGGTGATGGATTGAATGTGGGAAGGCAAGAAAGAAGAAAGAGTCAAGGATGATTCAAGGTTTTTGGCTTGAGAAACTGAATAGATAATGGGACATTTGTTGAGATGGAGAAGACTGCCAGAGGAGAAAGCTTGAAGGAGATAATCAAAAGTTCAATTATGGAAATGTTAAGCAAATATCCAAGCTCAGGCATGCAATAAGTAGCTGGAGATATCGATTAGGAAGTCAAAGTAACTATCTTGAAGAGAGTCATTGGCATATGGGTAGTCTTTGAAGCCTTGGGAATGAGGAAGAGCCTTATGGTTAAAATGTCAAGTGAGAAGAAAAATGGATGCACAGCTGCACTTTGAGTATTCCAATATTTAGTGATTTACTGGAGGAGGTGAAGCCAATAAATGAAACGGAAAGAAAGCTACCAAGGAGGAAACCAAAGGAAGGATACTTTGAAAAGGAGGGAATAAGGCCAGGTGCAGTGGCTCACGCCTGTAATCCCAGCACTTTGGGAGGTTGAGGTGGGTGAATCACGAGGTTAGGAGTTCAAGACCAGCCTGGCCAATATGGTGAAACCCCATCTCTACTAAAAGTACAAAAAATTAGCTGGGGGTAGTGACAGGTGCCTGTAATCCCAGCTACTCAAGAGGCTGAGGCAGGAGAATCACTTGAACCTGGCAGGTGGAGGCTGCAGTGAACTGAGATCGCACCACTGCACTCCAGCCTGGGTGACAGAGCAAGACTCCATCTTAAAAAAAAGAAAAAAGAAAAGAAAAGGAGGGAGTGGTCAGTTACATCAGTTGAGATCAAGTAAGACTAGGGTTACATTATAACGTTAAATATGCACTTACTAGGGAAAGTTATATGCCTTGGGTAGTCGCAAAATTAAGGATGTGAAAAAGTCCCAGGACATATATTGGGCAAATAGTAAGGATTGACTGTTAGTTTATAGAATATAAAAGGCCTTTAAAACACTTCTCAACCCAGCCACGTTATTGGTGTGGTGGGGGTAGGACTTAGGACAAAGTTAGGACTCCTTTTCCAGTTGAGATTACCTAATGGACAACTCACACAGAACACAAAGTTCTTATCAAAGTGCTTCGTAAGTAAGGAGGGAGAGAATTCAGGGAACATGCTCTTTGCAAAATCTAGAGCCGTGTGGACAGGGCCGAGTACATTGGTATGTTGCCTTTATGGTCACAGCAGAGTTATCAGGCACCTTTTTCTTTTCTTTTTTTTTTTCCCCCTGATGTTTAGCTCCTCTTTTTTTTTTTTTTTTTATTTCAATAGATTTTTGGGGAACTGGTGGTGTTCGGTTACATATATAAGTTCTTTAGTGGTGATTTCTGAAATTTTGGTGCACCCATCACCTGATGGTCACAGCAGAGTTATCAGGTACCTTTTTCATCTTCATTAACAGTATCTTTTGAGAAAAGATCCAGGAGGGGGATCTTGAGGGCACCAAAGATCATATTAGGCTTTAAAGACTAGATCTTGCTTTTGGGGTCCTGACTAGGGACTGGGGTTCTTTTTGGGAGTGAGGGAAGAAGACTGTTATCTTCTAATCCGATTAGCATCAAGATTTCCCTTCAGGTGAATTTGAAAAAAACTGATCTGCGCTGGGCGAGGTGGCTCATGCCTGTAATCCCAGCACTTTGGGAGGCAGAGGCAGGCAGATCATCTGAGGTCAGGAGTTCGAGACAAGCCTGACCAAAATGGAGAAACCCTGTCTCTACTAAAAATACAAAATTAGCCAGGCGTGGTGGCACATGCCTGTAATCACAGCTACTCGGGAGGCTGAGGCAGAAAGCAGGAGAATCTATTGAATCCAGGTGGCGGAGGTTGTGGTGAGCCAAGATCACGCCATTGCACTCTAGCCTGGGCAAAAAGAGCGAAACTCCATCTTAAAGAAAAAACAAAAGAAAGAAAATAAACTGATCAAACCTGTTTGCCAAATTTAGGCTTCTTTTGAGATTGAAAAAAAAAACAAAAAACAAGAAAAGAAAAGAAAAGCCTTGAAGACCAAAATAGAACCTGAGTTTATATCCAAAGGAGATGAACAGATTTCTGGCAATCACTGCAGAGAACTAGAAGGACACACATGCACAGTTACGGAGACAGAGAACAGGACGCAGATCACAGAGAGAAGCTCGCAGCACTGGAACTGGAGAATGAGATTTTGTGGGGAAGAGATCACACGCTGGAATTCTCCTATGAGAGTAGCTTTATTTATGGAGGACCAACGTTTTTCTAATTAGGCCCCAGACCTTTCCCAGTATCCTACAAATCAGGAAAATAATGCACTTGGAAAAGAAAAGAGTTAAGGACATGGATGGTTTTATTTGCAGTGTAGGGGCATTTGAGTTTCTTTGAATTCCTCAAGTCAGACCAGGGTGAAGTTAATGTCTCTTTTAGGGGATAGCAGTATAAATACCAAGGAGAACCCTCTCACTGAAGGATAAAAACATTAAGAAAATGCAGCCTTTGTGAACATCCCTGCTAGGTCTGGTTGGGCTCTGATGCTGCTGTTAATGACAAGATAACAACATTAAGTTCATTCATTAGTTCAACAATATTTACTGAGTATCTATCATGTGCTAGGCATTGTGGTGAATGCTAGAGACACAGATTGAAACAAAGCAGACAGGGTCCTTGACCTCCTGGTACTTGGATCCTAGAGGTAAACACAGACAATAAACAGGTAAACAAAAAAGCAATTAATAATATAATTTCAGTTAGTGGTAAGGAATGGGAAGAAAACAAACACAAGCACGAAGAGTGCTGGATAGAGAATGCCTTGGGGTGGGGTTGGGGATTGGTAGAGTTTTACTGGTGATCAAGAAAGGCTTTTCTGAGAAGATAACCTTTGTACTGAGATAAGAAAGAGCCAGCTATATACAGATCTGGAGAGGGAAGTTATCAGGCTTACAAAGCTGCAACTGCAAAGACTGTTGGAAGTTTGAGAAATGAAAAGAGTCCATGCTGGAGCTTAGTGCGAAGGAGGAGAAGAGTAGACAACTTGTTTGGAGAAATATTCAGGGAATAGATGGATTAAGGGCTTGAGGGCCAATGATAAAGGTTTGAATTTTGTTCTAAGTGAAATAGAAAGCCCTTGGAGGGTTTGAGTAAAAGAGTGTTGTGGTGCAGGGTAAAAGAACACACTGAAGAGAATGAGGAGAATAGATTGAAGGACACAAAGAGTGGATATGGGGATTGGTTAGGAATCTTTTACAATAGTGGTCCAGGCAAGGACAAAATGACAGGGGCACAGGCTAAAGGCGCTGCAATTTAGTATCTGAGCTGGGGGAAAACTAAGGGTTTTCAACATAGGTTGCATGAAGCCCTAGGTTTTGGAGGAAGTGCATCAGGACTGGCCAAGGCAGCAGATAACTGAATAGGTGGAGCCACCGACTTGCACTTGGGGTTGCCTCAGGGTCTGAGCTAATCACAGGGGATCGGATAACTGGGGGCTACAAATGAGTAGGATTGCAGCGCTTTCAGTGGTGTGCTGGTAAATGTTTAACAGCAGGCACTAGGAGGAGGGAGAAGGCTGGATTTGTGGTGTTTGCCAATTAAACACTGCAAATGATCCCACAGTTGTTGATTTCACGCTGCCAAGGTGATGCAAAGTGGGGAGGGGGTACATAAAATTGACTCCTTAGAACCTGTGCTACTGACCCCAGCCCACCACTGAGCACCTTCCTCACATCGATTGCTGGCTCTAGCTACTGCACTAAACTTTGAGAACTGGGCTGCTGAAGCCATAGCAGGGAGTAGAGTGGAACCAGACTCAGTTGTAACACTATCCTCTACAGTCATAGGACATGTGGAGAGGTGGGCCTTTCTCCTTACAAGTAGGCAGCTCCCTCCTATTCTTTCTGGAGTGGGTGTGGGTGGGACCTTTTTAAAACAGCCCCCACTGCCTCTATTTGTGCCTGCAGTTCTACCATTAGTAAGTACTTCTTTCCTTTTCTTTCTGAAGTTCTTTAAGAAATTGAGAGTTCATGAGTTGGGTGCAGTAAGTTCCCAGCATTTTGATGTGGGCCTGTTTGGCACACTGGAGAGAGATCTTACGCTGAACAGGCATAGGTAGGAGCTAAGGAACTCAGTCTAGGGTCAGTGCGCTCATTCCTCACAATCTGCTCATTTAGCGAGGCCTCCAAAAGAATAGGGAGGAGGCCAATTAGATTCTTCTTCCCTTGAAGTCCTTGGGTAAAGCCTATGGTTAAAAGACTTTGTCCTAGTGAATGAGCCTAGAAGATTGACTTAGACAAAGGGAGATGCAGGACAGTTCTGAAAGATTCTATTCTACCTTACTTACATCATAGCCCAAATCAATTCCAGATGGCATTAATGCGAAAGGCAAAACCTTAAACGTTTTAGAAGAAAATATAGAAGAATAACCATATGACCCAGAGGTAGGAAATGATTTATTAAATGAGACTCATAAAGTACTTAATGTAAAATAGATAAATTCAACCACATCAAAATTAAAATTAATTTCTGTTTTCAAAAGGCACAATTAAAAAAAGGTGAACCTCAAATTCCTCAAATTGGGAGAAGATATTTGTGATATAATTAATTGTGATTAATATACAAAATATTTTTAAAATTCCAGAAATCTATACAAACAATGCAAACAAACATAGTTAAAAGATAAATGGGAAAATTGCATGAACAGGCAACTTGCAGAAGAGGAAACATAAATAGCCAATGGTCATATAAAAGATGCTCATCTCATTAGTAGTAGATACTATATTCCACCCATTTTATTCCAACTAGATTGGCTGATTTATATATTTTTAAAAGCTAACACTACCAAGTGTTGGATAAAATATGGAGTGATGAGACTTACATACTCCTGGTTGGTGTAGAAATTGGTACACTTTGGCAAGCAATGTGATACTATCTTGTAAATTTGAAGTTGGCACACTTATAACTCAGAAATTTCAACCCATGTGTCCTCCAGAGCTGGGTTTCTCAGACTCAGCACTGCTGACATTTTGATCCGGATCATTCTTTGTTGTGCAGGGCTGTTCTTGGCTGGTTAACGGCATCCTTGGCTGCTAGCTTCTAGCCAGTAGAAGCCCTCTGTCCCCATTTCTCTTCAGGGGTCCCTCTGGTTGTGATGATCAAAAATGTGTCTGGATATTGTCAAATGTCCCTGGAGAGGGAAAATTGCTCTGATGAAGAACCACTGCTCTAGAGAAACTGTTGCACATGGGTGCCAGGAAATATTAAAAAAAATTATAGCAAAATTCTTAACAATTAAAAACCCCTGGAAACCATTCACATATTGATCAACAGGAGAATGGATACATAAATTATGGAATATTTACATAATGAAATACTATACAGTAGTATAGATGAATGAGCTACAACTTTGGAAATCTCTGAAATATAATTTTAAGTGAAAAATGAAACTACAGAAGAATGCAAGCTTCATGATTGCATTTGTATAACATCTAAAAATGAGTGAAACAAAAAAAATACAATGTCTAAAGGTATGTACGTATGTATTAAAGCTTGAAAGAGAAACTAAGGGAATGAAGAAAGCAAAATTTAAGAGAGTGGATACCTCTTGGCAGGGAGGTAGGGAGTGGGATCAATGAAGCACACATGTAGTTCCTATTTTTTTAAATTAAGGGGTGGATTATTTGTGTTTATTTTATTTGTACGCTTTATTTCTTTGTGTGCTACACACATTCTTTTATATGTAACAACAATTTTATTAGAAAAAAGTTAAAAAGGGAGAAGGAATTACAAAATATTTGTAGAAAGAGAAACAAATTAGTCCAAACTGTGTCAGGACTACTTAGCTGAGGTGAGAGAATCACCCGTGGCTTTGAGAACAGACGCACAGGAGTGTTCCTTGTCTGTTGACCCTGTATCCTGAACTGAGCTGCCTCAGGGTTATAATGCTTTGAAAATTCACCTCTTGTCCTTTAGCTGAATGACCTTGACCACTTCCTTTTTCTTCTCTGGGCCTTAGTTTCCCAATCTGAAAAAAAGAGAAAAATAGTGGGTCCTGGATTAGAGGTCAGGGTTAGTAAATGCATGCACATCCTACTCCATTGTATGCTCCTGGCAGACATGAATGATTCATTGCAACACACATTCTTTCTTAAGTGGGAAGAGGCATCCCAATTGATTTCAACATAGAACTTCAGGTAATTGATCACATGTAGCAAAAGAGAGTAAGTCTGTGTTCCTAAAACTTGATCTCTGAAGGCCTTCAAGATTCTTCCCTTCTCACCCCTCAATTTTATATTTAGCCACCCTAATTATTTTGGGAGTTCTTCAAATGAAGGAACTATGTCTCACTTCCATTGTACCACCCATTTCCATTTCTCAAGGCTACTGGACAATAAGTTTCAGTAAAAAATGGCTGTCTGGAAAGCACCTTCTCTTCTACCTTTTGCACCATTCACATCCCAGATCAAGAATGAAGCGAATCTGCCAGAGCCCATTAAATGGATCCTGGCTGTTTATGTACTAACCCCATTCAGTATGCTAGGGCCGTATTAAAGAGGCCCAGGCCCTGGTTTCTGCTGGAGGTTTGTGAAAAAGAAAAGAGAACTTGGAGAAGCCATGTGCAGGAGCGAGGAGAAGAAGAGATGGGCTCACAATCTCTTAAGAGTTCCTCTTTTAAAAAGTTAAGAGAGGATGTGGCATGAAGGGCTGTTTAGGGATAATATTATGGAGAAATAAAGGCAGTACAATTGGCATCAGGAAGATTAAGCACACTTCTCTCTGTTGACTTTTCTAACTCACATCGTCTCTGCAGGCTGCACCTCCTCACCTATTAGCTCTGTCAAAGGAAGGAAGTGGTTTCTTTGATTCTTTGATTCCAATTCAATGGACTGAAATTGAAGTTGTGTGCAAGAGAGCTAAAACCTAGAAGGCCATTTTACAAACAAGTACTGCACGCCCTCCAGTGGCAGAAAACCAATAAG
This sequence comes from Nomascus leucogenys, assembly GCF_006542625.1. NCBI lineage: Eukaryota > Metazoa > Chordata > Mammalia > Primates > Hylobatidae > Nomascus > Nomascus leucogenys. Next base: position 87,581,254 of record NC_044395.1, on the reverse strand, counting down.
TCAAGTAGTAATTAATTTTTGCCTCAACTAATTTTTGGAACTATTATAATTTTTTTCTTTTGCTCTCAACTGGATGTTCAAGATTCTATATAGGCTTCCAAAAACAGCTTGGATGCTTCACAGGAGTGTTATAGAATGTTATCAATTCACAAAATGTCAGAGCTGAAATTAATAAAAAAAATTATCCAATTTTTATTATACCTAAGAAGAAAAGAAAGTTCAGAGAGGTATAGGGAGAAGGCTGATACTATGACCTCTGTCCTTTGGCTCAAATTCAGTGTTTGCTTCATTCTCTTGGCTTCTCTATAGCAGTGGTTTGTTTTTGTTTTTTTTTTGTTTTTTGTTTTTTGTTTTTTGTTTTTTTAGATAAAGTCTCACTCTGTTGCTCAGGCTGGAGTGCAATGGCATGATCTTGACCCATTGCAACCTCCACCTCCCAGGTTCAAGTGATTCTCCCACCTCAGCCTCCCAAGTAGCTGGGACTAGAGGCGGGTGCCACCACGGCCTGCTAATTTTTTGTATTTTTAAAGTAGAGACGGGGTTTCACCATGTTGGCCAGGCTGGTCTTGAACTCCTGACGTCAAGTGATCCACCCACTTCGGCCTCCCAAAGTGCTGGCATTACAGGCATGAGCCACCATGCCCAGCCTGTTTTTGAACATTCCCAATGAGCATGGCACCATGTTGGCCATTACTGGGGGAATAATGATAACAGTAGCCAAATACTGAGTCTTACTCTGTGCTGGGTACAATTCTAAGAGCTCCATGTTGATTATCTTATTAATCCTCAAAACAAGTCTATGAGATAAGATTATTATTCTTATTTTATAAATGCAGAAACTGAGGCTCAAAGTAGTAAGAAGGGAATTACTAAAAGAAGTGGATGATATGTCCCTGCCCTCGAGTCATTTAGGCTATTTTTGCGTTTTACCACATTTGTTAATTTTATTTTTAAATTAGGCTTCTGACAGCCTGGTCAGAAAGACAAGCTTGCTTATCTTAGCTGGAAGGAAAGATCTATCTGTTATTGACTGTGGCTAGTTTGTCTAGAACACACAGAGTTTTGGAGCTAGGACAGTAAGACCCCAGAAATGACATGAGTTTTCTCGGTGGATTTCTCTGTAATGCCGCTGGATGGGACTAACATCAGTCCTCCACGTTTCATCTCACATGACCACTCCTATAAGCAGCACCTGCCCTCTACAGTGCTCTATCTAATGGGCATATTTAGGCTCAGGAGGAACTTATGTTTGAGCAATGAGTGATCTCTGCTATGGGTGAGGGATGGGGGTGATTGGCATGTGACACATATTTGCCGTAATTGCTCTAAACGACACATATTTGCCATAATTGCTTTAAATGAATTAAATAATACAAAGCCTACACATCTCTCAGTGTTGTCTACAGACACAGAAGGGCATCACCTAGTTGTTATGCTCAGGCCCTATCTCAGATCCACTGAATGAAAATCTTCATCGTAACCAAAGCCCCAAGGAATTTATGTGCCTATTAAAGTTAGAAAAGAGCCACTGTAAAACTTTTTTTTTTTTTTTTTTTTTTTTTAACAAATCTAGTCGTGACATATCAGAGGTCAAGGCTGGACTTCTGCTACATGTAATTCAACAATGTGATTATTTTTGCATTTTATCACATTTGTTAATTTTATTTTTAAATTATCATATAGTGAAATGGACTTTTTTGCTGTACAGTTCTATGAATTTTAAGACATGTATAGATTTGTGTGACCACCATCACAATTAGGATGCACTATAGTTCAGTAAGTCCCCAAACTCTCTTGTGCTATTCCTCAGTAGGCACACCTGCTTCCACCATTAATCCCTGCTGACCACTGATCAATTCTCCGCTATTGTAATGTTGTCTTTTTTACAATGCCATTATAAATGGAACCATACAGTGTGCAACCTTTTGAGACTGGCTTTTTTCATTCAGCATAATAACTTTCATAACTAGGTTTTAATTTCTTTCTTTCTTTCTCTTTCTTTCTTTCTCTCTCTCTCTCTCCCTCCCTCCCTCCCCTCCCTCCCTCCCTCCCTCCTTTCTTTCTTTCCTTTTCTTTCTTTCTTTCTTTCTTTCTTTCTTTCTTTCTTTCTTTCTTTCTTTCTTTTTTTCTTTCTCTTTCTTTCTTTCTTTCTTTCTCTTTCATCTCTCTCTCTCTCTCTCTCTCTTCTTTCTTTCTTTCCCAGCTATAAAGAAAATACTGTAGAGTAATATTCTGTGACTCCATAGAAAAATGCTGATTTCACTGACATAAATGTTGAGGCTAGATGATCCTAGGAATATATCAATATATTCCCTCTGGGGTGTCTATGCTCATTTAGGCGTGACAGTGTATATGGAGTTTACTTCCTAGGCACACTCAATCTGTTGTCACTTGGTATTTGCTATACTTCATAAAATGCTCATTCATATTCTTCCTATTAGTCTAACATTTGTTTTATTTCTCTTTTTTAAAATGACATTTTTAGTCTGAGCCTGGTGGCTCACGCCTGTAATCCCAGCACTTTAAGAGGCCAAGGCGGGGGGATCACCTGAGGTCAGGAGTTTGATACCAGTCTGGCCAACATGGCAAAACCCCATCTCTACTAAAAATACAAAAATTAGCTGGGCATAGTGGCAGGCACCTGTAGTCCCAGCTACTCAGGAAGCTGAGGCAGGATAATCGCTTGAACCCAGGAGGCGGAGGTTGCAGTGAGCAGAGACTGAGCCACTGTACTTCAGCCTGGGCGACAGAGCAAGATTCCATCAAAATCAAATAAAACAAAATAAATAAAATAAAATAAAATAAAATAAAATAAAAACAAAACATAAAATTTTTAAAGGGTGTATTCCTTACCTGTCTTTGTAAATCATGTTTTGGATGGAAAACTTAAATACATACATACCCCAATCCACCAGACATTATACAATGGGATAAAATTTAATATTCTTTTTTTTTTAAAGTTTTGAAACAAATAGCTTTATAGAAATCTTTCTAAGAAGGAAAACAACAAACAGAATGTTTAAAATTCTGCCCTAGAATATAATCTTCATTATCATAGCCATCCTTTATGTTTATAAATCAGTTTCCCCTCCATCCTCTGTTTGAAATCAAGAGTCCTGAAAAGGGAAGGAGTCCAATTATTTTTACTGTTATTGTGCAGATGAGAAATGTAAAAACCAAAGGGGAGAGGAGTAGACAAAGGTTACACAGATGGCTGGTGATAGAGCCAGAATTAGAATGCAAAACTTTGGGTTCAATTCTGCTCACTAAGCCTCTGGTATTGCAAAAAAAATTTTTCTATTAGAGAATCACAGAGACTTTGTTAGATCTTTGTTTTAAAAGACAGGAATAGTCTCTTATGAAAAACAAAGACTGTCTAATCATGGTACTTTTTTTATATAACCTCATGAATATTTTGATAGTAATCCTTTTCTGTTCTTTTTGTTTGATTCTGGTCCCACAGAGCAGCCGGGTTTGAGGATACCACCCATTTGCCATCACAACCACACAAGTAGAAATTTTTGTTCCCAGAGAGTAAAACTGTAAAAGACTGAATCCATTTCCTAGTTCCCTATTCCCCTGCTTCCCATTTTAGAGCCTTCCAAAAATAAAGTCTACTACAAAGCAGGACTTATTAGAAAAATAGACAGGATTCTCTTCTCCCTTGGAATTGCCATGGGATCTGGTAGCCACTTCTTTATACCCTCGGGATCAGGTTTATGGGAAAATTTTACAATGCAGAGAATAAGTAATATTTCAATGGAAGTGGTTATGATTTTAGTTCATATCTTCACAGACATTTTGTTTGGGATTTTATCTGAAATGTGCTGCACATTGGCAATTTGGAAACCATTACCTTCAAAATCATGGAAACAAAAGCAGAGAGCCTCTTTAAAGCTGACTGGGTCTTAATAATGGAGAAAGGCAGTACTTAGCCCTGGTGCATAAAAGTTGCTTTATGTTCTCTTAACCACCTTTTTACCCATCCCCGGGACATACCCTGCACTGCCTCCAATCAAGAACAGTGCCTAGGCTGGGCATGGTGGCTCACATCTGTAACCCCAGCACTTTGGGAGGCTGAGGTGGATGGATCACCTGAGGTCAGGAGTTCGAGACCAGCCGGGCCAACATGGTGAAACCCTGTCTCTACTAAAAATACAAAAATTAGCTGGGTCTGGTGGCGCACGATTGTAATGCCAGCTATTCGGGAGGCTGAGGCAGGATAATCACTTGAACCCGGGAGGCGGAGGTTGCAGTGAGCCGAGATGCACCACTGCCCTCCAGCCTGGGCGACAGAGCAAGACTCTGTCTCAAAAACAACAACAACGACAACAATAAACAGTGCCCAGATGTCATGTGGCTCTCCTGCGGGGATGACCCTCAGCCATCCCATGCTGCACAAGCCTACTCAGGGTAAGCAGTAGGCCCAAAATGAATTCATTAATTAACAAGGGTGATGGGAAATTGTAAACACAGCTGCTGGCTGCTGGCTCTGCAGACCTGCCTGCATATGGCAAGTGCAGAAATCTTGTGTGGTAACACAGCCATACTGTCTGGGGCTCCTTAACTGAACTTGACAGAATATCTTTGGCAGAGGAGCCAAAGCAACGTGGCAGTCTCTCCAGAGGTACCCTGAGGCAGGACTCCTTTTTGCTTGGAGTTTCTTTCCTTATAGTCAAGCTGATGATGAGAGAGTCTTGGCAAAGAGTGGGAAGAGAGCAGCCACCCATTTACAATGGGCATATTTTCCAGTCATTGAGCAATTATGTTTTTGATGAGTTCCCAGAAGAGACAATAGCTGACCTTTTCTTCATAGCTGCCTTTTAGCAGTGGTTACTTAACTTTCACCCAAAACTGGGCCATAGCAGTTTTCTGCCTCGGAGGGACACATTTATTCCTTTAGCAGACAAAGTTGTTTGATTTACAAGATAGCACCTTAACTTTCCAGAGATCTAGGGTCTAGAAAACGTTTCCACACTTGCCTTTTCATATGAACTCACCTATGGATGAAGAAACCAAGGTTCAGAGACCTCAAGGAACTTGCATGAGGTCAAATAAAAAGCAAGTGGGAGGTCTGCAACTTGGATCTTCAGTCTCTGCACTCTGTGTTCTTTCCACTACATCCTACATGCCCCACCAGGCCTTTGGAGAGGAGCAGGAACTCATAACGAAGTCTGACTATTGGCCCAAAGTGTTGGAATCCCTCAACACGCTGCTGGAACCAGGGCTCAGACTTGCTGATGAATACTTGCTGCATCAATATTTGCACCAAAACAAAGCTCATTGACAGTATGTTCTGGTAGCAGAAAAAGAAAACACACGAGGCAGCTTGTTTGTAATTAAAAATGAGGACAACAAGTGAACTCACAGGCAGGCCCAAGATGAGGGTGCTCTGATGAATTCCTTCCTACTCTGGGCAAAGTGTTTTCCATTTGTGCTTCAGAAGGCCCACACGATGTCTAGCCCTCCAGGAATTTCTAATACTGGATTCTTTAAACAGTTCAACTTGACCCATATACATACAGGATTGTGTATCTGTGGTTTGCAAAGCACCGTGGTAGAGGTGGGGGTATCAGAAATAATTAAAGTAGGCTTCCTGCTTTTGAATTGCTTCCAGTCTTGTGGAAAAGAATGGCCTGTTGTAAACAACTTTTTGGAACATGAGGCAGAATGAAATAAATGCCATAACTGAATGAAAAATTAAGTGCTATGTGAACCAGAGGATCACGACAGGGAAAATGGAAGACTTCAGGTAGAGGAGGGATTTGGGGTGGGCCTTGAGGGACAGTAGGATTTTGATAGAAGAAAGCAGGGGAAAAGCATGCTGAGGTCATGGCCCAAAGGAGCAGAAGCCTATCTTCTGTGTTCTGGGTTTCACCAGGGGATGTCTGTAGGGTGAGGAACCTGTGAATGGCCGAGAACAGAGGAAAGGGGACCAGGCATCAAGGAGGAAGGTCAGAGAGGTGTTAGGAATTGAGATGAGGTTTTTAATGCATTTATGCCCAGAGACCTGGGAAAGCTTAGATCTACTCCACCAGTCAGTTCTTTCCCTAGTTGATTTCTTGATGAAAATAGAGTCAAGGAATAGAACCTAAATGGAGATCTAATTAGTCCCACATGTACCCAATAGCCCTCAATGCAGAATGCTGGGGAAAGTGCTGTCTTAAGCTTGAAGACTAAGTCAGGCTTTAAATCTCAAAAAGACTTGAATCTGAATCCTTCTAACCAGCTCAATTCTATATTGTGGCAAACAGCAGCATGCTTAGGCATGCATATGGAGATATAATACATCTGGCCTACCTGGATGTATACTCCCAGCCATATGAAGATAATGGGACAGATAGCTTTGTGCCTTTAACACATAGCGATCTTGCCCCCAAAGAAAATGTGACATGAAAAATGTTCTAGAATTTTAATCAATCATATTAGTTACTTTCTCTCTCTTGAAAGGTCAGGGCGGGAGCTAGGAAGGGGTGGCAGAGGTCTGCATGACGTGGGGAGAGGGTGGGAGCATTCCTGTGATGACATGCAGCAATGGGTGAAAAGTTGGGGGAATCTCCATGAACCAGAAAGACACAGGTTCTGGTTGGCAGAAAACAATGAGGGGTGGGGGTGGGCTCAGATCCTAGAAGGCAGTTAGGAGCTGATAAAGCTGATGGAGTCCCTTAGCCACAAAAAGATGGCTGGTCAAAGGACGGGGAGGTTGACAGGAAATAAGGAGCAAGGCAAGACAAACAAGAGAAGGAACACATGGTACTAACAAGGCAAATGGAAGTATCATTGTCCAGCGTTCCTCTTGTTGAGGTCAAGTCCCTGGTGAATGTCAGGCAATGCTGCCTTGGTAGCAATGTCAGCAGCTGCCTTGGTAGCAATGGAGTGGGGGTGGGGGAGTGTGGGGAGACATTTATCTGTGGCAGTGGGAAGTAGGGTGGGCAGCAGGTGTTTTAGTTCCCCTCCACCAACTGTAACAAGGGCAGTTCTACTGTTACATCTTGATGTGCCATGTAAAGATATTCTTTCCTTAAAGAGGGATTTTGATCCTTTGAAATGTTTGAAAACTTTTAGTATGGCAGAAAAGATTGTATTGGAAGTCAGCAAACAGGAGTTTTAATGCCGATTCTGCTATTTCAGCTACATGACCTTGAACACTAATTAAAAACTGTAATGATCCTGATGGTCACTAATCGATATTGTGTGTTAAACTGAGTGTGAGATTGTATATGTAATAAGTACCTTATATGTACTACTTAATTTAATACTCATAATAACTCTGCGAGATAGGCATATTATTCCCATTTCACAAATGAGATGCAAAAAGTAACTTGCTCAAGGAGATACAGCTGATATTAGACCCAGTCCTCAAACCCAGGTCTGTCTAACATCAGGACTATGCTTTTATTGTACTGGTTCTACTGCTTATTATGACTGTCACTCCCACCTATAAGACATGAATAAGGATCGATTCCTATTTTCCTCACAGAGTATGGTGGGGGATCAAATGAATGAATGTTTGTGAAAACAAAATTATAAGCTAGAAGTGCTTTAAAAAAGAAGCAATTATTACCCTGTTCAAAGCCTGGTACTTTAAAATTTTTGCTGAATGCATGCATACTTAATTGGGAATGCATTCTCTTTCTCTATATTGATATTTTTTAAGGTCCCAATTGTGTGAAGAAATTGTCTAAGCCACAGAAAAACAATCTTTAAGAAAATCTTTTAGTAGGAGAAATTCCTCCCAAAATTTGGTTGGTTTAAGTGTGTCTAAGAATGATTGTCCTTGGATGACCTTCATGAAAGGAATGATAGAAGAGTTCCCTATTTGTTTATTTTTAAGGCAGGGTCTCACTCTGTTGCCCAGGCTGCAGTGCAGCAGCACAATCACAGCTTATGCTGCAATCTTGACCTCCCAGGATCAAGTGATCCTCCCACCTCAGTCTCTTGAGTAATCGGGACTACAGGCACACGCCACCACATCTGGCTAATTTTTAACTTTTTTTGTAGAGACGGGGTCTCACTATGTTGCTCAGGTTGGTCTCAAACTCCTGTGCTCAAGCAGTCCTCCCACCTTGGCCTCCCAAAGTGCTGGGATTACAGGCCTGAGCCATCGCACCCAGCTGAGCTCCCTTTTATTAAGCACATGGTGTCTGTCAGGTGTACGTGATGTCTCATTTAATCCTCAAGTGTGGGCATTATTTTCATTTTACAGGTGAGTGAACTTAACCTTTAAGAGGTTGAGCAATTTACTCAAATTTATCTAGCTTGAAATGCAATCATGAAACTTAAAAATATCTGACAAAATGAAATGTGAATATAGCCTTGGAGGCACAGTTTGGAAATAACTTATAACCTTTCACTTCCTACCAAGCCAAGAAAAGAAAATGTGTACCACTGCCTATTGGAAAGGCAATTCCCAAAAGGTTTGGATAAATAAGAAAAGTTTCAGCAGCCTGTGACCCTGAAGAATGAGGAATGATTTGAGAGCCAGGGCTGGGGCTCGGTTGCGCTCCCTGGAGCTCTGATGTGATCTCCAGTTCTTCTCAGTAGCCTTGGCTCCAACACTCATCTGGCGAGAATTTTGTTTTTCTCCTCAGCATGGCTGGGCTGGAGTTTTTTGATAGTGTTCGACTTCAGCAAGTCTCTACATGAGCCTCTGATCTAGTGGTGGAACAAAGCAATGGTGAAGGGAGGCCCAGCTTGGAATGAGTCAGGCGAAGACTGATGCCTTGTTTCTTGTTAAACACTGTTCTCCCTCCAGGTATGTACTTTTCCCCAACAGTCAAACTCTGTCAACACAAGTCTGGGCTTCCTTCTGCCACTAAAGCAAACACTGTCAATAGAAGGAAAGGAGAACAAGGTGATGGCTGAAATTTGCAATCCTATGTTTTCAGATGGAGGATCAAGAGCCCTTTACCTTGCCAAACATTATTTGAATTTTGTAGAACAAACACTGGAGTTTAAGTTACATCCTCAAATTCAATAT